>NC_140777.1:174192817-174683856 GCF_044657685.1 Stegodyphus dumicola | reverse complement strand
GATTAAACTGCAAATTATATATATTTCTCTGTGTTGTTTTACGCAAAGTACCCACCAGTTTAGTTATTCCATCATTAAATGTTCCTATATATATGTGTGAGATGCAAATGTACCTCTACTCGCTTCGGCAGTGCATATACTAAAATTGGAACGCTACAGAGATATGCAGGTATGGATAGTGAGTGTTAAAGACGAGATAATTAGCGATATGAACAATTATGTTACGGAATAATATAACGGATGATGGTACAGAACAAGTGTCGAAGAAATTATGGTTAAGATCGTGTAGCGTTCCAACATTTTTTGCTCCAGATGATAATCGGTTCGATCTTTCGAGCCTCCATTGTTTGTATACATTTACGGTTTGTTGAGAAATTCAGCCGGGGCCCTACCAAAATCTCAAATGATATGAACTCCCATATTTTATTTTTTGACGATCTGTCATTAACTTAATTTACGAATTCAAAGTGATGACGCTCACAGTTATCATAAAATCTTAAAAGTAAGCTCAAAATGTTATTATTGATGGAAGTAATTTTTCAATTCATTGTGCATAACCTGAGGAGCAAAACATCATTAGTGAAAACTCTGAGAGCCATAGTCTGAAGAATTTGCTTTTGATTTGTGTGACATCATTAAATAATGAAGAATCTACGTGTATATGTATGCTTGATTGTTCCTCGCTGAGTTTTATTTATTTTATATTTTGTGCGAATTTAAGGAACTTTTCATTAAAAAGTCGTAGATTTAAAAGTTTAATGTTGCCACTCAGCAAAGCACAAAATATTTATGTTTCAGATTTAATCAAAAAACTCAGTGAAATAAAAGAAGTGTGTTGCCAATCAGCAAAACGCAATATTCCCAGTTTAGTCGTATTGCAGAACAACTTTTGGAACCAAATTTTAAACACTCTATAGTTAAGGCTAGATTACGGTCCAGGGAGTTTTTAATCTCTCATTGTACGAAGGTCAATTTATAGTCAAAGAATGTCTAGCAGGACAAAGGTGCATTGGCAGTCAAGGAGGTTAGAATACATGGAGATGGTTTCTCTGCTATTAGAGTACGAAGAAAGTGAACCACGCCACGCCACGTGAGGGCAAGAAAACGTTTACCTTACCGACCGAAGTGAGGTAAAACGCCAGCTGGTTTCAAGTTCTCAGTGTGTTTTCTGATTTTGTATGCGTAGATCTGAAAGGCCTTAAAGGCAGTGAATTGTTACAGCGAAATAATGTCTACATTTCCGACTTCATGTCCATGTAAAAGAATGTTGTAGAACAGGGATGTCAAACTCATAGGTACACTTGGGCCAAACAAACAAGGTTTAACTTTATGTTAACGCAAAATAAAATCAATATTCATAGAAACGTAGATTTATTTCGAATAATACAGTAATAAACATATATATATATATATATATATATATATATATATATATAAGAACAAGAAAAATTTAATGTTTACGTCCTGATACTTGACAGCTCTTCTCTGCTATTATCTTTCCTATTTCGGGAAAATTTTGTTTGCAGTGATAACTTTCAACGCTGACCCAAGGTCAGCATCATTAATGCGGTTTCTAATAGGAGACTTATTACCTTTCATGACTGAAAATACGTGCTCGCACCGATAAGGGCTACCAAACATGGAAATAATTTCATATGCGAATTTTCGAGTATTTTCAAACCTGGCTGGTAAATATTTGTAAAATTCAGGCACGCCCACTTCAATGAATGTTGCTTTCAAATCTGAGTTGCATTGAATCTCGATCACCTCCATTTGCGTATGGCTGGGTACTGAGTCAATACTTATTGAGAAAATCGGAGAAAACAGAAAAAAATTTGTCTTCCAGGCAACTAAAATCATTAAACATCGTTTCAAATTCAGTTGTTAATTTTGCAATTTTTTCTGCGTATTTTTGATACAAACAAGTATCATCTAAACTTGATTTATTCATGCTGCACGTCGGGAAGTGCGTCAAATCTTCATTTTTAAGTGGTTTTTCCCAAAGAACTAGTTGACATTTGAATGCTTTAATTATGTCAAACATGTTCGTAATGATATGATCTTTTCCTCGTAACGATAAATTTAAATCGGTTAAGTGTTTGGTTATATCAACTAAGAAAGATAAATCTTGTATCCGTATTGGATCGTAAAACAAACTTACATCTTGATTTTTCGTTTTTAAAAACTGACATATTTCTTCTTTCAAATCCCAGAATTGTTTGAGAATCTTTTAGCAAGATAACCAGCGTACCTCGTTATTGTAGGACAAACCCGAATATTCACTATCTAACTCACTTAAGAAAGCAGTGAATTGACGCTGATTTAAACCTCGAGATCTTACAAAATTTATAACTTTTCTATATATGACAAAATATTCTCTATATTTATTACTTTCGTGCATAGAACTTCTTGATGTATAATACAATGCATATGATGAATGTTTGAATCGTGAATTTCACTAAGTTTTTTTCTTAGTAATGCTACGAAGCCCTTGTTTTTCCCGGTCATTGATGGAGCGCCATCTGTAGCTACAGAATTTAATTTTGCCAAAGGCAGATTGTATTTCTGCAGAAGTCCAAAAACACAAGTAAATATATCTTCTCCTGTGGTAGTACCAAGCATCGGTATTAGTTCCAGTAATTCCCCAAAAATGTTAAAATTCTTTTCACAAGAACGAAGAAACACTGCTAATTGAGCTTTGCCACTAATGTCCGTTCTCTCGTCACAGGCAATGGAGAAACTTTCGAAACTAGATGATTTTGCTTTGATCTGATCACTTAAATTCGCGGCTAAATCAGTAACTCTTTCCGCAACTGTATTTCGAGACAATGAAATTGATTGAAAAGCCTTCACATTTCCAGGACAAACAATTTCTCCAGCTTTCATTAGGCATTCCTTGATGAAATCACCGTCAGTAAAAGGCTTCGAATGTTTAGCTATCAAATCGGACAAGACGTAGCTTGCATGTACCGCCGCTTCACTTTCTTGCAATACTTTACTAAACATGGACTGTTGCCTTTTCACTCCTAACTTGAGCTCTTTCAACTTTTCTTCTCTCATTAATCCTTCGTAATTGTTATATTTCGATTTGTGTTGTTCGTAATGACGTTTAATATTATATAACTTTAGTACATTAATAGTATTATTACATATCAAGCAGATTATTTTATCTTTTATTTCACAGCAAAAATATTCTAATTCCCATTTTACTTGGAATATTCTATTTTCGTCAGCGATTTTTCGTTTAATTTTACTACCACTTGGTTTTGATATAGACATACTGAATACAAAGGGCATTAAGTAAACAAACAGTTCGCTAGAACTACAGCTACTACTGAGATGAGTTGTCTACTGAGATGAGTCTCGGCTTTTATAAGCTTTATAATTAATTTCTCGAAGATACTGGAAACATCTATAAATACCAGGATTTTTTGTGGATGGCAACAGCAATTACGAGATATTTATTTATTAGGTATTAAATGCACGCGCTGTTCTATTTTTAACCTTCCAACGCAGCTGTCTTTTCAAAAATCGTCTGCGTTGCTAAGGCAACATGAAGCAAATCTAATTACAATTCTAAATAAAAAAAAAACTAAATAAATAAATAACTATGAAATCCGTAACAATATGAATTAAGTAATAATTAATAATAAAGCAAAGTGCATGCACATGCAGGCACCAATATATCGTACAAAACTATGATTGGAAAACTGAGACCACGAGTTCGGCCACATTCGGCTATCGGGGGATGCGTACAAGTTCTGAGTGCAGGTGTCCCCCAAAAGCCGAAGGTAGCTGAACGCAAGCTACTCAGACGCATTTGTCATTTAAGTAGTGTGTGTGTCAGCTCGCTGTGAGTAATCTAACAACACTGAATAAATTATCGTTAATTACTTAGCAGTAAACATTTCATTTTTTTCTTTGTCGATATGTTATTTTATTATTATATATTATTATTTGCCGATATATTGGCCGGGCCGCAAAAATATTTGTGGGCCGCATGCGGCTCGCGGGCCGCAAGTTTGGTATCCTTGTTTTAGGACGTGTGTTTAAATGACCTTCAAGAACGAGTTTGATTATTTTCTTTGTATACAGTACACGAAGAAACATATATAGTTCTCAGATTTACCTTTTCATAATAACACTAACAGTGATATTCGTAATTAACTTATATGTGATGGCAAAACGATAAGTAAACAAGGGAAGTGGCAAGCTCTCCATGGACAAAGAGAAAAACAGTTTACTTTAAAGTCTGATCATAATTACATTACAGGTGTGTTACCTTTTACATGTTTAACTACATTTTATTTTGTGCTCAAGAAAATATATAATAACTGGATTTGATGTTTAGTCACATTTGTTGTGTGAGTTTTAAAATAACAACGTAAAATTTAGATATTTCTGTCATTGTTTATTCCAATTAAGTGTTTTCGAAACATAACTAATATTTATAACGTGAAAACTTTGAGAAATATATATATATTTAGAATAAATAAAGTATAATTAAATTATAGTTTGAGTACATAGTTACTGTTTTGTGTTCACAATACTTTTAACACAATACATTCATTAATTACAGGATGCAATTATATAATGTAGAAATGAAATGAAATGGCGAGAAAATTACAGGAAAAGGGGCGTGAAGAATCTGCGATCCTTTACGACTACCAGGAACAAAATTGGGTGTGGTTAGAGCACGTCAATCTTTCTAAGCCACGACTACTAAGGGCATGCTTCCCGCTTTTTTGGCTTCCCTTTGGAGGGAATCTCCATGAGTTCTAACCTCCTTGTTGGCAGTGCTTTTCGTGAATTTCATCACTGGGTGGCGATCGCAAACCGCAATGCTTAGGCTATACATTCAACATTTGTAAAATAGCTCGTTAATAACAAGATGTGTATTTCATTTAAAAATTATCGCTCTTTACTAACAGTAATACCGGGTGTTATATTGTAGCATGCCATACTGCAAAGTTTTCTTCCTTTAAACAAATTTTTTATGGTTTCATTTAAATAATTAGTCGCAATATATAAGTGATGTTACATGTAATAGAGATTTAATATAAATATATAATACAGAATTTCTTTAACAAAACCCATCATCACGCAAGGTTTTAAACCTTTAAAATTGTTTTGAAATGTTCTTTTGTATATAAACAAGCTTCTTAATATTATGTATCGTATGTATGTGTATGTGTATGTATGTGTTTAACTGTATGTATGTGTGTTCGGCTCAATACTTCTCGTCTTACCGTTATTCGAGTGTGCTGTAAAATATCTCTTTGTCAACTCCAAATTTGTTTGATAGCCAATTCATATTTAGAATTATTTTTTAATTTAGTCCATTTCATGTAAGTTAGTGTTCCCTATTTCTTGTGTACCCTCACAATGCTCATTGAATAAATGAATCTGTCAGAAACACCTTCTAAATCGCTGTAAACCTAGCTCATGTGAATTAAATCTAATTTTTTTTTTCTCAAAGAATAGAAATATTTGTGTAAATTTTTATTCTGATCCGCACTGTAAACTTCTGTGATGTGTATTTAGTTTACATTCGGATACTGAAATCTCAGAAAATGTGCATGCCTATAGTATATGAGCACTGATTATTGATTATATTGCACTAGTTATTATGTTCTTACATTACATATTTCTTCATCTTCATGTCATAAAAATGTTCTATCATACTGGACATAATCTCTTTGTACAAAAATGATATTTTATCCTACTATATATATATATATATATATACTGTTTGAGGCATATTTATTATTTTTTTTTTTCCAATTGCTTTGCAATCCACTCTGAGAAGTGAATTCAATGCAATTAAAATTTAAGGATGCATATAATTTATAAGAAATGTTAATTGCATTACCTTTTTTATGGAATTTATTACTTTTTAGCTCTACTATCTTTTAACTTTGAGTCAGGTCATTTGAATACTCTCTGTCCTATCTTCAAAATTCTCTAGTGCGTAGCTCATTTTAATCAGTGTCATGTATAAGTGTGTTGAACATGTATTTGTGGTTACCTTGTTGAGTGTTTTGCGATTGTACTTGATGTAATGGAAATTCATGAGGTAATATATGTAAATTAATAAAGAGAATACATTTTTATTTTCTCGAATAAGGCTTTATATTTTATTATATGCTGTCAATGATATTGAAGTACTTAGTATTCACATTTTATATTTGATTCATTGCGGTTAATGCCATGTATGTCATTATTATATGCTGGTGATATTGAAGTACTTGGTATTCAGCAATAGAAGTAAAATTTATATTCCTTCTGTCCCAAACTGGTTGCTACATTTAGGTCGAAAATTTTGTCCTAAAATAAAATAGTTGTTACATTTCAAGTAGGTGGAGTCATAAATAACCTTCGATGCAATTTAGTAGATAGATCGTCATCAGTAAAATTTTACAATGTACTACAACAAATGCAACTCTGTATACTCAGTTTCCATCCTTAGTTTTTACTTTCCACAAAAGTAGCATTTATTTGGGGACAATTTTACTGAGGCAGATTTAGAGGGTTTACAGGGTTTTAAGACGCGCCCATTTTGAAGTTCCCTTCCGCCAGTAATTCGGAACGATCACGTTTATGTGATTAAGGCAAACTTTCGACGGATGTCTGCTTGAGAAATGCCTTCATGGAGGACTTTCTAAGGGAACTGGCTCGTATAGACGGGACACATCAATGAATTCACAGTTCCTTAGCATGAAGATAGTTTTTTTGCGAATACTGATGAGGAGTCTTTACAAAATGAGGCGTGGCTTAAAGACGTGGCAACTCTGGATTTTTTAAACCAATTTGGTACTGATATGAGGAGGGAATACTTGGTAAGTAAATGTTGTTGATTGATAACGTAACACCCTGAAATTTCTGAAAAATCTTGAAACGAAATTATAAAATCTACAGTATCAATAATCAGTACAAAAGTATTCGAATATAGCAACTAATTTGGGTCAGACGCACTATATGATTCATTGTGGTTAATGTCATTATTATATGCTGCCAGTGATATTGGAATACTTGGTATTCAGAGTTACTTTGTGATATTGGAATACTTGCTATTATTTTGAATATCTGTAATGTTGCATTACTCTTCAGAGCTCTAAATCTGCATTATTTAAAAATTTATCATTTAATCCAACCCCCAAAAATTATTTGATAATAATTAGGAAGAAAAAAAAGTCTTCAGCACTTAAAATCAAATCTCTTTTAGTAATATTTTTCTCTTATGTATTAGAAAAAGATATAAAATTTTAGATCATAATTTATTAATTATATATTTAATATAGGGTAGTAAATTATTTTGTTGCCCAGGACAATTGATAGGAATATAATGAAACTTTCACGGTGAAATAGTTTATGTTCTGAAGCTTGCTAACTTCGTTCTGTATAAATAACTGAAAAGTAAAACAGATGTTCTAAATTTACCTTAAAATTAGAATAAGTAGCTCTAATAAGTACAATTCAAAACAGCATATATCTAGATGCAAGCAGGAATTAAAATCGAGTGGGATAACTTGAAATTTCATGCTTTCTTTCTAAATAAAATATTTTTATTTAGAAGAAATGTATAATTTCTGACTACTAGAGATTAATCGTTATTAAATTTTGCATATAACAAGAGCATACTTGTTTGTGGTATACTTCTGCTCATTGTAAATGTCGCAAATTGTAGCAGAAGTGTAGCGCCATCTCGCGGTCAGTAGAAATTTCACGGAGGCCAGCGAAAACACAAAAGAATATTTTCACACTAGCACAGGCATTGAGTATAATTTGGCCTTGACAAAACAAAATGCGCATGAATTTTCTACCGAAAGAAACGTATGAAAAAAATTTGGGAATCTGCGTTTCTAATTTTATAAAGCTGAGGAGAAAATGTAAAATATTAACTTCGATTGAAAATATAATCTCCGCGTAAGAAGTGTCAAAAACTGTTCGCGTACGAATAACTACATTATGATTAAACTGCAAATTATATATATTTCTCTGTGTTGTTTTACGCAAAGTACCCACCAGTTTAGTTATTCCATCATTAAATGTTCCTATATATATGTGTGAGATGCAAATGTACCTCTACTCGCTTCGGCAGTGCATATACTAAAATTGGAACGCTACAGAGATATGCAGGTATGGATAGTGAGTGTTAAAGACGAGATAATTAGCGATATGAACAATTATGTTACGGAATAATATAACGGATGATGGTACAGAACAAGTGTCGAAGAAATTATGGTTAAGATCGTGTAGCGTTCCAACATTTTTTGCTCCAGATGATAATCGGTTCGATCTTTCGAGCCTCCATTGTTTGTATACATTTACGGTTTGTTGAGAAATTCAGCCGGGGCCCTACCAAAATCTCAAATGATATGAACTCCCATATTTTATTTTTTGACGATCTGTCATTAACTTAATTTACGAATTCAAAGTGATGACGCTCACAGTTATCATAAAATCTTAAAAGTAAGCTCAAAATGTTATTATTGATGGAAGTAATTTTTCAATTCATTGTGCATAACCTGAGGAGCAAAACATCATTAGTGAAAACTCTGAGAGCCATAGTCTGAAGAATTTGCTTTTGATTTGTGTGACATCATTAAATAATGAAGAATCTACGTGTATATGTATGCTTGATTGTTCCTCGCTGAGTTTTATTTATTTTATATTTTGTGCGAATTTAAGGAACTTTTCATTAAAAAGTCGTAGATTTAAAAGTTTAATGTTGCCACTCAGCAAAGCACAAAATATTTATGTTTCAGATTTAATCAAAAAACTCAGTGAAATAAAAGAAGTGTGTTGCCAATCAGCAAAACGCAATATTCCCAGTTTAGTCGTATTGCAGAACAACTTTTGGAACCAAATTTTAAACACTCTATAGTTAAGGCTAGATTACGGTCCAGGGAGTTTTTAATCTCTCATTGTACGAAGGTCAATTTATAGTCAAAGAATGTCTAGCAGGACAAAGGTGCATTGGCAGTCAAGGAGGTTAGAATACATGGAGATGGTTTCTCTGCTATTAGAGTACGAAGAAAGTGAACCACGCCACGCCACGTGAGGGCAAGAAAACGTTTACCTTACCGACCGAAGTGAGGTAAAACGCCAGCTGGTTTCAAGTTCTCAGTGTGTTTTCTGATTTTGTATGCGTAGATCTGAAAGGCCTTAAAGGCAGTGAATTGTTACAGCGAAATAATGTCTACATTTCCGACTTCATGTCCATGTAAAAGAATGTTGTAGAACAGGGATGTCAAACTCATAGGTACACTTGGGCCAAACAAACAAGGTTTAACTTTATGTTAACGCAAAATAAAATCAATATTCATAGAAACGTAGATTTATTTCGAATAATACAGTAATAAACATATATATATATATATATATATATATATATAAAAGAACAAGAAAAATTTAATGTTTACGTCCTGATACTTGACAGCTCTTCTCTGCTATTATCTTTCCTATTTCGGGAAAATTTTGTTTGCAGTGATAACTTTCAACGCTGACCCAAGGTCAGCATCATTAATGCGGTTTCTAATAGGAGACTTATTACCTTTCATGACTGAAAATACGTGCTCGCACCGATAAGGGCTACCAAACATGGAAATAATTTCATATGCGAATTTTCGAGTATTTTCAAACCTGGCTGGTAAATATTTGTAAAATTCAGGCACGCCCACTTCAATGAATGTTGCTTTCAAATCTGAGTTGCATTGAATCTCGATCACCTCCATTTGCGTATGGCTGGGTACTGAGTCAATACTTATTGAGAAAATCGGAGAAAACAGAAAAAAATTTGTCTTCCAGGCAACTAAAATCATTAAACATCGTTTCAAATTCAGTTGTTAATTTTGCAATTTTTTCTGCGTATTTTTGATACAAACAAGTATCATCTAAACTTGATTTATTCATGCTGCACGTCGGGAAGTGCGTCAAATCTTCATTTTTAAGTGGTTTTTCCCAAAGAACTAGTTGACATTTGAATGCTTTAATTATGTCAAACATGTTCGTAATGATATGATCTTTTCCTCGTAACGATAAATTTAAATCGGTTAAGTGTTTGGTTATATCAACTAAGAAAGATAAATCTTGTATCCGTATTGGATCGTAAAACAAACTTACATCTTGATTTTTCGTTTTTAAAAACTGACATATTTCTTCTTTCAAATCCCAGAATTGTTTGAGAATCTTTTAGCAAGATAACCAGCGTACCTCGTTATTGTAGGACAAACCCGAATATTCACTATCTAACTCACTTAAGAAAGCAGTGAATTGACGCTGATTTAAACCTCGAGATCTTACAAAATTTATAACTTTTCTATATATGACAAAATATTCTCTATATTTATTACTTTCGTGCATAGAACTTCTTGATGTATAATACAATGCATATGATGAATGTTTGAATCGTGAATTTCACTAAGTTTTTTTCTTAGTAATGCTACGAAGCCCTTGTTTTTCCCGGTCATTGATGGAGCGCCATCTGTAGCTACAGAATTTAATTTTGCCAAAGGCAGATTGTATTTCTGCAGAAGTCCAAAAACACAAGTAAATATATCTTCTCCTGTGGTAGTACCAAGCATCGGTATTAGTTCCAGTAATTCCCCAAAAATGTTAAAATTCTTTTCACAAGAACGAAGAAACACTGCTAATTGAGCTTTGCCACTAATGTCCGTTCTCTCGTCACAGGCAATGGAGAAACTTTCGAAACTAGATGATTTTGCTTTGATCTGATCACTTAAATTCGCGGCTAAATCAGTAACTCTTTCCGCAACTGTATTTCGAGACAATGAAATTGATTGAAAAGCCTTCACATTTCCAGGACAAACAATTTCTCCAGCTTTCATTAGGCATTCCTTGATGAAATCACCGTCAGTAAAAGGCTTCGAATGTTTAGCTATCAAATCGGACAAGACGTAGCTTGCATGTACCGCCGCTTCACTTTCTTGCAATACTTTACTAAACATGGACTGTTGCCTTTTCACTCCTAACTTGAGCTCTTTCAACTTTTCTTCTCTCATTAATCCTTCGTAATTGTTATATTTCGATTTGTGTTGTTCGTAATGACGTTTAATATTATATAACTTTAGTACATTAATAGTATTATTACATATCAAGCAGATTATTTTATCTTTTATTTCACAGCAAAAATATTCTAATTCCCATTTTACTTGGAATATTCTATTTTCGTCAGCGATTTTTCGTTTAATTTTACTACCACTTGGTTTTGATATAGACATACTGAATACAAAGGGCATTAAGTAAACAAACAGTTCGCTAGAACTACAGCTACTACTGAGATGAGTTGTCTACTGAGATGAGTCTCGGCTTTTATAAGCTTTATAATTAATTTCTCGAAGATACTGGAAACATCTATAAATACCAGGATTTTTTGTGGATGGCAACAGCAATTACGAGATATTTATTTATTAGGTATTAAATGCACGCGCTGTTCTATTTTTAACCTTCCAACGCAGCTGTCTTTTCAAAAATCGTCTGCGTTGCTAAGGCAACATGAAGCAAATCTAATTACAATTCTAAATAAAAAAAAAACTAAATAAATAAATAACTATGAAATCCGTAACAATATGAATTAAGTAATAATTAATAATAAAGCAAAGTGCATGCACATGCAGGCACCAATATATCGTACAAAACTATGATTGGAAAACTGAGACCACGAGTTCGGCCACATTCGGCTATCGGGGGATGCGTACAAGTTCTGAGTGCAGGTGTCCCCCAAAAGCCGAAGGTAGCTGAACGCAAGCTACTCAGACGCATTTGTCATTTAAGTAGTGTGTGTGTCAGCTCGCTGTGAGTAATCTAACAACACTGAATAAATTATCGTTAATTACTTAGCAGTAAACATTTCATTTTTTTCTTTGTCGATATGTTATTTTATTATTATATATTATTATTTGCCGATATATTGGCCGGGCCGCAAAAATATTTGTGGGCCGCATGCGGCTCGCGGGCCGCAAGTTTGGTATCCTTGTTTTAGGACGTGTGTTTAAATGACCTTCAAGAACGAGTTTGATTATTTTCTTTGTATACAGTACACGAAGAAACATATATAGTTCTCAGATTTACCTTTTCATAATAACACTAACAGTGATATTCGTAATTAACTTATATGTGATGGCAAAACGATAAGTAAACAAGGGAAGTGGCAAGCTCTCCATGGACAAAGAGAAAAACAGTTTACTTTAAAGTCTGATCATAATTACATTACAGGTGTGTTACCTTTTACATGTTTAACTACATTTTATTTTGTGCTCAAGAAAATATATAATAACTGGATTTGATGTTTAGTCACATTTGTTGTGTGAGTTTTAAAATAACAACGTAAAATTTAGATATTTCTGTCATTGTTTATTCCAATTAAGTGTTTTCGAAACATAACTAATATTTATAACGTGAAAACTTTGAGAAATATATATATATTTAGAATAAATAAAGTATAATTAAATTATAGTTTGAGTACATAGTTACTGTTTTGTGTTCACAATACTTTTAACACAATACATTCATTAATTACAGGATGCAATTATATAATGTAGAAATGAAATGAAATGGCGAGAAAATTACAGGAAAAGGGGCGTGAAGAATCTGCGATCCTTTACGACTACCAGGAACAAAATTGGGTGTGGTTAGAGCACGTCAATCTTTCTAAGCCACGACTACTAAGGGCATGCTTCCCGCTTTTTTGGCTTCCCTTTGACTGCGTGGAGGGAATCTCCATGAGTTCTAACCTCCTTGTTGGCAGTGCTTTTCGTGAATTTCATCACTGGGTGGCGATCGCAAACCGCAATGCTTAGGCTATACATTCAACATTTGTAAAATAGCTCGTTAATAACAAGATGTGTATTTCATTTAAAAATTATCGCTCTTTACTAACAGTAATACCGGGTGTTATATTGTAGCATGCCATACTGCAAAGTTTTCTTCCTTTAAACAAATTTTTTATGGTTTCATTTAAATAATTAGTCGCAATATATAAGTGATGTTACATGTAATAGAGATTTAATATAAATATATAATACAGAATTTCTTTAACAAAACCCATCATCACGCAAGGTTTTAAACCTTTAAAATTGTTTTGAAATGTTCTTTTGTATATAAACAAGCTTCTTAATATTATGTATCGTATGTATGTGTATGTGTATGTATGTGTTTAACTGTATGTATGTGTGTTCGGCTCAATACTTCTCGTCTTACCGTTATTCGAGTGTGCTGTAAAATATCTCTTTGTCAACTCCAAATTTGTTTGATAGCCAATTCATATTTAGAATTATTTTTTAATTTAGTCCATTTCATGTAAGTTAGTGTTCCCTATTTCTTGTGTACCCTCACAATGCTCATTGAATAAATGAATCTGTCAGAAACACCTTCTAAATCGCTGTAAACCTAGCTCATGTGAATTAAATCTAATTTTTTTTTTCTCAAAGAATAGAAATATTTGTGTAAATTTTTATTCTGATCCGCACTGTAAACTTCTGTGATGTGTATTTAGTTTACATTCGGATACTGAAATCTCAGAAAATGTGCATGCCTATAGTATATGAGCACTGATTATTGATTATATTGCACTAGTTATTATGTTCTTACATTACATATTTCTTCATGTTCATGTCATAAAAATGTTCTATCATACTGGACATAATCTCTTTGTACAAAAATGATATTTTATCCTACTATATATATATATATATATATACTGTTTGAGGCATATTTATTATTTTTTTTTTTCCAATTGCTTTGCAATCCACTCTGAGAAGTGAATTCAATGCAATTAAAATTTAAGGATGCATATAATTTATAAGAAATGTTAATTGCATTACCTTTTTTATGGAATTTATTACTTTTTAGCTCTACTATCTTTTAACTTTGAGTCAGGTCATTTGAATACTCTCTGTCCTATCTTCAAAATTCTCTAGTGCGTAGCTCATTTTAATCAGTGTCATGTATAAGTGTGTTGAACATGTATTTGTGGTTACCTTGTTGAGTGTTTTGCGATTGTACTTGATGTAATGGAAATTCATGAGGTAATATATGTAAATTAATAAAGAGAATACATTTTTATTTTCTCGAATAAGGCTTTATATTTTATTATATGCTGTCAATGATATTGAAGTACTTAGTATTCACATTTTATATTTGATTCATTGCGGTTAATGCCATGTATGTCATTATTATATGCTGGTGATATTGAAGTACTTGGTATTCAGCAATAGAAGTAAAATTTATATTCCTTCTGTCCCAAACTGGTTGCTACATTTAGGTCGAAAATTTTGTCCTAAAATAAAATAGTTGTTACATTTCAAGTAGGTGGAGTCATAAATAACCTTCGATGCAATTTAGTAGATAGATCGTCATCAGTAAAATTTTACAATGTACTACAACAAATGCAACTCTGTATACTCAGTTTCCATCCTTAGTTTTTACTTTCCACAAAAGTAGCATTTATTTGGGGACAATTTTACTGAGGCAGATTTAGAGGGTTTACAGGGTTTTAAGACGCGCCCATTTTGAAGTTCCCTTCCGCCAGTAATTCGGAACGATCACGTTTATGTGATTAAGGCAAACTTTCGACGGATGTCTGCTTGAGAAATGCCTTCATGGAGGACTTTCTAAGGGAACTGGCTCGTATAGACGGGACACATCAATGAATTCACAGTTCCTTAGCATGAAGATAGTTTTTTTGCGAATACTGATGAGGAGTCTTTACAAAATGAGGCGTGGCTTAAAGACGTGGCAACTCTGGATTTTTTAAACCAATTTGGTACTGATATGAGGAGGGAATACTTGGTAAGTAAATGTTGTTGATTGATAACGTAACACCCTGAAATTTCTGAAAAATCTTGAAACGAAATTATAAAATCTACAGTATCAATAATCAGTACAAAAGTATTCGAATATAGCAACTAATTTGGGTCAGACGCACTATATGATTCATTGTGGTTAATGTCATTATTATATGCTGCCAGTGATATTGGAATACTTGGTATTCAGAGTTACTTTGTGATATTGGAATACTTGCTATTATTTTGAATATCTGTAATGTTGCATTACTCTTCAGAGCTCTAAATCTGCATTATTTAAAAATTTATCCTTTAATCCAACCCCCAAAAATTATTTGATAATAATTAGGAAGAAAAAAAAGTCTTCAGCACTTAAAATCAAATCTCTTTTAGTAATATTTTTCTCTTATGTATTAGAAAAAGATATAAAATTTTAGATCATAATTTATTAATTATATATTTAATATAGGGTAGTAAATTATTTTGTTGCCCAGGACAATTGATAGGAATATAATGAAACTTTCACGGTGAAATAGTTTATGTTCTGAAGCTTGCTAACTTCGTTCTGTATAAATAACTGAAAAGTAAAACAGATGTTCTAAATTTACCTTAAAATTAGAATAAGTAGCTCTAATAAGTACAATTCAAAACAGCATATATCTAGATGCAAGCAGGAATTAAAATCGAGTGGGATAACTTGAAATTTCATGCTTTCTTTCTAAATAAAAATATTTTTATTTAGAAGAAATGTATAATTTCTGACTACTAGAGATTAATCGTTATTAAATTTTGCATATAACAAGAGCATACTTGTTTGTGGTATACTTCTGCTCATTGTAAATGTCGCAAATTGTAGCAGAAGTGTAGCGCCATCTCGCGGTCAGTAGAAATTTCACGGAGGACAGCGAAAACACAAAAGAATATTTTCACACTAGCACAGGCATTGAGTATAATTTGGCCTTGACAAAACAAAATGCGCATGAATTTTCTACCGAAAGAAACGTATGAAAAAAATTTGGGAATCTGCGTTTCTAATTTTATAAAGCTGAGGAGAAAATGTAAAATATTAACTTCGATTGAAAATATAATCTCCGCGTAAGAAGTGTCAAAAACTGTTCGCGTACGAATAACTACATTATGATTAAACTGCAAATTATATATATTTCTCTGTGTTGTTTTACGCAAAGTACCCACCAGTTTAGTTATTCCATCATTAAATGTTCCTATATATATATGTGAGATGCAAACGTACCTCTACTCGCTTCGGCAGTGCATATACTAAAATTGGAACGCTACAGAGATATGCAGGTATGGATAGTGAGTGTTAAAGACGAGATAATTAGCGATATGAACAATTATGTTACGGAATAATATAACGGATGATGGTACAGAACAAGTGTCGAAGAAATTATGGTTAAGATCGTGTAGCGTTCCAACATTTTTTGCTCCAGATGATAATCGGTTCGATCTTTCGAGCCTCCATTGTTTGTATACATTTACGGTTTGTTGAGAAATTCAGCCGGGGCCCTACCAAAATCTCAAATGATATGAACTCCCATATTTTATTTTTTGACGATCTGTCATTAACTTAATTTACGAATTCAAAGTGATGACGCTCACAGTTATCATAAAATCTTAAAAGTAAGCTCAAAATGTTATTATTGATGGAAGTAATTTTTCAATTCATTGTGCATAACCTGAGGAGCAAAACATCATTAGTGAAAACTCTGAGAGCCATAGTCTGAAGAATTTGCTTTTGATTTGTGTGACATCATTAAATAATGAAGAATCTACGTGTATATGTATGCTTGAATGTTCCTCGCTGAGTTTTATTTATTTTATATTTTGTGCGAATTTAAGGAACTTTTCATTAAAAAGTCGTAGATTTAAAAGTTTAATGTTGCCACTCAGCAAAGCACAAAATATTTATGTTTCAGATTTAATCAAAAAACTCAGTGAAATAAAAGAAGTGTGTTGCCAATCAGCAAAACGCAATATTCCCAGTTTAGTCGTATTGCAGAACAACTTTTGGAACCAAATTTTAAACACTCTATAGTTAAGGCTAGATTACGGTCCAGGGAGTTTTTAATCTCTCATTGTACGAAGGTCAATTTATAGTCAAAGAATGTCTAGCAGGACAAAGGTGCATTGGCAGTCAAGGAGGTTAGAATACATGGAGATGGTTTCTCTGCTATTAGAGTGCGAAGAAAGTGAACCACGCCACGCCACGTGAGGGCAAGAAAACGTTTACCTTACCGACCGAAGTGAGGTAAAACGCCAGCTGGTTTCAAGTTCTCAGTGTGTTTTCTGATTTTGTATGCGTAGATCTGAAAGGCCTAAAAGGCAGTGAATTGGTACAGCGAAATAATGTCTACATTTCCGACTTCATGTCCATGTAAAAGAATGTTGTAGAACAGGGATGTCAAACTCATAGGTACACTTGGGCCAAACAAACAAGGTTTAACTTTATGTTAACGCAAAATAAAATCAATATTCATAGAAACGTAGATTTATTTCGAATAATACAGTAATAAACATATATATATATATATATATATAAAAGAACAAGAAAAATTTAATGTTTACGTCCTGATACTTGACAGCTCTTCTCTGCTATTATCTTTCCTATTTCGGGAGAAATTTTGTTTGCAGTGATAACTTTCAACGCTGACCCAAGGTCAGCATCATTAATGCGGTTTCTAATAGGAGACTTATTACCTTTCATGACTGAAAATAAGTGCTCGCACCGATAAGGGCTACCAAACATGGAAATAATTTCATATGCGAATTTTCGAGTATTTTCAAACCTGGCTGGTAAATATTTGTAAAATTCAGGCACGCCCACTTCAATGAATGTTGCTTTCAAATCTGAGTTGCATTGAATCTCGATCACCTCCATTTGCGTATGGCTGGGTACTGAGTCAATACTTATTGAGAAAATCGGAGAAAACAGAAAAAAATTTGTCTTCCAGGCAACTAAAATCATTAAACATCGTTTCAAATTCAGTTGTTAATTTTGCAATTTTTTCTGCGTATTTTTGATACAAACAAGTATCATCTAAACTTGATTTATTCATGCTGCACGTCGGGAAGTGCGTCAAATCTTCATTTTTAACTGGTTTTTCCCAAAGAACTAGTTGACATTTGAATGCTTTAATTATGTCAAACATGTTCGTAATGATATGATCTTTTCCTCGTAACGATAAATTTAAATCGGTTAAGTGTTTGGTTATATCAACTAAGAAAGATAAATCTTGTATCCGTATTGGATCGTAAAACAAACTTACATCTTGATTTTTCGTTTTTAAAAACTGACATATTTCTTCTTTCAAATCCCAGAATTGTTTGAGAATCTTTTAGCAAGATAACCAGCGTACCTCGTTATTGTAGGACAAACCCGAATATTCACTATCTAACTCACTTAAGAAAGCAGTGAATTGACGCTGATTTAAACCTCGAGATCTTACAAAATTTATAACTTTTCTATATATGACAAAATATTCTCTATATTTATTACTTTCGTGCATAGAACTTCTTGATGTATAATACAATGCATATGATGAATGTTTGAATCGTGAATTTCACTAAGTTTTTTTCTTAGTAATGCTACGAAGCCCTTGTTTTTCCCGGTCATTGATGGAGCGCCATCTGTAGCTACAGAATTTAATTTTGCCAAAGGCAGATTGTATTTCTGCAGAAGTCCAAAAACACAAGTAAATATATCTTCTCCTGTGGTAGTACCAAGCATCGCTATTAGTTCCAGTAATTCCCCAAAAATGTTAAAATTCTTTTCACAAGAACGAAGAAACACTGCTAATTGAGCTTTGCCACTAGTGTCCGTTCTCTCGTCACAGGCAATGGAGAAACTTTCGAAACTAGATGATTTTGCTTTGATCTGATCACTTAAATTCGCGGCTAAATCAGTAACTCTTTCCGCAACTGTATTTCGAGACAATGAAATTGATTGAAAAGCCTTCACATTTCCAGGACAAACAATTTCTCCAGCTTTCATTAGGCATTCCTTGATGAAATCACCGTCAGTAAAAGGCTTCGAATGTTTAGCTATCAAATCGGACAAGACGTAGCTTGCATGTACCGCCGCTTCACTTTCTTGCAATACTTTACTAAACATGGACTGTTGCCTTTTCACTCCTAACTTGAGCTCTTTCAACTTTTCTTCTCTCATTAATCCTTCGTAATTGTTATATTTCGATTTGTGTTGTTCGTAATGACGTTTAATATTATATAACTTTAGTACATTAATAGTATTATTACATATCAAGCAGATTATTTTATCTTTTATTTCACAGCAAAAATATTCTAATTCCCATTTTACTTGGAATATTCTATTTTCGTCAGCGATTTTTCGTTTAATTTTACTACCACTTGGTTTTGATATAGACATACTGAATACAAAGGGCATTAAGTAAACAAACAGTTCGCTAGAACTACAGCTACTACTGAGATGAGTTGTCTACTGAGATGAGTCTCGGCTTTTATAAGCTTTATAATTAATTTCTCGAAGATACTGGAAACATCTATAAATACCAGGATTTTTTGTGGATGGCAACAGCAATTACGAGATATTTATTTATTAGGTATTAAATGCACGCGCTGTTCTATTTTTAACCTTCCAACGCAGCTGTCTTTTCAAAAATCGTCTGCGTTGCTAAGGCAACATGAAGCAAATCTAATTACAATTCTAAATAAAAAAAAAACTAAATAAATAAATAACTATGAAATCCGTAACAATATGAATTAAGTAATAATTAATAATAAAGCAAAGTGCATGCACATGCAGGCACCAATATATCGTACAAAACTATGATTGGAAAACTGAGACCACGAGTTCGGCCACATTCGGCTATCGGGGGATGCGTACAAGTTCTGAGTGCAGGTGTCCCCCAAAAGCCGAAGGTAGCTGAACGCAAGCTACTCAGACGCATTTGTCATTTAAGTAGTGTGTGTGTCAGCTCGCTGTGAGTAATCTAACAACACTGAATAAATTATCGTTAATTACTTAGCAGTAAACATTTCATTTTTTTCTTTGTCGATATGTTATTTTATTATTATATATTATTATTTGCCGATATATTGGCCGGGCCGCAAAAATATTTGTGGGCCGCATGCGGCTCGCGGGCCGCGAGTTTGGTATCCTTGTTTTAGGACGTGTGTTTAAATGACCTTCAAGAACGAGTTTGATTATTTTCTTTGTATACAGTACACGAAGAAACATATATAGTTCTCAGATTTACCTTTTCATAATAACACTAACAGTGATATTCGTAATTAACTTATATGTGATGGCAAAACGATAAGTAAACAAGGGAAGTGGCAAGCTCTCCATGGACAAAGAGAAAAACAGTTTACTTTAAAGTCTGATCATAATTACATTACAGGTGTGTTACCTTTTACATGTTTAACTACATTTTATTTTGTGCTCAAGAAAATATATAATAACTGGATTTGATGTTTAGTCACATTTGTTGTGTGAGTTTTAAAATAACAACGTAAAATTTAGATATTTCTGTCATTGTTTATTCCAATTAAGTGTTTTCGAAACATAACTAATATTTATAACGTGAAAACTTTGAGAAATATATATATATTTAGAATAAATAAAGTATAATTAAATTATAGTTTGAGTACATAGTTACTGTTTTGTGTTCACAATACTTTTAACACAATACATTCATTAATTACAGGATGCAATTATATAATGTAGAAATGAAATGAAATGGCGAGAAAATTACAGGAAAAGGGGCGTGAAGAATCTGCGATCCTTTACGACTACCAGGAACAAAATTGGGTGTGGTTAGAGCACGTCAATCTTTCTAAGCCACGACTACTAAGGGCATGCTTCCCGCTTTTTTGGCTTCCCTTTGGAGGGAATCTCCATGAGTTCTAACCTCCTTGTTGGCAGTGCTTTTCGTGAATTTCATCACTGGGTGGCGATCGCAAACTGCAATGCTTAGGCTATACATTCAACATTTGTAAAATAGCTCGTTAATAACAAGATGTGTATTTCATTTAAAAATTATCGCTCTTTACTAACAGTAATACCGGGTGTTATATTGTAGCATGCCATACTGCAAAGTTTTCTTCCTTTAAACAAATTTTTTATGGTTTCATTTAAATAATTAGTCGCAATATATAAGTGATGTTACATGTAATAGAGATTTAATATAAATATATAATACAGAATTTCTTTAACAAAACCCATCATCACGCAAGGTTTTAAACCTTTAAAATTGTTTTGAAATGTTCTTTTGTATATAAACAAGCTTCTTAATATTATGTATCGTATGTATGTGTATGTGTATGTATGTGTTTAACTGTATGTATGTGTGTTCGGCTCAATACTTCTCGTCTTACCGTTATTCGAGTGTGCTGTAAAATATCTCTTTGTCAACTCCAAATTTGTTTGATAGCCAATTCATATTTAGAATTATTTTTTAATTTAGTCCATTTCATGTAAGTTAGTGTTCCCTATTTCTTGTGTACCCTCACAATGCTCATTGAATAAATGAATCTGTCAGAAACACCTTCTAAATCGCTGTAAACCTAGCTCATGTGAATTAAATCTAATTTTTTTTTTCTCAAAGAATAGAAATATTTGTGTAAATTTTTATTCTGATCCGCACTGTAAACTTCTGTGATGTGTATTTAGTTTACATTCGGATACTGAAATCTCAGAAAATGTGCATGCCTATAGTATATGAGCACTGATTATTGATTATATTGCACTAGTTATTATGTTCTTACATTACATATTTCTTCATCTTCATGTCATAAAAATGTTCTATCATACTGGACATAATCTCTTTGTACAAAAATGATATTTTATCCTACTATATATATATATATATATATACTGTTTGAGGCATATTTATTATTTTTTTTTTCCAATTGCTTTGCAATCCACTCTGAGAAGTGAATTCAATGCAATTAAAATTTAAGGATGCATATAATTTATAAGAAATGTTAATTGCATTACCTTTTTTATGGAATTTATTACTTTTTAGCTCTACTATCTTTTAACTTTGAGTCAGGTCATTTGAATACTCTCTGTCCTATCTTTAAAATTCTCTAGTGCGTAGCTCATTTTAATCAGTGTCATGTATAAGTGTGTTGAACATGTATTTGTGGTTACCTTGTTGAGTGTTTTGCGATTGTACTTGATGTAATGGAAATTCATGAGGTAATATATGTAAATTAATAAAGAGAATACATTTTTATTTTCTCGAATAAGGCTTTATATTTTATTATATGCTGTCAATGATATTGAAGTACTTAGTATTCACATTTTATATTTGATTCATTGCGGTTAATGCCATGTATGTCATTATTATATGCTGGTGATATTGAAGTACTTGGTATTCAGCAATAGAAGTAAAATTTATATTCCTTCTGTCCCAAACTGGTTGCTACATTTAGGTCGAAAATTTTGTCCTAAAATAAAATAGTTGTTACATTTCAAGTAGGTGGAGTCATAAATAACCTTCGATGCAATTTAGTAGATAGATCGTCATCAGTAAAATTTTACAATGTACTACAACAAATGCAACTCTGTATACTCAGTTTCCATCCTTAGTTTTTACTTTCCACAAAAGTAGCATTTATTTGGGGACAATTTTACTGAGGCAGATTTAGAGGGTTTACAGGGTTTTAAGACGCGCCCATTTTGAAGTTCCCTTCCGCCAGTAATTCGGAACGATCACGTTTATGTGATTAAGGCAAACTTTCGACGGATGTCTGCTTGAGAAATGCCTTCATGGAGGACTTTCTAAGGGAACTGGCTCGTATAGACGGGACACATCAATGAATTCACAGTTCCTTAGCATGAAGATAGTTTTTTTGCGAATACTGATGAGGAGTCTTTACAAAATGAGGCGTGGCTTAAAGACGTGGCAACTCTGGATTTTTTAAACCAATTTGGTACTGATATGAGGAGGGAATACTTGGTAAGTAAATGTTGTTGATTGATAACGTAACACCCTGAAATTTCTGAAAAATCTTGAAACGAAATTATAAAATCTACAGTATCAATAATCAGTACAAAAGTATTCGAATATAGCAACTAATTTGGGTCAGACGCACTATATGATTCATTGTGGTTAATGTCATTATTATATGCTGCCAGTGATATTGGAATACTTGGTATTCAGAGTTACTTTGTGATATTGGAATACTTGGTATTCAGAGTTACTTTGTGATATTGGAATACTTGCTATTATTTTGAATATCTGTAATGTTGCATTACTCTTCGGAGCTCTAAATCTGCATTATTTAAAAATTTATCCTTTAATCCAACCCCCAAAAATTATTTGATAATAATTAGGAAGAAAAAAAAGTCTTCAGCACTTAAAATCAAATCTCTTTTAGTAATATTTTTCTCTTATGTATTAGAAAAAGATATAAAATTTTAGATCATAATTTATTAATTATATATTTAATATAGGGTAGTAAATTATTTTGTTGCCCAGGACAATTGATAGGAATATAATGAAACTTTCACGGTGAAATAGTTTATGTTCTGAAGCTTGCTAACTTCGTTCTGTATAAATAACTGAAAAGTAAAACAGATGTTCTAAATTTACCTTAAAATTAGAATAAGTAGCTCTAATAAGTACAATTCAAAACAGCATATATCTAGATGCAAGCAGGAATTAAAATCGAGTGGGATAACTTGAAATTTCATGCTTTCTTTCTAAATAAAAATATTTTTATTTAGAAGAAATGTATAATTTCTGACTACTAGAGATTAATCGTTATTAAATTTTGCATATAACAAGAGCATACTTGTTTGTGGTATACTTCTGCTCATTGTAAATGTCGCAAATTGTAGCAGAAGTGTAGCGCCATCTCGCGGTCAGTAGAAATTTCACGGAGGCCAGCGAAAACACAAAAGAATATTTTCACACTAGCACAGGCATTGAGTATAATTTGGCCTTGACAAAACAAAATGCGCATGAATTTTCTACCGAAAGAAACGTATGAAAAAAATTTGGGAATCTGCGTTTCTAATTTTATAAAGCTGAGGAGAAAATGTAAAATATTAACTTCGATTGAAAATATAATCTCCGCGTAAGAAGTGTCAAAAACTGTTCGCGTACGAATAACTACATTATGATTAAACTGCAAATTATATATATTTCTCTGTGTTGTTTTACGCAAAGTACCCACCAGTTTAGTTATTCCATCATTAAATGTTCCTATATATATGTGTGAGATGCAAATGTACCTCTACTCGCTTCGGCAGTGCATATACTAAAATTGGAACGCTACAGAGATATGCAGGTATGGATAGTGAGTGTTAAAGACGAGATAATTAGCGATATGAACAATTATGTTACGGAATAATATAACGGATGATGGTACAGAACAAGTGTCGAAGAAATTATGGTTAAGATCGTGTAGCGTTCCAACATTTTTTGCTCCAGATGATAATCGGTTCGATCTTTCGAGCCTCCATTGTTTGTATACATTTACGGTTTGTTGAGAAATTCAGCCGGGGCCCTACCAAAATCTCAAATGATATGAACTCCCATATTTTATTTTTTGACGATCTGTCATTAACTTAATTTACGAATTCAAAGTGATGACGCTCACAGTTATCATAAAATCTTAAAAGTAAGCTCAAAATGTTATTATTGATGGAAGTAATTTTTCAATTCATTGTGCATAACCTGAGGAGCAAAACATCATTAGTGAAAACTCTGAGAGCCATAGTCTGAAGAATTTGCTTTTGATTTGTGTGACATCATTAAATAATGAAGAATCTACGTGTATATGTATGCTTGAATGTTCCTCGCTGAGTTTTATTTATTTTATATTTTGTGCGAATTTAAGGAACTTTTCATTAAAAAGTCGTAGATTTAAAAGTTTAATGTTGCCACTCAGCAAAGCACAAAATATTTATGTTTCAGATTTAATCAAAAAACTCAGTGAAATAAAAGAAGTGTGTTGCCAATCAGCAAAACGCAATATTCCCAGTTTAGTCGTATTGCAGAACAACTTTTGGAACCAAATTTTAAACACTCTATAGTTAAGGCTAGATTACGGTCCAGGGAGTTTTTAATCTCTCATTGTACGAAGGTCAATTTATAGTCAAAGAATGTCTAGCAGGACAAAGGTGCATTGGCAGTCAAGGAGGTTAGAATACATGGAGATGGTTTCTCTGCTATTAGAGTGCGAAGAAAGTGAACCACGCCACGCCACGTGAGGGCAAGAAAACGTTTACCTTACCGACCGAAGTGAGGTAAAACGCCAGCTGGTTTCAAGTTCTCAGTGTGTTTTCTGATTTTGTATGCGTAGATCTGAAAGGCCTAAAAGGCAGTGAATTGGTACAGCGAAATAATGTCTACATTTCCGACTTCATGTCCATGTAAAAGAATGTTGTAGAACAGGGATGTCAAACTCATAGGTACACTTGGGCCAAACAAACAAGGTTTAACTTTATGTTAACGCAAAATAAAATCAATATTCATAGAAACGTAGATTTATTTCGAATAATACAGTAATAAACATATATATATATATATATATATAAAAGAACAAGAAAAATTTAATGTTTACGTCCTGATACTTGACAGCTCTTCTCTGCTATTATCTTTCCTATTTCGGGAGAAATTTTGTTTGCAGTGATAACTTTCAACGCTGACCCAAGGTCAGCATCATTAATGCGGTTTCTAATAGGAGACTTATTACCTTTCATGACTGAAAATAAGTGCTCGCACCGATAAGGGCTACCAAACATGGAAATAATTTCATATGCGAATTTTCGAGTATTTTCAAACCTGGCTGGTAAATATTTGTAAAATTCAGGCACGCCCACTTCAATGAATGTTGCTTTCAAATCTGAGTTGCATTGAATCTCGATCACCTCCATTTGCGTATGGCTGGGTACTGAGTCAATACTTATTGAGAAAATCGGAGAAAACAGAAAAAAATTTGTCTTCCAGGCAACTAAAATCATTAAACATCGTTTCAAATTCAGTTGTTAATTTTGCAATTTTTTCTGCGTATTTTTGATACAAACAAGTATCATCTAAACTTGATTTATTCATGCTGCACGTCGGGAAGTGCGTCAAATCTTCATTTTTAAGTGGTTTTTCCCAAAGAACTAGTTGACATTTGAATGCTTTAATTATGTCAAACATGTTCGTAATGATATGATCTTTTCCTCGTAACGATAAATTTAAATCGGTTAAGTGTTTGGTTATATCAACTAAGAAAGATAAATCTTGTATCCGTATTGGATCGTAAAACAAACTTACATCTTGATTTTTCGTTTTTAAAAACTGACATATTTCTTCTTTCAAATCCCAGAATTGTTTGAGAATCTTTTAGCAAGATAACCAGCGTACCTCGTTATTGTAGGACAAACCCGAATATTCACTATCTAACTCACTTAAGAAAGCAGTGAATTGACGCTGATTTAAACCTCGAGATCTTACAAAATTTATAACTTTTCTATATATGACAAAATATTCTCTATATTTATTACTTTCGTGCATAGAACTTCTTGATGTATAATACAATGCATATGATGAATGTTTGAATCGTGAATTTCACTAAGTTTTTTTCTTAGTAATGCTACGAAGCCCTTGTTTTTCCCGGTCATTGATGGAGCGCCATCTGTAGCTACAGAATTTAATTTTGCCAAAGGCAGATTGTATTTCTGCAGAAGTCCAAAAACACAAGTAAATATATCTTCTCCTGTGGTAGTACCAAGCATCGGTATTAGTTCCAGTAATTCCCCAAAAATGTTAAAATTCTTTTCACAAGAACGAAGAAACACTGCTAATTGAGCTTTGCCACTAATGTCCGTTCTCTCGTCACAGGCAATGGAGAAACTTTCGAAACTAGATGATTTTGCTTTGATCTGATCACTTAAATTCGCGGCTAAATCAGTAACTCTTTCCGCAACTGTATTTCGAGACAATGAAATTGATTGAAAAGCCTTCACATTTCCAGGACAAACAATTTCTCCAGCTTTCATTAGGCATTCCTTGATGAAATCACCGTCAGTAAAAGGCTTCGAATGTTTAGCTATCAAATCGGACAAGACGTAGCTTGCATGTACCGCCGCTTCACTTTCTTGCAATACTTTACTAAACATGGACTGTTGCCTTTTCACTCCTAACTTGAGCTCTTTCAACTTTTCTTCTCTCATTAATCCTTCGTAATTGTTATATTTCGATTTGTGTTGTTCGTAATGACGTTTAATATTATATAACTTTAGTACATTAATAGTATTATTACATATCAAGCAGATTATTTTATCTTTTATTTCACAGCAAAAATATTCTAATTCCCATTTTACTTGGAATATTCTATTTTCGTCAGCGATTTTTCGTTTAATTTTACTACCACTTGGTTTTGATATAGACATACTGAATACAAAGGGCATTAAGTAAACAAACAGTTCGCTAGAACTACAGCTACTACTGAGATGAGTTGTCTACTGAGATGAGTCTCGGCTTTTATAAGCTTTATAATTAATTTCTCGAAGATACTGGAAACATCTATAAATACCAGGATTTTTTGTGGATGGCAACAGCAATTACGAGATATTTATTTATTAGGTATTAAATGCACGCGCTGTTCTATTTTTAACCTTCCAACGCAGCTGTCTTTTCAAAAATCGTCTGCGTTGCTAAGGCAACATGAAGCAAATCTAATTACAATTCTAAATAAAAAAAAAACTAAATAAATAAATAACTATGAAATCCGTAACAATATGAATTAAGTAATAATTAATAATAAAGCAAAGTGCATGCACATGCAGGCACCAATATATCGTACAAAACTATGATTGGAAAACTGAGACCACGAGTTCGGCCACATTCGGCTATCGGGGGATGCGTACAAGTTCTGAGTGCAGGTGTCCCCCAAAAGCCGAAGGTAGCTGAACGCAAGCTACTCAGACGCATTTGTCATTTAAGTAGTGTGTGTGTCAGCTCGCTGTGAGTAATCTAACAACACTGAATAAATTATCGTTAATTACTTAGCAGTAAACATTTCATTTTTTTCTTTGTCGATATGTTATTTTATTATTATATATTATTATTTGCCGATATATTGGCCGGGCCGCAAAAATATTTGTGGGCCGCGAGTTTGGTATCCTTGTTTTAGGACGTGTGTTTAAATGACCTTCAAGAACGAGTTTGATTATTTTCTTTGTATACAGTACACGAAGAAACCTATATAGTTCTCAGATTTACCTTTTCATAATAACACTAACAGTGATATTCGTAATTAACTTATATGTGATGGCAAAACGATAAGTAAACAAGGGAAGTGGCAAGCTCTCCATGGACAAAGAGAAAAACAGTTTACTTTAAAGTCTGATCATAATTACATTACAGGTGTGTTACCTTTTACATGTTTAACTACATTTTATTTTGTGCTCAAGAAAATATATAATAACTGGATTTGATGTTTAGTCACATTTGTTGTGTGAGTTTTAAAATAACAACGTAAAATTTAGATATTTCTGTCATTGTTTATTCCAATTAAGTGTTTTCGAAACATAACTAATATTTATAACGTGAAAACTTTGAGAAATATATATATATTTAGAATAAATAAAGTATAATTAAATTATAGTTTGAGTACATAGTTACTGTTTTGTGTTCACAATACTTTTAACACAATACATTCATTAATTACAGGATGCAATTATATAATGTAGAAATGAAATGAAATGGCGAGAAAATTACAGGAAAAGGGGCGTGAAGAATCTGCGATCCTTTACGACTACCAGGAACAAAATTGGGTGTGGTTAGAGCACGTCAATCTTTCTAAGCCACGACTACTAAGGGCATGCTTCCCGCTTTTTTGGCTTCCCTTTGGAGGGAATCTCCATGAGTTCTAACCTCCTTGTTGGCAGTGCTTTTCGTGAATTTCATCACTGGGTGGCGATCGCAAACCGCAATGCTTAGGCTATACATTCAACATTTGTAAAATAGCTCGTTAATAACAAGATGTGTATTTCATTTAAAAATTATCGCTCTTTACTAACAGTAATACCGGGTGTTATATTGTAGCATGCCATACTGCAAAGTTTTCTTCCTTTAAACAAATTTTTTATGGTTTCATTTAAATAATTAGTCGCAATATATAAGTGATGTTACATGTAATAGAGATTTAATATAAATATATAATACAGAATTTCTTTAACAAAACCCATCATCACGCAAGGTTTTAAACCTTTAAAATTGTTTTGAAATGTTCTTTTGTATATAAACAAGCTTCTTAATATTATGTATCGTATGTATGTGTATGTGTATGTATGTGTTTAACTGTATGTATGTGTGTTCGGCTCAATACTTCTCGTCTTACCGTTATTCGAGTGTGCTGTAAAATATCTCTTTGTCAACTCCAAATTTGTTTGATAGCCAATTCATATTTAGAATTATTTTTTAATTTAGTCCATTTCATGTAAGTTAGTGTTCCCTATTTCTTGTGTACCCTCACAATGCTCATTGAATAAATGAATCTGTCAGAAACACCTTCTAAATCGCTGTAAACCTAGCTCATGTGAATTAAATCTAATTTTTTTTTTCTCAAAGAATAGAAATATTTGTGTAAATTTTTATTCTGATCCGCACTGTAAACTTCTGTGATGTGTATTTAGTTTACATTCGGATACTGAAATCTCAGAAAATGTGCATGCCTATAGTATATGAGCACTGATTATTGATTATATTGCACTAGTTATTATGTTCTTACATTACATATTTCTTCATCTTCATGTCATAAAAATGTTCTATCATACTGGACATAATCTCTTTGTACAAAAATGATATTTTATCCTACTATATATATATATATATATATATACTGTTTGAGGCATATTTATTATTTTTTTTTTCCAATTGCTTTGCAATCCACTCTGAGAAGTGAATTCAATGCAATTAAAATTTAAGGATGCATATAATTTATAAGAAATGTTAATTGCATTACCTTTTTTATGGAATTTATTACTTTTTAGCTCTACTATCTTTTAACTTTGAGTCAGGTCATTTGAATACTCTCTGTCCTATCTTCAAAATTCTCTAGTGCGTAGCTCATTTTAATCAGTGTCATGTATAAGTGTGTTGAACATGTATTTGTGGTTACCTTGTTGAGTGTTTTGCGATTGTACTTGATGTAATGGAAATTCATGAGGTAATATATGTAAATTAATAAAGAGAATACATTTTTATTTTCTCGAATAAGGCTTTATATTTTATTATATGCTGTCAATGATATTGAAGTACTTAGTATTCACATTTTATATTTGATTCATTGCGGTTAATGCCATGTATGTCATTATTATATGCTGGTGATATTGAAGTACTTGGTATTCAGCAATAGAAGTAAAATTTATATTCCTTCTGTCCCAAACTGGTTGCTACATTTAGGTCGAAAATTTTGTCCTAAAATAAAATAGTTGTTACATTTCAAGTAGGTGGAGTCATAAATAACCTTCGATGCAATTTAGTAGATAGATCGTCATCAGTAAAATTTTACAATGTACTACAACAAATGCAACTCTGTATACTCAGTTTCCATCCTTAGTTTTTACTTTCCACAAAAGTAGCATTTATTTGGGGACAATTTTACTGAGGCAGATTTAGAGGGTTTACAGGGTTTTAAGACGCGCCCATTTTGAAGTTCCCTTCCGCCAGTAATTCGGAACGATCACGTTTATGTGATTAAGGCAAACTTTCGACGGATGTCTGCTTGAGAAATGCCTTCATGGAGGACTTTCTAAGGGAACTGGCTCGTATAGACGGGACACATCAATGAATTCACAGTTCCTTAGCATGAAGATAGTTTTTTTGCGAATACTGATGAGGAGTCTTTACAAAATGAGGCGTGGCTTAAAGACGTGGCAACTCTGGATTTTTTAAACCAATTTGGTACTGATATGAGGAGGGAATACTTGGTAAGTAAATGTTGTTGATTGATAACGTAACACCCTGAAATTTCTGAAAAATCTTGAAACGAAATTATAAAATCTACAGTATCAATAATCAGTACAAAAGTATTCGAATATAGCAACTAATTTGGGTCAGACGCACTATATGATTCATTGTGGTTAATGTCATTATTATATGCTGCCAGTGATATTGGAATACTTGGTATTCAGAGTTACTTTGTGATATTGGAATACTTGCTATTATTTTGAATATCTGTAATGTTGCATTACTCTTCAGAGCTCTAAATCTGCATTATTTAAAAATTTATCCTTTAATCCAACCCCCAAAAATTATTTGATAATAATTAGGAAGAAAAAAAAGTCTTCAGCACTTAAAATCAAATCTCTTTTAGTAATATTTTTCTCTTATGTATTAGAAAAAGATATAAAATTTTAGATCATAATTTATTAATTATATATTTAATATAGGGTAGTAAATTATTTTGTTGCCCAGGACAATTGATAGGAATATAATGAAACTTTCACGGTGAAATAGTTTATGTTCTGAAGCTTGCTAACTTCGTTCTGTATAAATAACTGAAAAGTAAAAGAGATGTTCTAAATTTACCTTAAAATTAGAATAAGTAGCTCTAATAAGTACAATTCAAAACAGCATATATCTAGATGCAAGCAGGAATTAAAATCGAGTGGGATAACTTGAAATTTCATGCTTTCTTTCTAAATAAAAATATTTTTATTTAGAAGAAATGTATAATTTCTGACTACTAGAGATTAATCGTTATTAAATTTTGCATATAACAAGAGCATACTTGTTTGTGGTATACTTCTGCTCATTGTAAATGTCGCAAATTGTAGCAGAAGTGTAGCGCCATCTCGCGGTCAGTAGAAATTTCACGGAGGCCAGCGAAAACACAAAAGAATATTTTCACACTAGCACAGGCATTGAGTATAATTTGGCCTTGACAAAACAAAATGCGCATGAATTTTCTACCGAAAGAAACGTATGAAAAAAATTTGGGAATCTGCGTTTCTAATTTTATAAAGCTGAGGAGAAAATGTAAAATATTAACTTCGATTGAAAATATAATCTCCGCGTAAGAAGTGTCAAAAACTGTTCGCGTACGAATAACTACATTATGATTAAACTGCAAATTATATATATTTCTCTGTGTTGTTTTACGCAAAGTACCCACCAGTTTAGTTATTCCATCATTAAATGTTCCTATATATATGTGTGAGATGCAAATTTACCTCTACTCGCTTCGGCAGTGCATATACTAAAATTGGAACGCTACAGAGATATGCAGGTATGGATAGTGAGTGTTAAAGACGAGATAATTAGCGATATGAACAATTATGTTACGGAATAATATAACGGATGATGGTACAGAACAAGTGTCGAAGAAATTATGGTTAAGATCGTGTAGCGTTCCAACATTTTTTGCTCCAGATGATAATCGGTTCGATCTTTCGAGCCTCCATTGTTTGTATACATTTACGGTTTGTTGAGAAATTCAGCCGGGGCCCTAGCAAAATCTCAAATGATATGAACTCCCATATTTTATTTTTTGACGATCTGTCATTAACTTAATTTACGAATTCAAAGTGATGACGCTCACAGTTATCATAAAATCTTAAAAGTAAGCTCAAAATGTTATTATTGATGGAAGTAATTTTTCAATTCATTGTGCATAACCTGAGGAGCAAAACATCATTAGTGAAAACTCTGAGAGCCATAGTCTGAAGAATTTGCTTTTGATTTGTGTGACATCATTAAATAATGAAGAATCTACGTGTATATGTATGCTTGAATGTTCCTCGCTGAGTTTTATTTATTTTATATTTTGTGCGAATTTAAGGAACTTTTCATTAAAAAGTCGTAGATTTAAAAGTTTAATGTTGCCACTCAGCAAAGCACAAAATATTTATGTTTCAGATTTAATCAAAAAACTCAGTGAAATAAAAGAAGTGTGTTGCCAATCAGCAAAACGCAATATTCCCAGTTTAGTCGTATTGCAGAACAACTTTTGGAACCAAATTTTAAACACTCTATAGTTAAGGCTAGATTACGGTCCAGGGAGTTTTTAATCTCTCATTGTACGAAGGTCAATTTATAGTCAAAGAATGTCTAGCAGGACAAAGGTGCATTGGCAGTCAAGGAGGTTAGAATACATGGAGATGGTTTCTCTGCTATTAGATTACGAAGAAAGTGAACCACGCCACGCCACGTGAGGGCAAGAAAACGTTTACCTTACCGACCGAAGTGAGGTAAAACGCCAGCTGGTTTCAAGTTCTCAGTGTGTTTTCTGATTTTGTATGCGTAGATCTGAAAGGCCTAAAAGGCACTGAATTGTTACAGCGAAATAATGTCTACATTTCCGACTTCATGTCCATGTAAAAGAATGTTGTAGAACAGGGATGTCAAACTCACAGGTACACTTGGGCCAAACAAACAAGGTTTAACTTTATGTTAACGCAAAATAAAATCAATATTCATAGAAACGTAGATTTATTTCGAATAATACAGTAATAAACATATATATATATATATATATATATATATATATATATATATAAAAGAACAAGAAAAATTTAATGTTTACGTCCTGATACTTGACAGCTCTTCTCTGCTATTATCTTTCCTATTTCGGGAGAAATTTTGTTTGCAGTGATAACTTTCAACGCTGACCCAAGGTCAGCATCATTAATGCGGTTTCTAATAGGAGACTTATTACCTTTCATGACTGAAAATAAGTGCTCGCACCGATAAGGGCTACCAAACATGGAAATAATTTCATATGCGAATTTTCGAGTATTTTCAAACCTGGCTGGTAAATATTTGTAAAATTCAGGCACGCCCACTTCAATGAATGTTGCTTTCAAATCTGAGTTGCATTGAATCTCGATCACCTCCATTTGCGTATGGCTGGGTACTGAGTCAATACTTATTGAGAAAATCGGAGAAAACAGAAAAAAATTTGTCTTCCAGGCAACTAAAATCATTAAACATCGTTTCAAATTCAGTTGTTAATTTTGCAATTTTTTCTGCGTATTTTTGATACAAACAAGTATCATCTAAACTTGATTTATTCATGCTGCACGTCGGGAAGTGCGTCAAATCTTCATTTTTAAGTGGTTTTTCCCAAAGAACTAGTTGACATTTGAATGCTTTAATTATGTCAAACATGTTCGTAATGATATGATCTTTTCCTCGTAACGATAAATTTAAATCGGTTAAGTGTTTGGTTATATCAACTAAGAAAGATAAATCTTGTATCCGTATTGGATCGTAAAACAAACTTACATCTTGATTTTTCGTTTTTAAAAACTGACATATTTCTTCTTTCAAATCCCAGAATTGTTTGAGAATCTTTTAGCAAGATAACCAGCGTACCTCGTTATTGTAGGACAAACCCGAATATTCACTATCTAACTCACTTAAGAAAGCAGTGAATTGACGCTGATTTAAACCTCGAGATCTTACAAAATTTATAACTTTTCTATATATGACAAAATATTCTCTATATTTATTACTTTCGTGCATAGAACTTGTTGATGTATAATACAATGCATATGATGAATGTTTGAATCGTGAATTTCACTAAGTTTTTTTCTTAGTAATGCTACGAAGCCCTTGTTTTTCCCGGTCATTGATGGAGCGCCATCTGTAGCTACAGAATTTAATTTTGCCAAAGGCAGATTGTATTTCTGCAGAAGTCCAAAAACACAAGTAAATATATCTTCTCCTGTGGTAGTACCAAGCATCGGTATTAGTTCCAGTAATTCCCCAAAAATGTTAAAATTCTTTTCACAAGAACGAAGAAACACTGCTAATTGAGCTTTGCCACTAATGTCCGTTCTCTCGTCACAGGCAATGGAGAAACTTTCGAAACTAGATGATTTTGCTTTGATCTGATCACTTAAATTCGCGGCTAAATCAGTAACTCTTTCCGCAACTGTATTTCGAGACAATGAAATTGATTGAAAAGCCTTCACATTTCCAGGACAAACAATTTCTCCAGCTTTCATTAGGCATTCCTTGATGAAATCACCGTCAGTAAAAGGCTTCGAATGTTTAGCTATCAAATCGGACAAGACGTAGCTTGCATGTACCGCCGCTTCACTTTCTTGCAATACTTTACTAAACATGGACTGTTGCCTTTTCACTCCTAACTTGAGCTCTTTCAACTTTTCTTCTCTCATTAATCCTTCGTAATTGTTATATTTCGATTTGTGTTGTTCGTAATGACGTTTAATATTATATAACTTTAGTACATTAATAGTATTATTACATATCAAGCAGATTATTTTATCTTTTATTTCACAGCAAAAATATTCTAATTCCCATTTTACTTGGAATATTCTATTTTCGTCAGCGATTTTTCGTTTAATTTTACTACCACTTGGTTTTGATATAGACATACTGAATACAAAGGGCATTAAGTAAACAAACAGTTCGCTAGAACTACAGCTACTACTGAGATGAGTTGTCTACTGAGATGAGTCTCGGCTTTTATAAGCTTTATAATTAATTTCTCGAAGATACTGGAAACATCTATAAATACCAGGATTTTTTGTGGATGGCAACAGCAATTACGAGATATTTATTTATTAGGTATTAAATGCACGCGCTGTTCTATTTTTAACCTTCCAACGCAGCTGTCTTTTCAAAAATCGTCTGCGTTGCTAAGGCAACATGAAGCAAATCTAATTACAATTCTAAATAAAAAAAAAACTAAATAAATAAATAACTATGAAATCCGTAACAATATGAATTAAGTAATAATTAATAATAAAGCAAAGTGCATGCACATGCAGGCACCAATATATCGTACAAAACTATGATTGGAAAACTGAGACCACGAGTTCGGCCACATTCGGCTATCGGGGGATGCGTACAAGTTCTGAGTGCAGGTGTCCCCCAAAAGCCGAAGGTAGCTGAACGCAAGCTACTCAGACGCATTTGTCATTTAAGTAGTGTGTGTGTCAGCTCGCTGTGAGTAATCTAACAACACTGAATAAATTATCGTTAATTACTTAGCAGTAAACATTTCATTTTTTTCTTTGTCGATATGTTATTTTATTATTATATATTATTATTTGCCGATATATTGGCCGGGCCGCAAAAATATTTGTGGGCCGCATGCGGCTCGCGGGCCGCGAGTTTGGTATCCTTGTTTTAGGACGTGTGTTTAAATGACCTTCAAGAACGAGTTTGATTATTTTCTTTGTATACAGTACACGAAGAAACATATATAGTTCTCAGATTTACCTTTTCATAATAACACTAACAGTGATATTCGTAATTAACTTATATGTGATGCCAAAACGATAAGTAAACAAGGGAAGTGGCAAGCTCTCCATGGACAAAGAGAAAAACAGTTTACTTTAAAGTCTGATCATAATTACATTACAGGTGTGTTACCTTTTACATGTTTAACTACATTTTATTTTGTGCTCAAGAAAATATATAATAACTGGATTTGATGTTTAGTCACATTTGTTGTGGGAGTTTTAAAATAACAACGTAAAATTTAGATATTTCTGTCATTGTTTATTCCAATTAAGTGTTTTCGAAACATAACTAATATTTATAACGTGAAAACTTTGAGAAATATATATATATTTAGAATAAATAAAGTATAATTAAATTATAGTTTGAGTACATAGTTACTGTTTTGTGTTCACAATACTTTTAACACAATACATTCATTAATTACAGGATGCAATTATATAATGTAGAAATGAAATGAAATGGCGAGAAAATTACAGGAAAAGGGGCGTGAAGAATCTGCGATCCTTTACGACTACCAGGAACAAAATTGGGTGTGGTTAGAGCACGTCAATCTTTCTAAGCCACGACTACTAAGGGCATGCTTCCCGCTTTTTTGGCTTCCCTTTGGAGGGAATCTCCATGAGTTCTAACCTCCTTGTTGGCAGTGCTTTTCGTGAATTTCATCACTGGGTGGCGATCGCAAACCGCAATGCTTAGGCTATACATTCAACATTTGTAAAATAGCTCGTTAATAACAAGATGTGTATTTCATTTAAAAATTATCGCTCTTTACTAACAGTAATACCGGGTGTTATATTGTAGCATGCCATACTGCAAAGTTTTCTTCCTTTTAACAAATTTTTTATGGTTTCATTTAAATAATTAGTCGCAATATATAAGTGATGTTACATGTAATAGAGATTTAATATAAATATATAATACAGAATTTCTTTAAAAAAACCCATCATCACGCAAGGTTTTAAACCTTTAAAATTGTTTTGAAATGTTCTTTTGTATATAAACAAGCTTCTTAATATTATGTATCGTATGTATGTGTATGTGTATGTATGTGTTTAACTGTATGTATGTGTGTTCGGCTCAATACTTCTCGTCTTACCGTTATTCGAGTGTGCTGTAAAATATCTCTTTGTCAACTCCAAATTTGTTTGATAGCCAATTCATATTTAGAATTATTTTTTAATTTAGTCCATTTCATGCAAGTTAGTGTTCTCTATTTCTTGTGTACCCTCACAATGCTCATGGAATAAATGAATCTGTCAGAAACACCTTCTAAATCGCTGTAAACCTAGCTCATGTGAATTAAATCTAATTTTTTTTTTTTCTCAAAGAATAGAAATATTTGTGTAAATTTTTATTCTGATCCGCATTGTAAACTTCTGTGATGTGTATTTAGTTTACATTCGGATACTGAAATCTCAGAAAATGTGCATGCCTATAGTATATGAGCACTGATTATTGATTATATTGCACTAGTTATTATGTTCTTACATTACATATTTCTTCATCTTCATGTCATAAAAATGTTCTATCATACTGGAGATAATCTCTTTGTACAAAAATGATATTTTATCCTACTATATATATATATATATATATATATACTGTTTGAGGCATATTTATTATTTTTTTTTTTCCAATTGCTTTGCAATCCACTCTGAGAAGTGAATTCAATGCAATTAAAATTTAAGGATGCATATAATTTATAAGAAATGTTAATTGCATTACCTTTTTTATGGAATTTATTACTTTTTAGCTCTACTATCTTTTAACTTTGAGTCAGGTCATTTGAATACTCTCTGTCCTATCTTCAAAATTCTCTAGTGCGTAGCTCATTTTAATCAGTGTCATGTATAAGCGTGTTGAACATGTATTTGTGGTTACCTTGTTGAGTGTTTTGCGATTGTACTTGATGTAATGGAAATTCATGAGGTAATATATGTAAATTAATAAAGAGAATACATTTTTATTTTCTCGAATAAGGCTTTATATTTTATTATATGCTGTCAATGATATTGAAGTACTTAGTATTCACATTTTATATTTGATTCATTGCGGTTAATGCCATGTATGTCATTATTATATGCTGGTGATATTGAAGTACTTGGTATTCAGCAATAGAAGTAAAATTTATATTTCTTCTGTCCCAAACTGGTTGCTACATTTAGGTCGAAAATTTTGTCCTAAAATAAAATAGTTGTTACATTTCAAGTAGGTGGAGTCATAAATAACCTTCGATGCAATTTAGTAGATAGATCGTAATCAGTAAAATTTTACAATGTACTACAACAAATGTAACTCTGTATACTCAGTTTCCATCCTTAGTTTTTACTTTCCACAAAAGTAGCATTTATTTGGGGACAATTTTACTGAGGCAGATTTAGAGGGTTAACAGGGTTTTAAGCCACGCCCCATTTTGTAAGTAAGTACCCTTCCGCCAGTAATTCGGAACGATCACGTTTATGTGATTAAGGCAAACCTTCGACGGATGTCTGCTTGAGAAATGCCTTCATGGAGGACTTTCTAAGGGAACTGGCTCGTATAGACGGGACACATCAATGAATTCACAGTTCCTTAGCATGAAGATAGTTTTTTTGCGAATACTGATGAGGAGTCTTTACAAAATGAGGCGTGGCTTAAAGACGTGGCAACTCTGGATTTTTTAAACCAATTTGGTACTGATATGAGGAGGGAATACTTGGTAAGTAAATGTTGTTGATTGATAACGTAACACCCTGAAATTTCTGAAAAATCTTGAAACGAAATTATAAAATCTACAGTATCAATAATCAGTACAAAAGTATTCGAATATAGCAACTAATTTGGGTCAGACGCACTATATGATTCATTGTGGTTAATGTCATTATTATATGCTGCCAGTGATATTGGAATACTTGGTATTCAGAGTTACTTTGTGATATTGGAATACTTGCTATTATTTTGAATATCTGTAATGTTGCATTACTCTTCAGAGCTCTAAATCTGCATTATTTAAAAATTTATCATTTAATCCAACCCCCAAAAATTATTTGATAATAATTAGGAAGAAAAAAAGTCTTCAGCACTTAAAATCAAATCTCTTTTAGTAATATTTTTCTCTTATGTATTAGAAAAAGATATAAAATTTTAGATCATAATTTATTAATTATATATTTAATATAGGGTAGTAAATTATTTTGTTGCCCAGGACAATTGATAGGAATATAATGAAACTTTCACGGTGAAATAGTTTATGTTCTGAAGCTTGCTAACTTCGTTCTGTATAAATAACTGAAAAGTAAAACAGATGTTCTAAATTTACCTTAAAATTAGAATAAGTAGCTCTAATAAGTACAATTCAAAACAGCATATATCTAGATGCAAGCAGGAATTAAAATCGAGTGGGATAACTTGAAATTTCATGCTTTCTTTCTAAATAAAAATATTTTTATTTAGAAGAAATGTATAATTTCTGACTACTAGAGATTAATCGTTATTAAATTTTGCATATAACAAGAGCATACTTGTTTGTGGTATACTTCTGCTCATTGTAAATGTCGCAAATTGTAGCAGAAGTGTAGCGCCATCTCGCGGTCAGTAGAAATTTCACGGAGGCCAGCGAAAACACAAAAGAATATTTTCACACTAGCACAGGCATTGAGTATAATTTGGCCTTGACAAAACAAAATGCGCATGAATTTTCTACCGAAAGAAACGTATGAAAAAAATTTGGGAATCTGCGTTTCTAATTTTATAAAGCTGAGGAGAAAATGTAAAATATTAACCTCTATTGAAAATATAATCTCCGCGTAAGAAGTGTCAAAAACTGTTCGCGTACGAATAACTACATTATGATTAAACTGCAAATTATATATATTTCTCTGTGTTGTTTTACGCAAAGTACCCACCAGTTTAGTTATTCCATCATTAAATGTTCCTATATATATGTGTGAAATGCAAATGTACCTCTACTCGCTTCGGCAGTGCATATACTAAAATTGGAACGCTACAGAGATATGCAGGTATGGATAGTGAGTGTTAAAGACGAGATAATTAGCGATATGAACAATTATGTTACGGAATAATATAACGGATGATGGTACAGAACAAGTGTCGAAGAAATTATGGTTAAGATCGTGTAGCGTTCCAACATTTTTTGCTCCAGATGATAATCGGTTCGATCTTTCGAGCCTCCATTGTTTGTATACATTTACGGTTTGTTGAGAAATTCAGCCGGGGCCCTACCAAAATCTCAAATGATATGAACTCCCATATTTTATTTTTTGACGATCTGTCGTTAACTTAATTTACGAATTCAAAGTGATGACGCTCACAGTTATCATAAAATCTTAAAAGTAAGCTCAAAATGTTATTATTGATGGAAGTAATTTTTCAATTCATTGTGCATAACCTGAGGAGCAAAACATCATTAGTGAAAACTCTGAGAGCCATAGTCTGAAGAATTTGCTTTTGATTTGTGTGACATCATTAAATAATGAAGAATCTACGTGTATATGTATGCTTGAATGTTCCTCGCTGAGTTTTATTTATTTTATATTTTGTGCGAATTTAAGGAACTTTTCATTAAAAAGTCGTAGATTTAAAAGTTTAATGTTGCCACTCAGCAAAGCACAAAATATTTATGTTTCAGATTTAATCAAAAAACTCAGTGAAATAAAAGAAGTGTGTTGCCAATCAGCAAAACGCAATATTCCCAGTTTAGTCGTATTGCAGAACAACTTTTGGAACCAAATTTTAAACACTCTATAGTTAAGGCTAGATTACGGTCCAGGGAGTTTTTAATCTCTCATTGTACGAAGGTCAATTTATAGTCAAAGAATGTCTAGCAGGACAAAGGTGCATTGGCAGTCAAGGAGGTTAGAATACATGGAGATGGTTTCTCTGCTATTAGAGTACGAAGAAAGTGAACCACGCCACGCCACGTGAGGGCAAGAAAACGTTTACCTTACCGACCGAAGTGAGGTAAAACGCCAGCTGGTTTCAAGTTCTCAGTGTGTTTTCTGATTTTGTATGCGTAGATCTGAAAGGCCTAAAAGGCACTGAATTGTTACAGCGAAATAATGTCAACATTTCCGACTTCATGTCCATGTAAAAGAATGTTGTAGAACAGGGATGTCAAACTCATAGGTACACTTGGGCCAAACAAACAAGGTTTAACTTTATGTTAACGCAAAATAAAATCAATATTCATAGAAACGTAGATTTATTTCGAATAATACAGTAATAAACATATATATATAAAAGAACAAGAAAAATTTAATGTTTACGTCCTGATACTTGACAGCTCTTCTCTGCTATTATCTTTCCTATTTCGGGAGAAATTTTGTTTGCAGTGATAACTTTCAACGCTGACCCAAGGTCAGCATCATTAATGCGGTTTCTAATAGGAGACTTATTACCTTTCATGACTGAAAATACGTGCTCGCACCGATAAGGGCTACCAAACATGGAAATAATTTCATATGCGAATTTTCGAGTATTTTCAAACCTGGCTGGTAAATATTTGTAAAATTCAGGCACGCCCACTTCAATGAATGTTGCTTTCAAATCTGAGTTGCATTGAATCTCGATCACCTCCATTTGCGTATGGCTGGGTACTGAGTCAATACTTATTGAGAAAATCGGAGAAAACAGAAAAAAATTTGTCTTCCAGGCAACTAAAATCATTAAACATCGTTTCAAATTCAGTTGTTAATTTTGCAATTTTTTCTGCGTATTTTTGATACAAACAAGTATCATCTAAACTTGATTTATTCATGCTGCACGTCGGGAAGTGCGTCAAATCTTCATTTTTAAGTGGTTTTTCCCAAAGAACTAGTTGACATTTGAATGCTTTAATTATGTCAAACATGTTCGTAATGATATGATCTTTTCCTCGTAACGATAAATTTAAATCGGTTAAGTGTTTGGTTATATCAACTAAGAAAGATAAATCTTGTATCCGTATTGGATCGTAAAACAAACTTACATCTTGATTTTTCGTTTTTAAAAACTGACATATTTCTTCTTTCAAATCCCAGAATTGTTTGAGAATCTTTTAGCAAGATAACCAGCGTACCTCGTTATTGTAGGACAAACCCGAATATTCACTATCTAACTCACTTAAGAAAGCAGTGAATTGACGCTGATTTAAACCTCGAGATCTTACAAAATTTATAACTTTTCTATATATGACAAAATATTCTCTATATTTATTACTTTCGTGCATAGAACTTGTTGATGTATAATACAATGCATATGATGAATGTTTGAATCGTGAATTTCACTAAGTTTTTTTCTTAGTAATGCTACGAAGCCCTTGTTTTTCCCGGTCATTGATGGAGCGCCATCTGTAGCTACAGAATTTAATTTTGCCAAAGGCAGATTGTATTTCTGCAGAAGTCCAAAAACACAAGTAAATATATCTTCTCCTGTGGTAGTACCAAGCATCGGTATTAGTTCCAGTAATTCCCCAAAAATGTTAAAATTCTTTTCACAAGAACGAAGAAACACTGCTAATTGAGCTTTGCCACTAATGTCCGTTCTCTCGTCACAGGCAATGGAGAAACTTTCGAAACTAGATGATTTTGCTTTGATCTGATCACTTAAATTCGCGGCTAAATCAGTAACTCTTTCCGCAACTGTATTTCGAGACAATGAAATTGATTGAAAAGCCTTCACATTTCCAGGACAAACAATTTCTCCAGCTTTCATTAGGCATTCCTTGATGAAATCACCGTCAGTAAAAGGCTTCGAATGTTTAGCTATCAAATCGGACAAGACGTAGCTTGCATGTACCGCCGCTTCACTTTCTTGCAATACTTTACTAAACATGGACTGTTGCCTTTTCACTCCTAACTTGAGCTCTTTCAACTTTTCTTCTCTCATTAATCCTTCGTAATTGTTATATTTCGATTTGTGTTGTTCGTAATGACGTTTAATATTATATAACTTTAGTACATTAATAGTATTATTACATATCAAGCAGATTATTTTATCTTTTATTTCACAGCAAAAATATTCTAATTCCCATTTTACTTGGAATATTCTATTTTCGTCAGCGATTTTTCGTTTAATTTTACTACCACTTGGTTTTGATATAGACATACTGAATACAAAGGGCATTAAGTAAACAAACAGTTCGCTAGAACTACAGCTACTACTGAGATGAGTTGTCTACTGAGATGAGTCTCGGCTTTTATAAGCTTTATAATTAATTTCTCGAAGATACTGGAAACATCTATAAATACCAGGATTTTTTGTGGATGGCAACAGCAATTACGAGATATTTATTTATTAGGTATTAAATGCACGCGCTGTTCTATTTTTAACCTTCCAACGCAGCTGTCTTTTCAAAAATCGTCTGCGTTGCTAAGGCAACATGAAGCAAATCTAATTACAATTCTAAATAAAAAAAAAACTAAATAAATAAATAACTATGAAATCCGTAACAATATGAATTAAGTAATAATTAATAATAAAGCAAAGTGCATGCACATGCAGGCACCAATATATCGTACAAAACTATGATTGGAAAACTGAGACCACGAGTTCGGCCACATTCGGCTATCGGGGGATGCGTACAAGTTCTGAGTGCAGGTGTCCCCCAAAAGCCGAAGGTAGCTGAACGCAAGCTACTCAGACGCATTTGTCATTTAAGTAGTGTGTGTGTCAGCTCGCTGTGAGTAATCTAACAACACTGAATAAATTATCGTTAATTACTTAGCAGTAAACATTTCATTTTTTTCTTTGTCGATATGTTATTTTATTATTATATATTATTATTTGCCGATATATTGGGGCCGCAAAAATATTTGTGGGCCCGCGAGTTTGGTATCCTTGTTTTAGGACGTGTGTTTAAATGACCTTCAAGAACGAGTTTGATTATTTTCTTTGTATACAGTACACGAAGAAACATATATAGTTCTCAGATTTACCTTTTCATAATAACACTAACAGTGATATTCGTAATTAACTTATATGTGATGGCAAAACGATAAGTAAACAAGGGAAGTGGCAAGCTCTCCATGGAAAAAGAGAAAAACAGTTTACTTTAAAGTCTGATCATAATTACATTACAGGTGTGTTACCTTTTACATGTTTAACTACATTTTATTTTGTGCTCAAGAAAATATATAATAACTGGATTTGATGTTTAGTCACATTTGTTGTGGGAGTTTTAAAATAACAACGTAAAATTTAGATATTTCTGTCATTGTTTATTCCAATTAAGTGTTTTCGAAACATAACTAATATTTATAACGTGAAAACTTTGAGAAATATATATATATTTAGAATAAATAAAGTATAATTAAATTATAGTTTGAGTACATAGTTACTGTTTTGTGTTCACAATACTTTTAACACAATACATTCATTAATTACAGGATGCAATTATATAATGTAGAAATGAAATGAAATGGCGAGAAAATTACAGGAAAAGGGGCGTGAAGAATCTGCGATCCTTTACGACTACCAGGAACAAAATTGGGTGTGGTTAGAGCACGTCAATCTTTCTAAGCCACGACTACTAAGGGCATGCTTCCCGCTTTTTTTGGCTTCCCTTTGGAGGGAATCTCCATGAGTTCTAACCTCCTTGTTGGCAGTGCTTTTCGTGAATTTCATCACTGGGTGGCGATCGCAAACCGCAATGCCTTAGGCTATACATTCAACATTTGTAAAATAGCTCGTTAATAACAAGATGTGTATTTCATTTAAAAATTATCGCTCTTTACTAACAGTAATACCGGGTGTTATATTGTAGCATGCCATACTGCAAAGTTTTCTTCCTTTTAACAAATTTTTTATGGTTTCATTTAAATAATTAGTCGCAATATATAAGTGATGTTACATGTAATAGAGATTTAATATAAATATATAATACAGAATTTCTTTAAAAAAACCCATCATCACGCAAGGTTTTAAACCTTTAAAATTGTTTTGAAATGTTCTTTTGTATATAAACAAGCTTCTTAATATTATGTATCGTATGTATGTGTATGTGTATGTATGTGTTTAACTGTATGTATGTGTGTTCGGCTCAATACTTCTCGTCTTACCGTTATTCGAGTGTGCTGTAAAATATCTCTTTGTCAACTCCAAATTTGTTTGATAGCCAATTCATATTTAGAATTATTTTTTAATTTAGTCCATTTCATGCAAGTTAGTGTTCTCTATTTCTTGTGTACCCTCACAATGCTCATGGAATAAATGAATCTGTCAGAAACACCTTCTAAATCGCTGTAAACCTAGCTCATGTGAATTAAATCTAATTTTTTTTTTTTTCTCAAAGAATAGAAATATTTGTGTAAATTTTTATTCTGATCCGCATTGTAAACTTCTGTGATGTGTATTTAGTTTACATTCGGATACTGAAATCTCAGAAAATGTGCATGCCTATAGTATATGAGCACTGATTATTGATTATATTGCACTAGTTATTATGTTCTTACATTACATATTTTCTTCATCTTCATGTCATAAAAATGTTCTATCATACTGGAGATAATCTCTTTGTACAAAAATGATATTTTTATCCTACTATATATATATATATATATATATATACTGTTTGAGGCATATTTATTATTTTTTTTTTTCCAATTGCTTTGCAATCCACTCTGAGAAGTGAATTCAATGCAATTAAAATTTAAGGATGCATATAATTTATAAGAAATGTTAATTGCATTACCTTTTTTATGGAATTTATTACTTTTTAGCTCTACTATCTTTTAACTTTGAGTCAGGTCATTTGAATACTCTCTGTCCTATCTTCAAAATTCTCTAGTGCGTAGCTCATTTTAATCAGTGTCATGTATAAGCGTGTTGAACATGTATTTGTGGTTACCTTGTTGAGTGTTTTGCGATTGTACTTGATGTAATGGAAATTCATGAGGTAATATATGTAAATTAATAAAGAGAATACATTTTTATTTTCTCGAATAAGGCTTTATATTTTATTATATGCTGTCAATGATATTGAAGTACTTAGTATTCACATTTTATATTTGATTCATTGCGGTTAATGCCATGTATGTCATTATTATATGCTGGTGATATTGAAGTACTTGGTATTCAGCAATAGAAGTAAAATTTATATTTCTTCTGTCCCAAACTGGTTGCTACATTTAGGTCGAAAATTTTGTCCTAAAATAAAATAGTTGTTACATTTCAAGTAGGTGGAGTCATAAATAACCTTCGATGCAATTTAGTAGATAGATCGTAATCAGTAAAATTTTACAATGTACTACAACAAATGTAACTCTGTATACTCAGTTTCCATCCTTAGTTTTTACTTTCCACAAAAGTAGCATTTATTTGGGGACAATTTTACTGAGGCAGATTTAGAGGGTTAACAGGGTTTTAAGCCACGCCCCATTTTGTAAGTAAGTACCCTTCCGCCAGTAATTCGGAACGATCACGTTTATGTGATTAAGGCAAACCTTCGACGGATGTCTGCTTGAGAAATGCCTTCATGGAGGACTTTCTAAGGGAACTGGCTCGTATAGACGGGACACATCAATGAATTCACAGTTCCTTAGCATGAAGATAGTTTTTTTGCGAATACTGATGAGGAGTCTTTACAAAATGAGGCGTGGCTTAAAGACGTGGCAACTCTGGATTTTTTAAACCAATTTGGTACTGATATGAGGAGGGAATACTTGGTAAGTAAATGTTGTTGATTGATAACGTAACACCCTGAAATTTCTGAAAAATCTTGAAACGAAATTATAAAATCTACAGTATCAATAATCAGTACAAAAGTATTCGAATATAGCAACTAATTTGGGTCAGACGCACTATATGATTCATTGTGGTTAATGTCATTATTATATGCTGCCAGTGATATTGGAATACTTGGTATTCAGAGTTACTTTGTGATATTGGAATACTTGCTATTATTTTGAATATCTGTAATGTTGCATTACTCTTCAGAGCTCTAAATCTGCATTATTTAAAAATTTATCATTTAATCCAACCCCCAAAAATTATTTGATAATAATTAGGAAGAAAAAAAGTCTTCAGCACTTAAAATCAAATCTCTTTTAGTAATATTTTTCTCTTATGTATTAGAAAAAGATATAAAATTTTAGATCATAATTTATTAATTATATATTTAATATAGGGTAGTAAATTATTTTGTTGCCCAGGACAATTGATAGGAATATAATGAAACTTTCACGGTGAAATAGTTTATGTTCTGAAGCTTGCTAACTTCGTTCTGTATAAATAACTGAAAAGTAAAACAGATGTTCTAAATTTACCTTAAAATTAGAATAAGTAGCTCTAATAAGTACAATTCAAAACAGCATATATCTAGATGCAAGCAGGAATTAAAATCGAGTGGGATAACTTGAAATTTCATGCTTTCTTTCTAAATAAAAATATTTTTATTTAGAAGAAATGTATAATTTCTGACTACTAGAGATTAATCGTTATTAAATTTTGCATATAACAAGAGCATACTTGTTTGTGGTATACTTCTGCTCATTGTAAATGTCGCAAATTGTAGCAGAAGTGTAGCTCCATCTCGCGGTCAGTAGAAATTTCACGGAGGCCAGCGAAAACACAAAAGAATATTTTCACACTAGCACAGGCATTGAGTATAATTTGGCCTTGACAAAACAAAATGCGCATGAATTTTCTACCGAAAGAAACGTATGAAAAAAATTTGGGAATCTGCGTTTCTAATTTTATAAAGCTGAGGAGAAAATGTAAAATATTAACCTCTATTGAAAATATAATCTCCGCGTAAGAAGTGTCAAAAACTGTTCGCGTACGAATAACTACATTATGATTAAACTGCAAATTATATATATTTCTCTGTGTTGTTTTACGCAAAGTACCCACCAGTTTAGTTATTCCATCATTAAATGTTCCTATATATATGTGTGAGATGCAAATGTACCTCTACTCGCTTCGGCAGTGCATATACTAAAATTGGAACGCTACAGAGATATGCAGGTATGGATAGTGAGTGTTAAAGACGAGATAATTAGCGATATGAACAATTATGTTACGGAATAATATAACGGATGATGGTACAGAACAAGTGTCGAAGAAATTATGGTTAAGATCGTGTAGCGTTCCAACATTTTTTGCTCCAGATGATAATCGGTTCGATCTTTCGAGCCTCCATTGTTTGTATACATTTACGGTTTGTTGAGAAATTCAGCCGGGGCTCTAGCAAAATCTCAAATGATATGAACTCCCATATTTTATTTTTTGACGATCTGTCATTAACTTAATTTACGAATTCAAAGTGATGACGCTCACAGTTATCATAAAATCTTAAAAGTAAGCTCAAAATGTTATTATTGATGGAAGTAATTTTTCAATTCATTGTGCATAACCTGAGGAGCAAAACATCATTAGTGAAAACTCTGAGAGCCATAGTCTGAAGAATTTGCTTTTGATTTGTGTGACATCATTAAATAATGAAGAATCTACGTGTATATGTATGCTTGAATGTTCCTCGCTGAGTTTTATTTATTTTATATTTTGTGCGAATTTAAGGAACTTTTCATTAAAAAGTCGTAGATTTAAAAGTTTAATGTTGCCACTCAGCAAAGCACAAAATATTTATGTTTCAGATTTAATCAAAAAACTCAGTGAAATAAAAGAAGTGTGTTGCCAATCAGCAAAACGCAATATTCCCAGTTTAGTCGTATTGCAGAACAACTTTTGGAACCAAATTTTAAACACTCTATAGTTAAGGCTAGATTACGGTCCAGGGAGTTTTTAATCTCTCATTGTACGAAGGTCAATTTATAGTCAAAGAATGTCTAGCAGGACAAAGGTGCATTGGCAGTCAAGGAGGTTAGAATACATGGAGATGGTTTCTCTGCTATTAGAGTACGAAGAAAGTGAACCACGCCACGCCACGTGAGGGCAAGAAAACGTTTACCTTACCGACCGAAGTGAGGTAAAACGCCAGCTGGTTTCAAGTTCTCAGTGTGTTTTCTGATTTTGTATGCGTAGATCTGAAAGGCCTTAAAGGCAGTGAATTGTTACAGCGAAATAATGTCTACATTTCCGACTTCATGTCCATGTAAAAGAATGTTGTAGAACAGGGATGTCAAACTCATAGGTACACTTGGGCCAAACAAACAAGGTTTAACTTTATGTTAACGCAAAATAAAATCAATATTCATAGAAACGTAGATTTATTTCGAATAATACAGTAATAAACATATATATATATATATATATATATATATATATAAAAGAACAAGAAAAATTTAATGTTTACGTCCTGATACTTGACAGCTCTTCTCTGCTATTATTTTTCCTATTTCGGGAGAAATTTTGTTTGCAGTGATAACTTTCAACGCTGACCCAAGGTCAGCATCATTAATGCGGTTTCTAATAGGAGACTTATTACCTTTCATGACTGAAAATACGTGCTCGCACCGATAAGGGCTACCAAACATGGAAATAATTTCATATGCGAATTTTCGAGTATTTTCAAACCTGGCTGGTAAATATTTGTAAAATTCAGGCACGCCCACTTCAATGAATGTTGCTTTCAAATCTGAGTTGCATTGAATCTCGATCACCTCCATTTGCGTATGGCTGGGTACTGAGTCAATACTTATTGAGAAAATCGGAGAAAACAGAAAAAAATTTGTCTTCCAGGCAACTAAAATCATTAAACATCGTTTCAAATTCAGTTGTTAATTTTGCAATTTTTTCTGCGTATTTTTGATACAAACAAGTATCATCTAAACTTGATTTATTCATGCTGCACGTCGGGAAGTGCGTCAAATCTTCATTTTTAAGTGGTTTTTCCCAAAGAACTAGTTGACATTTGAATGCTTTAATTATGTCAAACATGTTCGTAATGATATGATCTTTTCCTCGTAACGATAAATTTAAATCGGTTAAGTGTTTGGTTATATCAACTAAGAAAGATAAATCTTGTATCCGTATTGGATCGTAAAACAAACTTACATCTTGATTTTTCGTTTTTAAAAACTGACATATTTCTTCTTTCAAATCCCAGAATTGTTTGAGAATCTTTTAGCAAGATAACCAGCGTACCTCGTTATTGTAGGACAAACCCGAATATTCACTATCTAACTCACTTAAGAAAGCAGTGAATTGACGCTGATTTAAACCTCGAGATCTTACAAAATTTATAACTTTTCTATATATGACAAAATTTTCTCTATATTTATTACTTTCGTGCATAGAACTTCTTGATGTATAATACAATGCATATGATGAATGTTTGAATCGTGAATTTCACTAAGTTTTTTTCTTAGTAATGCTACGAAGCCCTTGTTTTTCCCGGTCATTGATGGAGCGCCATCTGTAGCTACAGAATTTAATTTTGCCAAAGGCAGATTGTATTTCTGCAGAAGTCCAAAAACACAAGTAAATATATCTTCTCCTGTGGTAGTACCAAGCATCGGTATTAGTTCCAGTAATTCCCCAAAAATGTTAAAATTCTTTTCACAAGAACGAAGAAACACTGCTAATTGAGCTTTGCCACTAATGTCCGTTCTCTCGTCACAGGCAATGGAGAAACTTTCGAAACTAGATGATTTTGCTTTGATCTGATCACTTAAATTCGCGGCTAAATCAGTAACTCTTTCCGCAACTGTATTTCGAGACAATGAAATTGATTGAAAAGCCTTCACATTTCCAGGACAAACAATTTCTCCAGCTTTCATTAGGCATTCCTTGATGAAATCACCGTCAGTAAAAGGCTTCGAATGTTTAGCTATCAAATCGGACAAGACGTAGCTTGCATGTACCGCCGCTTCACTTTCTTGCAATACTTTACTAAACATGGACTGTTGCCTTTTCACTCCTAACTTGAGCTCTTTCAACTTTTCTTCTCTCATTAATCCTTCGTAATTGTTATATTTCGATTTGTGTTGTTCGTAATGACGTTTAATATTATATAACTTTAGTACATTAATAGTATTATTACATATCAAGCAGATTATTTTATCTTTTATTTCACAGCAAAAATATTCTAATTCCCATTTTACTTGGAATATTCTATTTTCGTCAGCGATTTTTCGTTTAATTTTACTACCACTTGGTTTTGATATAGACATACTGAATACAAAGGGCATTAAGTAAACAAACAGTTCGCTAGAACTACAGCTACTACTGAGATGAGTTGTCTACTGAGATGAGTCTCGGCTTTTATAAGCTTTATAATTAATTTCTCGAAGATACTGGAAACATCTATAAATACCAGGATTTTTTGTGGATGGCAACAGCAATTACGAGATATTTATTTATTAGGTATTAAATGCACGCGCTGTTCTATTTTTAACCTTCCAACGCAGCTGTCTTTTCAAAAATCGTCTGCGTTGCTAAGGCAACATGAAGCAAATCTAATTACAATTCTAAATAAAAAAAAAAACTAAATAAATAAATAACTATGAAATCCGTAACAATATGAATTAAGTAATAATTAATAATAAAGCAAAGTGCATGCACATGCAGGCACCAATATATCGTACAAAACTATGATTGGAAAACTGAGACCACGAGTTCGGCCACATTCGGCTATCGGGGGATGCGTACAAGTTCTGAGTGCAGGTGTCCCCCAAAAGCCGAAGGTAGCTGAACGCAAGCTACTCAGACGCATTTGTCATTTAAGTAGTGTGTGTGTCAGCTCGCTGTGAGTAATCTAACAACACTGAATAAATTATCGTTAATTACTTAGCAGTAAACATTTCATTTTTTTCTTTGTCGATATGTTATTTTATTATTATATATTATTATTTGCCGATATATTGGCCGGGCCGCAAAAATATTTGTGGGCCGCGAGTTTGGTATCCTTGTTTTAGGACGTGTGTTTAAATGACCTTCAAGAACGAGTTTGATTATTTTCTTTGTATACAGTACACGAAGAAACATATATAGTTCTCAGATTTACCTTTTCATAATAACACTAACAGTGATATTCGTAATTAACTTATATGTGATGGCAAAACGATAAGTAAACAAGGGAAGTGGCAAGCTCTCCATGGACAAAGAGAAAAACAGTTTACTTTAAAGTCTGATCATAATTACATTACAGGTGTGTTACCTTTTACATGTTTAACTACATTTTATTTTGTGCTCAAGAAAATATATAATAACTGGATTTGATGTTTAGTCACATTTGTTGTGTGAGTTTTAAAATAACAACGTAAAATTTAGATATTTCTGTCATTGTTTATTCCAATTAAGTGTTTTCGAAACATAACTAATATTTATAACGTGAAAACTTTGAGAAATATATATATATTTAGAATAAATAAAGTATAATTAAATTATAGTTTGAGTACATAGTTACTGTTTTGTGTTCACAATACTTTTAACACAATACATTCATTAATTACAGGATGCAATTATATAATGTAGAAATGAAATGAAATGGCGAGAAAATTACAGGAAAAGGGGCGTGAAGAATCTGCGATCCTTTACGACTACCAGGAACAAAATTGGGTGTGGTTAGAGCACGTCAATCTTTCTAAGCCACGACTACTAAGGGCATGCTTCCCGCTTTTTTGGCTTCCCTTTGGAGGGAATCTCCATGAGTTCTAACCTCCTTGTTGGCAGTGCTTTTCGTGAATTTCATCACTGGGTGGCGATCGCAAACCGCAATGCTTAGGCTATACATTCAACATTTGTAAAATAGCTCGTTAATAACAAGATGTGTATTTCATTTAAAAATTATCGCTCTTTACTAACAGTAATACCGGGTGTTATATTGTAGCATGCCATACTGCAAAGTTTTCTTCCTTTTAACAAATTTTTTATGGTTTCATTTAAATAATTAGTCGCAATATATAAGTGATGTTACATGTAATAGAGATTTAATATAAATATATAATACAGAATTTCTTTAAAAAAACCCATCATCACGCAAGGTTTTAAACCTTTAAAATTGTTTTGAAATGTTCTTTTGTATATAAACAAGCTTCTTAATATTATGTATCGTATGTATGTGTATGTGTATGTATGTGTTTAACTGTATGTATGTGTGTTCGGCTCAATACTTCTCGTCTTACCGTTATTCGAGTGTGCTGTAAAATATCTCTTTGTCAACTCCAAATTTGTTTGATAGCCAATTCATATTTAGAATTATTTTTTAATTTAGTCCATTTCATGCAAGTTAGTGTTCTCTATTTCTTGTGTACCCTCACAATGCTCATGGAATAAATGAATCTGTCAGAAACACCTTCTAAATCGCTGTAAACCTAGCTCATGTGAATTAAATCTAATTTTTTTTTTTTCTCAAAGAATAGAAATATTTGTGTAAATTTTTATTCTGATCCGCATTGTAAACTTCTGTGATGTGTATTTAGTTTACATTCGGATACTGAAATCTCAGAAAATGTGCATGCCTATAGTATATGAGCACTGATTATTGATTATATTGCACTAGTTATTATGTTCTTACATTACATATTTCTTCATCTTCATGTCATAAAAATGTTCTATCATACTGGAGATAATCTCTTTGTACAAAAATGATATTTTATCCTACTATATATATATATATATATATATATATATACTGTTTGAGGCATATTTATTATTTTTTTTTTTCCAATTGCTTTGCAATCCACTCTGAGAAGTGAATTCAATGCAATTAAAATTTAAGGATGCATATAATTTATAAGAAATGTTAATTGCATTACCTTTTTTATGGAATTTATTACTTTTTAGCTCTACTATCTTTTAACTTTGAGTCAGGTCATTTGAATACTCTCTGTCCTATCTTCAAAATTCTCTAGTGCGTAGCTCATTTTAATCAGTGTCATGTATAAGCGTGTTGAACATGTATTTGTGGTTACCTTGTTGAGTGTTTTGCGATTGTACTTGATGTAATGGAAATTCATGAGGTAATATATGTAAATTAATAAAGAGAATACATTTTTATTTTCTCGAATAAGGCTTTATATTTTATTATATGCTGTCAATGATATTGAAGTACTTAGTATTCACATTTTATATTTGATTCATTGCGGTTAATGCCATGTATGTCATTATTATATGCTGGTGATATTGAAGTACTTGGTATTCAGCAATAGAAGTAAAATTTATATTTCTTCTGTCCCAAACTGGTTGCTACATTTAGGTCGAAAATTTTGTCCTAAAATAAAATAGTTGTTACATTTCAAGTAGGTGGAGTCATAAATAACCTTCGATGCAATTTAGTAGATAGATCGTAATCAGTAAAATTTTACAATGTACTACAACAAATGTAACTCTGTATACTCAGTTTCCATCCTTAGTTTTTACTTTCCACAAAAGTAGCATTTATTTGGGGACAATTTTACTGAGGCAGATTTAGAGGGTTAACAGGGTTTTAAGCCACGCCCCATTTTGTAAGTAAGTACCCTTCCGCCAGTAATTCGGAACGATCACGTTTATGTGATTAAGGCAAACCTTCGACGGATGTCTGCTTGAGAAATGCCTTCATGGAGGACTTTCTAAGGGAACTGGCTCGTATAGACGGGACACATCAATGAATTCACAGTTCCTTAGCATGAAGATAGTTTTTTTGCGAATACTGATGAGGAGTCTTTACAAAATGAGGCGTGGCTTAAAGACGTGGCAACTCTGGATTTTTTAAACCAATTTGGTACTGATATGAGGAGGGAATACTTGGTAAGTAAATGTTGTTGATTGATAACGTAACACCCTGAAATTTCTGAAAAATCTTGAAACGAAATTATAAAATCTACAGTATCAATAATCAGTACAAAAGTATTCGAATATAGCAACTAATTTGGGTCAGACGCACTATATGATTCATTGTGGTTAATGTCATTATTATATGCTGCCAGTGATATTGGAATACTTGGTATTCAGAGTTACTTTGTGATATTGGAATACTTGCTATTATTTTGAATATCTGTAATGTTGCATTACTCTTCAGAGCTCTAAATCTGCATTATTTAAAAATTTATCATTTAATCCAACCCCCAAAAATTATTTGATAATAATTAGGAAGAAAAAAAGTCTTCAGCACTTAAAATCAAATCTCTTTTAGTAATATTTTTCTCTTATGTATTAGAAAAAGATATAAAATTTTAGATCATAATTTATTAATTATATATTTAATATAGGGTAGTAAATTATTTTGTTGCCCAGGACAATTGATAGGAATATAATGAAACTTTCACGGTGAAATAGTTTATGTTCTGAAGCTTGCTAACTTCGTTCTGTATAAATAACTGAAAAGTAAAACAGATGTTCTAAATTTACCTTAAAATTAGAATAAGTAGCTCTAATAAGTACAATTCAAAACAGCATATATCTAGATGCAAGCAGGAATTAAAATCGAGTGGGATAACTTGAAATTTCATGCTTTCTTTCTAAATAAAAATATTTTTATTTAGAAGAAATGTATAATTTCTGACTACTAGAGATTAATCGTTATTAAATTTTGCATATAACAAGAGCATACTTGTTTGTGGTATACTTCTGCTCATTGTAAATGTCGCAAATTGTAGCAGAAGTGTAGCTCCATCTCGCGGTCAGTAGAAATTTCACGGAGGCCAGCGAAAACACAAAAGAATATTTTCACACTAGCACAGGCATTGAGTATAATTTGGCCTTGACAAAACAAAATGCGCATGAATTTTCTACCGAAAGAAACGTATGAAAAAAATTTGGGAATCTGCGTTTCTAATTTTATAAAGCTGAGGAGAAAATGTAAAATATTAACCTCTATTGAAAATATAATCTCCGCGTAAGAAGTGTCAAAAACTGTTCGCGTACGAATAACTACATTATGATTAAACTGCAAATTATATATATTTCTCTGTGTTGTTTTACGCAAAGTACCCACCAGTTTAGTTATTCCATCATTAAATGTTCCTATATATATGTGTGAGATGCAAATGTACCTCTACTCGCTTCGGCAGTGCATATACTAAAATTGGAACGCTACAGAGATATGCAGGTATGGATAGTGAGTGTTAAAGACGAGATAATTAGCGATATGAACAATTATGTTACGGAATAATATAACGGATGATGGTACAGAACAAGTGTCGAAGAAATTATGGTTAAGATCGTGTAGCGTTCCAACATTTTTTGCTCCAGATGATAATCGGTTCGATCTTTCGAGCCTCCATTGTTTGTATACATTTACGGTTTGTTGAGAAATTCAGCCGGGGCCCTACCAAAATCTCAAATGATATGAACTCCCATATTTTATTTTTTGACGATCTGTCATTAACTTAATTTACGAATTCAAAGTGATGACGCTCACAGTTATCATAAAATCTTAAAAGTAAGCTCAAAATGTTATTATTGATGGAAGTAATTTTTCAATTCATTGTGCATAACCTGAGGAGCAAAACATCATTAGTGAAAACTCTGAGAGCCATAGTCTGAAGAATTTGCTTTTGATTTGTGTGACATCATTAAATAATGAAGAATCTACGTGTATATGTATGCTTGAATGTTCCTCGCTGAGTTTTATTTATTTTATATTTTGTGCGAATTTAAGGAACTTTTCATTAAAAAGTCGTAGATTTAAAAGTTTAATGTTGCCACTCAGCAAAGCACAAAATATTTATGTTTCAGATTTAATCAAAAAACTCAGTGAAATAAAAGAAGTGTGTTGCCAATCAGCAAAACGCAATATTCCCAGTTTAGTCGTATTGCAGAACAACTTTTGGAACCAAATTTTAAACACTCTATAGTTAAGGCTAGATTACGGTCCAGGGAGTTTTTAATCTCTCATTGTACGAAGGTCAATTTATAGTCAAAGAATGTCTAGCAGGACAAAGGTGCATTGGCAGTCAAGGAGGTTAGAATACATGGAGATGGTTTCTCTGCTATTAGAGTGCGAAGAAAGTGAACCACGCCACGCCACGTGAGGGCAAGAAAACGTTTACCTTACCGACCGAAGTGAGGTAAAACGCCAGCTGGTTTCAAGTTCTCAGTGTGTTTTCTGATTTTGTATGCGTAGATCTGAAAGGCCTAAAAGGCAGTGAATTGGTACAGCGAAATAATGTCTACATTTCCGACTTCATGTCCATGTAAAAGAATGTTGTAGAACAGGGATGTCAAACTCATAGGTACACTTGGGCCAAACAAACAAGGTTTAACTTTATGTTAACGCAAAATAAAATCAATATTCATAGAAACGTAGATTTATTTCGAATAATACAGTAATAAACATATATATATATATATATATAAAAGAACAAGAAAAATTTAATGTTTACGTCCTGATACTTGACAGCTCTTCTCTGCTATTATCTTTCCTATTTCGGGAGAAATTTTGTTTGCAGTGATAACTTTCAACGCTGACCCAAGGTCAGCATCATTAATGCGGTTTCTAATAGGAGACTTATTACCTTTCATGACTGAAAATACGTGCTCGCACCGATAAGGGCTACCAAACATGGAAATAATTTCATATGCGAATTTTCGAGTATTTTCAAACCTGGCTGGTAAATATTTGTAAAATTCAGGCACGCCCACTTCAATGAATGTTGCTTTCAAATCTGAGTTGCATTGAATCTCGATCACCTCCATTTGCGTATGGCTGGGTACTGAGTCAATACTTATTGAGAAAATCGGAGAAAACAGAAAAAAATTTGTCTTCCAGGCAACTAAAATCATTAAACATCGTTTCAAATTCAGTTGTTAATTTTGCAATTTTTTCTGCGTATTTTTGATACAAACAAGTATCATCTAAACTTGATTTATTCATGCTGCACGTCGGGAAGTGCGTCAAATCTTCATTTTTAAGTGGTTTTTCCCAAAGAACTAGTTGACATTTGAATGCTTTAATTATGTCAAACATGTTCGTAATGATATGATCTTTTCCTCGTAACGATAAATTTAAATCGGTTAAGTGTTTGGTTATATCAACTAAGAAAGATAAATCTTGTATCCGTATTGGATCGTAAAACAAACTTACATCTTGATTTTTCGTTTTTAAAAACTGACATATTTCTTCTTTCAAATCCCAGAATTGTTTGAGAATCTTTTAGCAAGATAACCAGCGTACCTCGTTATTGTAGGACAAACCCGAATATTCACTATCTAACTCACTTAAGAAAGCAGTGAATTGACGCTGATTTAAACCTCGAGATCTTACAAAATTTATAACTTTTCTATATATGACAAAATATTCTCTATATTTATTACTTTCGTGCATAGAACTTGTTGATGTATAATACAATGCATATGATGAATGTTTGAATCGTGAATTTCACTAAGTTTTTTTCTTAGTAATGCTACGAAGCCCTTGTTTTTCCCGGTCATTGATGGAGCGCCATCTGTAGCTACAGAATTTAATTTTGCCAAAGGCAGATTGTATTTCTGCAGAAGTCCAAAAACACAAGTAAATATATCTTCTCCTGTGGTAGTACCAAGCATCGGTATTAGTTCCAGTAATTCCCCAAAAATGTTAAAATTCTTTTCACAAGAACGAAGAAACACTGCTAATTGAGCTTTGCCACTAATGTCCGTTCTCTCGTCACAGGCAATGGAGAAACTTTCGAAACTAGATGATTTTGCTTTGATCTGATCACTTAAATTCGCGGCTAAATCAGTAACTCTTTCCGCAACTGTATTTCGAGACAATGAAATTGATTGAAAAGCCTTCACATTTCCAGGACAAACAATTTCTCCAGCTTTCATTAGGCATTCCTTGATGAAATCACCGTCAGTAAAAGGCTTCGAATGTTTAGCTATCAAATCGGACAAGACGTAGCTTGCATGTACCGCCGCTTCACTTTCTTGCAATACTTTACTAAACATGGACTGTTGCCTTTTCACTCCTAACTTGAGCTCTTTCAACTTTTCTTCTCTCATTAATCCTTCGTAATTGTTATATTTCGATTTGTGTTGTTCGTAATGACGTTTAATATTATATAACTTTAGTACATTAATAGTATTATTACATATCAAGCAGATTATTTTATCTTTTATTTCACAGCAAAAATATTCTAATTCCCATTTTACTTGGAATATTCTATTTTCGTCAGCGATTTTTCGTTTAATTTTACTACCACTTGGTTTTGATATAGACATACTGAATACAAAGGGCATTAAGTAAACAAACAGTTCGCTAGAACTACAGCTACTACTGAGATGAGTTGTCTACTGAGATGAGTCTCGGCTTTTATAAGCTTTATAATTAATTTCTCGAAGATACTGGAAACATCTATAAATACCAGGATTTTTTGTGGATGGCAACAGCAATTACGAGATATTTATTTAATAGGTATTAAATGCACGCGCTGTTCTATTTTTAACCTTCCAACGCAGCTGTCTTTTCAAAAATCGTCTGCGTTGCTAAGGCAACATGAAGCAAATCTAATTACAATTCTAAATAAAAAAAAAACTAAATAAATAAATAACTATGAAATCCGTAACAATATGAATTAAGTAATAATTAATAATAAAGCAAAGTGCATGCACATGCAGGCACCAATATATCGTACAAAACTATGATTGGAAAACTGAGACCACGAGTTCGGCCACATTCGGCTATCGGGGGATGCGTACAAGTTCTGAGTGCAGGTGTCCCCCAAAAGCCGAAGGTAGCTGAACGCAAGCTACTCAGACGCATTTGTCATTTAAGTAGTGTGTGTGTCAGCTCGCTGTGAGTAATCTAACAACACTGAATAAATTATCGTTAATTACTTAGCAGTAAACATTTCATTTTTTTCTTTGTCGATATGTTATTTTATTATTATATATTATTATTTGCCGATATATTGGCCGGGCCGCAAAAATATTTGTGGGCCGCGAGTTTGGTATCCTTGTTTTAGGACGTGTGTTTAAATGACCTTCAAGAACGAGTTTGATTATTTTCTTTGTATACAGTACACGAAGAAACATATATAGTTCTCAGATTTACCTTTTCATAATAACACTAACAGTGATATTCGTAATTAACTTATATGTGATGGCAAAACGATAAGTAAACAAGGGAAGTGGCAAGCTCTCCATGGAAAAAGAGAAAAACAGTTTACTTTAAAGTCTGATCATAATTACATTACAGGTGTGTTACCTTTTACATGTTTAACTACATTTTATTTTGTGCTCAAGAAAATATATAATAACTGGATTTGATGTTTAGTCACATTTGTTGTGTGAGTTTTAAAATAACAACGTAAAATTTAGATATTTCTGTCATTGTTTATTCCAATTAAGTGTTTTCGAAACATAACTAATATTTATAACGTGAAAACTTTGAGAAATATATATATATTTAGAATAAATAAAGTATAATTAAATTATAGTTTGAGTACATAGTTACTGTTTTGTGTTCACAATACTTTTAACACAATACATTCATTAATTACAGGATGCAATTATATAATGTAGAAATGAAATGAAATGGCGAGAAAATTACAGGAAAAGGGGCGTGAAGAATCTGCGATCCTTTACGACTACCAGGAACAAAATTGGGTGTGGTTAGAGCACGTCAATCTTTCTAAGCCACGACTACTAAGGGCATGCTTCCCGCTTTTTTGGCTTCCCTTTGGAGGGAATCTCCATGAGTTCTAACCTCCTTGTTGGCAGTGCTTTTCGTGAATTTCATCACTGGGTGGCGATCGCAAACCGCAATGCTTAGGCTATACATTCAACATTTGTAAAATAGCTCGTTAATAACAAGATGTGTATTTCATTTAAAAATTATCGCTCTTTACTAACAGTAATACCGGGTGTTATATTGTAGCATGCCATACTGCAAAGTTTTCTTCCTTTTAACAAATTTTTTATGGTTTCATTTAAATAATTAGTCGCAATATATAAGTGATGTTACATGTAATAGAGATTTAATATAAATATATAATACAGAATTTCTTTAAAAAAACCCATCATCACGCAAGGTTTTAAACCTTTAAAATTGTTTTGAAATGTTCTTTTGTATATAAACAAGCTTCTTAATATTATGTATCGTATGTATGTGTATGTGTATGTATGTGTTTAACTGTATGTATGTGTGTTCGGCTCAATACTTCTCGTCTTACCGTTATTCGAGTGTGCTGTAAAATATCTCTTTGTCAACTCCAAATTTGTTTGATAGCCAATTCATATTTAGAATTATTTTTTAATTTAGTCCATTTCATGCAAGTTAGTGTTCTCTATTTCTTGTGTACCCTCACAATGCTCATGGAATAAATGAATCTGTCAGAAACACCTTCTAAATCGCTGTAAACCTAGCTCATGTGAATTAAATCTAATTTTTTTTTTTTCTCAAAGAATAGAAATATTTGTGTAAATTTTTATTCTGATCCGCATTGTAAACTTCTGTGATGTGTATTTAGTTTACATTCGGATACTGAAATCTCAGAAAATGTGCATGCCTATAGTATATGAGCACTGATTATTGATTATATTGCACTAGTTATTATGTTCTTACATTACATATTTCTTCATCTTCATGTCATAAAAATGTTCTATCATACTGGAGATAATCTCTTTGTACAAAAATGATATTTTATCCTACTATATATATATATATATATATATATATATACTGTTTGAGGCATATTTATTATTTTTTTTTTCCAATTGCTTTGCAATCCACTCTGAGAAGTGAATTCAATGCAATTAAAATTTAAGGATGCATATAATTTATAAGAAATGTTAATTGCATTACCTTTTTTATGGAATTTATTACTTTTTAGCTCTACTATCTTTTAACTTTGAGTCAGGTCATTTGAATACTCTCTGTCCTATCTTCAAAATTCTCTAGTGCGTAGCTCATTTTAATCAGTGTCATGTATAAGCGTGTTGAACATGTATTTGTGGTTACCTTGTTGAGTGTTTTGCGATTGTACTTGATGTAATGGAAATTCATGAGGTAATATATGTAAATTAATAAAGAGAATACATTTTTATTTTCTCGAATAAGGCTTTATATTTTATTATATGCTGTCAATGATATTGAAGTACTTAGTATTCACATTTTATATTTGATTCATTGCGGTTAATGCCATGTATGTCATTATTATATGCTGGTGATATTGAAGTACTTGGTATTCAGCAATAGAAGTAAAATTTATATTTCTTCTGTCCCAAACTGGTTGCTACATTTAGGTCGAAAATTTTGTCCTAAAATAAAATAGTTGTTACATTTCAAGTAGGTGGAGTCATAAATAACCTTCGATGCAATTTAGTAGATAGATCGTAATCAGTAAAATTTTACAATGTACTACAACAAATGTAACTCTGTATACTCAGTTTCCATCCTTAGTTTTTACTTTCCACAAAAGTAGCATTTATTTGGGGACAATTTTACTGAGGCAGATTTAGAGGGTTAACAGGGTTTTAAGCCACGCCCCATTTTGTAAGTAAGTACCCTTCCGCCAGTAATTCGGAACGATCACGTTTATGTGATTAAGGCAAACCTTCGACGGATGTCTGCTTGAGAAATGCCTTCATGGAGGACTTTCTAAGGGAACTGGCTCGTATAGACGGGACACATCAATGAATTCACAGTTCCTTAGCATGAAGATAGTTTTTTTGCGAATACTGATGAGGAGTCTTTACAAAATGAGGCGTGGCTTAAAGACGTGGCAACTCTGGATTTTTTAAACCAATTTGGTACTGATATGAGGAGGGAATACTTGGTAAGTAAATGTTGTTGATTGATAACGTAACACCCTGAAATTTCTGAAAAATCTTGAAACGAAATTATAAAATCTACAGTATCAATAATCAGTACAAAAGTATTCGAATATAGCAACTAATTTGGGTCAGACGCACTATATGATTCATTGTGGTTAATGTCATTATTATATGCTGCCAGTGATATTGGAATACTTGGTATTCAGAGTTACTTTGTGATATTGGAATACTTGCTATTATTTTGAATATCTGTAATGTTGCATTACTCTTCAGAGCTCTAAATCTGCATTATTTAAAAATTTATCATTTAATCCAACCCCCAAAAATTATTTGATAATAATTAGGAAGAAAAAAAGTCTTCAGCACTTAAAATCAAATCTCTTTTAGTAATATTTTTCTCTTATGTATTAGAAAAAGATATAAAATTTTAGATCATAATTTATTAATTATATATTTAATATAGGGTAGTAAATTATTTTGTTGCCCAGGACAATTGATAGGAATATAATGAAACTTTCACGGTGAAATAGTTTATGTTCTGAAGCTTGCTAACTTCGTTCTGTATAAATAACTGAAAAGTAAAACAGATGTTCTAAATTTACCTTAAAATTAGAATAAGTAGCTCTAATAAGTACAATTCAAAACAGCATATATCTAGATGCAAGCAGGAATTAAAATCGAGTGGGATAACTTGAAATTTCATGCTTTCTTTCTAAATAAAAATATTTTTATTTAGAAGAAATGTATAATTTCTGACTACTAGAGATTAATCGTTATTAAATTTTGCATATAACAAGAGCATACTTGTTTGTGGTATACTTCTGCTCATTGTAAATGTCGCAAATTGTAGCAGAAGTGTAGCTCCATCTCGCGGTCAGTAGAAATTTCACGGAGGCCAGCGAAAACACAAAAGAATATTTTCACACTAGCACAGGCATTGAGTATAATTTGGCCTTGACAAAACAAAATGCGCATGAATTTTCTACCGAAAGAAACGTATGAAAAAAATTTGGGAATCTGCGTTTCTAATTTTATAAAGCTGAGGAGAAAATGTAAAATATTAACCTCTATTGAAAATATAATCTCCGCGTAAGAAGTGTCAAAAACTGTTCGCGTACGAATAACTACATTATGATTAAACTGCAAATTATATATATTTCTCTGTGTTGTTTTACGCAAAGTACCCACCAGTTTAGTTATTCCATCATTAAATGTTCCTATATATATGTGTGAGATGCAAATGTACCTCTACTCGCTTCGGCAGTGCATATACTAAAATTGGAACGCTACAGAGATATGCAGGTATGGATAGTGAGTGTTAAAGACGAGATAATTAGCGATATGAACAATTATGTTACGGAATAATATAACGGATGATGGTACAGAACAAGTGTCGAAGAAATTATGGTTAAGATCGTGTAGCGTTCCAACATTTTTTGCTCCAGATGATAATCGGTTCGATCTTTCGAGCCTCCATTGTTTGTATACATTTACGGTTTGTTGAGAAATTCAGCCGGGGCCCTACCAAAATCTCAAATGATATGAACTCCCATATTTTATTTTTTGACGATCTGTCATTAACTTAATTTACGAATTCAAAGTGATGACGCTCACAGTTATCATAAAATCTTAAAAGTAAGCTCAAAATGTTATTATTGATGGAAGTAATTTTTCAATTCATTGTGCATAACCTGAGGAGCAAAACATCATTAGTGAAAACTCTGAGAGCCATAGTCTGAAGAATTTGCTTTTGATTTGTGTGACATCATTAAATAATGAAGAATCTACGTGTATATGTATGCTTGAATGTTCCTCGCTGAGTTTTATTTATTTTATATTTTGTGCGAATTTAAGGAACTTTTCATTAAAAAGTCGTAGATTTAAAAGTTTAATGTTGCCACTCAGCAAAGCACAAAATATTTATGTTTCAGATTTAATCAAAAAACTCAGTGAAATAAAAGAAGTGTGTTGCCAATCAGCAAAACGCAATATTCCCAGTTTAGTCGTATTGCAGAACAACTTTTGGAACCAAATTTTAAACACTCTATAGTTAAGGCTAGATTACGGTCCAGGGAGTTTTTAATCTCTCATTGTACGAAGGTCAATTTATAGTCAAAGAATGTCTAGCAGGACAAAGGTGCATTGGCAGTCAAGGAGGTTAGAATACATGGAGATGGTTTCTCTGCTATTAGAGTGCGAAGAAAGTGAACCACGCCACGCCACGTGAGGGCAAGAAAACGTTTACCTTACCGACCGAAGTGAGGTAAAACGCCAGCTGGTTTCAAGTTCTCAGTGTGTTTTCTGATTTTGTATGCGTAGATCTGAAAGGCCTAAAAGGCAGTGAATTGGTACAGCGAAATAATGTCTACATTTCCGACTTCATGTCCATGTAAAAGAATGTTGTAGAACAGGGATGTCAAACTCATAGGTACACTTGGGCCAAACAAACAAGGTTTAACTTTATGTTAACGCAAAATAAAATCAATATTCATAGAAACGTAGATTTATTTCGAATAATACAGTAATAAACATATATATATATATATATAAAAGAACAAGAAAAATTTAATGTTTACGTCCTGATACTTGACAGCTCTTCTCTGCTATTATCTTTCCTATTTCGGGAGAAATTTTGTTTGCAGTGATAACTTTCAACGCTGACCCAAGGTCAGCATCATTAATGCGGTTTCTAATAGGAGACTTATTACCTTTCATGACTGAAAATAAGTGCTCGCACCGATAAGGGCTACCAAACATGGAAATAATTTCATATGCGAATTTTCGAGTATTTTCAAACCTGGCTGGTAAATATTTGTAAAATTCAGGCACGCCCACTTCAATGAATGTTGCTTTCAAATCTGAGTTGCATTGAATCTCGATCACCTCCATTTGCGTATGGCTGGGTACTGAGTCAATACTTATTGAGAAAATCGGAGAAAACAGAAAAAAATTTGTCTTCCAGGCAACTAAAATCATTAAACATCGTTTCAAATTCAGTTGTTAATTTTGCAATTTTTTCTGCGTATTTTTGATACAAACAAGTATCATCTAAACTTGATTTATTCATGCTGCACGTCGGGAAGTGCGTCAAATCTTCATTTTTAAGTGGTTTTTCCCAAAGAACTAGTTGACATTTGAATGCTTTAATTATGTCAAACATGTTCGTAATGATATGATCTTTTCCTCGTAACGATAAATTTAAATCGGTTAAGTGTTTGGTTATATCAACTAAGAAAGATAAATCTTGTATCCGTATTGGATCGTAAAACAAACTTACATCTTGATTTTTCGTTTTTAAAAACTGACATATTTCTTCTTTCAAATCCCAGAATTGTTTGAGAATCTTTTAGCAAGATAACCAGCGTACCTCGTTATTGTAGGACAAACCCGAATATTCACTATCTAACTCACTTAAGAAAGCAGTGAATTGACGCTGATTTAAACCTCGAGATCTTACAAAATTTATAACTTTTCTATATATGACAAAATATTCTCTATATTTATTACTTTCGTGCATAGAACTTCTTGATGTATAATACAATGCATATGATGAATGTTTGAATCGTGAATTTCACTAAGTTTTTTTCTTAGTAATGCTACGAAGCCCTTGTTTTTCCCGGTCATTGATGGAGCGCCATCTGTAGCTACAGAATTTAATTTTGCCAAAGGCAGATTGTATTTCTGCAGAAGTCCAAAAACACAAGTAAATATATCTTCTCCTGTGGTAGTACCAAGCATCGGTATTAGTTCCAGTAATTCCCCAAAAATGTTAAAATTCTTTTCACAAGAACGAAGAAACACTGCTAATTGAGCTTTGCCACTAATGTCCGTTCTCTCGTCACAGGCAATGGAGAAACTTTCGAAACTAGATGATTTTGCTTTGATCTGATCACTTAAATTCGCGGCTAAATCAGTAACTCTTTCCGCAACTGTATTTCGAGACAATGAAATTGATTGAAAAGCCTTCACATTTCCAGGACAAACAATTTCTCCAGCTTTCATTAGGCATTCCTTGATGAAATCACCGTCAGTAAAAGGCTTCGAATGTTTAGCTATCAAATCGGACAAGACGTAGCTTGCATGTACCGCCGCTTCACTTTCTTGCAATACTTTACTAAACATGGACTGTTGCCTTTTCACTCCTAACTTGAGCTCTTTCAACTTTTCTTCTCTCATTAATCCTTCGTAATTGTTATATTTCGATTTGTGTTGTTCGTAATGACGTTTAATATTATATAACTTTAGTACATTAATAGTATTATTACATATCAAGCAGATTATTTTATCTTTTATTTCACAGCAAAAATATTCTAATTCCCATTTTACTTGGAATATTCTATTTTCGTCAGCGATTTTTCGTTTAATTTTACTACCACTTGGTTTTGATATAGACATACTGAATACAAAGGGCATTAAGTAAACAAACAGTTCGCTAGAACTACAGCTACTACTGAGATGAGTTGTCTACTGAGATGAGTCTCGGCTTTTATAAGCTTTATAATTAATTTCTCGAAGATACTGGAAACATCTATAAATACCAGGATTTTTTGTGGATGGCAACAGCAATTACGAGATATTTATTTATTAGGTATTAAATGCACGCGCTGTTCTATTTTTAACCTTCCAACGCAGCTGTCTTTTCAAAAATCGTCTGCGTTGCTAAGGCAACATGAAGCAAATCTAATTACAATTCTAAATAAAAAAAAACTAAATAAATAAATAACTATGAAATCCGTAACAATATGAATTAAGTAATAATTAATAATAAAGCAAAGTGCATGCACATGCAGGCACCAATATATCGTACAAAACTATGATTGGAAAACTGAGACCACGAGTTCGGCCACATTCGGCTATCGGGGGATGCGTACAAGTTCTGAGTGCAGGTGTCCCCCAAAAGCCGAAGGTAGCTGAACGCAAGCTACTCAGACGCATTTGTCATTTAAGTAGTGTGTGTGTCAGCTCGCTGTGAGTAATCTAACAACACTGAATAAATTATCGTTAATTACTTAGCAGTAAACATTTCATTTTTTTCTTTGTCGATATGTTATTTTATTATTATATATTATTATTTGCCGATATATTGGCCGGGCCGCAAAAATATTTGTGGGCCGCGAGTTTGGTATCCTTGTTTTAGGACGTGTGTTTAAATGACCTTCAAGAACGAGTTTGATTATTTTCTTTGTATACAGTACACGAAGAAACATATATAGTTCTCAGATTTACCTTTTCATAATAACACTAACAGTGATATTCGTAATTAACTTATATGTGATGGCAAAACGATAAGTAAACAAGGGAAGTGGCAAGCTCTCCATGGACAAAGAGAAAAACAGTTTACTTTAAAGTCTGATCATAATTACATTACAGGTGTGTTACCTTTTACATGTTTAACTACATTTTATTTTGTGCTCAAGAAAATATATAATAACTGGATTTGATGTTTAGTCACATTTGTTGTGTGAGTTTTAAAATAACAACGTAAAATTTAGATATTTCTGTCATTGTTTATTCCAATTAAGTGTTTTCGAAACATAACTAATATTTATAACGTGAAAACTTTGAGAAATATATATATATTTAGAATAAATAAAGTATAATTAAATTATAGTTTGAGTACATAGTTACTGTTTTGTGTTCACAATACTTTTAACACAATACATTCATTAATTACAGGATGCAATTATATAATGTAGAAATGAAATGAAATGGCGAGAAAATTACAGGAAAAGGGGCGTGAAGAATCTGCGATCCTTTACGACTACCAGGAACAAAATTGGGTGTGGTTAGAGCACGTCAATCTTTCTAAGCCACGACTACTAAGGGCATGCTTCCCGCTTTTTTGGCTTCCCTTTGGAGGGAATCTCCATGAGTTCTAACCTCCTTGTTGGCAGTGCTTTTCGTGAATTTCATCACTGGGTGGCGATCGCAAACCGCAATGCTTAGGCTATACATTCAACATTTGTAAAATAGCTCGTTAATAACAAGATGTGTATTTCATTTAAAAATTATCGCTCTTTACTAACAGTAATACCGGGTGTTATATTGTAGCATGCCATACTGCAAAGTTTTCTTCCTTTTAACAAATTTTTTATGGTTTCATTTAAATAATTAGTCGCAATATATAAGTGATGTTACATGTAATAGAGATTTAATATAAATATATAATACAGAATTTCTTTAAAAAAACCCATCATCACGCAAGGTTTTAAACCTTTAAAATTGTTTTGAAATGTTCTTTTGTATATAAACAAGCTTCTTAATATTATGTATCGTATGTATGTGTATGTGTATGTATGTGTTTAACTGTATGTATGTGTGTTCGGCTCAATACTTCTCGTCTTACCGTTATTCGAGTGTGCTGTAAAATATCTCTTTGTCAACTCCAAATTTGTTTGATAGCCAATTCATATTTAGAATTATTTTTTAATTTAGTCCATTTCATGCAAGTTAGTGTTCTCTATTTCTTGTGTACCCTCACAATGCTCATGGAATAAATGAATCTGTCAGAAACACCTTCTAAATCGCTGTAAACCTAGCTCATGTGAATTAAATCTAATTTTTTTTTTTTCTCAAAGAATAGAAATATTTGTGTAAATTTTTATTCTGATCCGCATTGTAAACTTCTGTGATGTGTATTTAGTTTACATTCGGATACTGAAATCTCAGAAAATGTGCATGCCTATAGTATATGAGCACTGATTATTGATTATATTGCACTAGTTATTATGTTCTTACATTACATATTTCTTCATCTTCATGTCATAAAAATGTTCTATCATACTGGAGATAATCTCTTTGTACAAAAATGATATTTTATCCTACTATATATATATATATATATATATATATATATATATATACTGTTTGAGGCATATTTATTATTTTTTTTTTTCCAATTGCTTTGCAATCCACTCTGAGAAGTGAATTCAATGCAATTAAAATTTAAGGATGCATATAATTTATAAGAAATGTTAATTGCATTACCTTTTTTATGGAATTTATTACTTTTTAGCTCTACTATCTTTTAACTTTGAGTCAGGTCATTTGAATACTCTCTGTCCTATCTTCAAAATTCTCTAGTGCGTAGCTCATTTTAATCAGTGTCATGTATAAGCGTGTTGAACATGTATTTGTGGTTACCTTGTTGAGTGTTTTGCGATTGTACTTGATGTAATGGAAATTCATGAGGTAATATATGTAAATTAATAAAGAGAATACATTTTTATTTTCTCGAATAAGGCTTTATATTTTATTATATGCTGTCAATGATATTGAAGTACTTAGTATTCACATTTTATATTTGATTCATTGCGGTTAATGCCATGTATGTCATTATTATATGCTGGTGATATTGAAGTACTTGGTATTCAGCAATAGAAGTAAAATTTATATTTCTTCTGTCCCAAACTGGTTGCTACATTTAGGTCGAAAATTTTGTCCTAAAATAAAATAGTTGTTACATTTCAAGTAGGTGGAGTCATAAATAACCTTCGATGCAATTTAGTAGATAGATCGTAATCAGTAAAATTTTACAATGTACTACAACAAATGTAACTCTGTATACTCAGTTACCATCCTTAGTTTTTACTTTCCACAAAAGTAGCATTTATTTGGGGACAATTTTACTGAGGCAGATTTAGAGGGTTAACAGGGTTTTAAGCCACGCCCCATTTTGTAAGTAAGTACCCTTCCGCCAGTAATTCGGAACGATCACGTTTATGTGATTAAGGCAAACCTTCGACGGATGTCTGCTTGAGAAATGCCTTCATGGAGGACTTTCTAAGGGAACTGGCTCGTATAGACGGGACACATCAATGAATTCACAGTTCCTTAGCATGAAGATAGTTTTTTTGCGAATACTGATGAGGAGTCTTTACAAAATGAGGCGTGGCTTAAAGACGTGGCAACTCTGGATTTTTTAAACCAATTTGGTACTGATATGAGGAGGGAATACTTGGTAAGTAAATGTTGTTGATTGATAACGTAACACCCTGAAATTTCTGAAAAATCTTGAAACGAAATTATAAAATCTACAGTATCAATAATCAGTACAAAAGTATTCGAATATAGCAACTAATTTGGGTCAGACGCACTATATGATTCATTGTGGTTAATGTCATTATTATATGCTGCCAGTGATATTGGAATACTTGGTATTCAGAGTTACTTTGTGATATTGGAATACTTGCTATTATTTTGAATATCTGTAATGTTGCATTACTCTTCAGAGCTCTAAATCTGCATTATTTAAAAATTTATCATTTAATCCAACCCCCAAAAATTATTTGATAATAATTAGGAAGAATAAAAGTCTTCAGCACTTAAAATCAAATCTCTTTTAGTAATATTTTTCTCTTATGTATTAGAAAAAGATATAAAATTTTAGATCATAATTTATTAATTATATATTTAATATAGGGTAGTAAATTATTTTGTTGCCCAGGACAATTGATAGGAATATAATGAAACTTTCACGGTGAAATAGTTTATGTTCTGAAGCTTGCTAACTTCGTTCTGTATAAATAACTGAAAAGTAAAACAGATGTTCTAAATTTACCTTAAAATTAGAATAAGTAGCTCTAATAAGTACAATTCAAAACAGCATATATCTAGATGCAAGCAGGAATTAAAATCGAGTGGGATAACTTGAAATTTCATGCTTTCTTTCTAAATAAAAATATTTTTATTTAGAAGAAATGTATAATTTCTGACTACTAGAGATTAATCGTTATTAAATTTTGCATATAACAAGAGCATACTTGTTTGTGGTATACTTCTGCTCATTGTAAATGTCGCAAATTGTAGCAGAAGTGTAGCTCCATCTCGCGGTCAGTAGAAATTTCACGGAGGCCAGCGAAAACACAAAAGAATATTTTCACACTAGCACAGGCATTGAGTATAATTTGGCCTTGACAAAACAAAATGCGCATGAATTTTCTACCGAAAGAAACGTATGAAAAAAATTTGGGAATCTGCGTTTCTAATTTTATAAAGCTGAGGAGAAAATGTAAAATATTAACCTCTATTGAAAATATAATCTCCGCGTAAGAAGTGTCAAAAACTGTTCGCGTACGAATAACTACATTATGATTAAACTGCAAATTATATATATTTCTCTGTGTTGTTTTACGCAAAGTACCCACCAGTTTAGTTATTCCATCATTAAATGTTCCTATATATATGTGTGAGATGCAAACGTACCTCTACTCGCTTCGGCAGTGCATATACTAAAATTGGAACGCTACAGAGATATGCAGGTATGGATAGTGAGTGTTAAAGACGAGATAATTAGCGATATGAACAATTATGTTACGGAATAATATAACGGATGATGGTACAGAACAAGTGTCGAAGAAATTATGGTTAAGATCGTGTAGCGTTCCAACATTTTTTGCTCCAGATGATAATCGGTTCGATCTTTCGAGCCTCCATTGTTTGTATACATTTACGGTTTGTTGAGAAATTCAGCCGGGGCCCTAGCAAAATCTCAAATGATATGAACTCCCATATTTTATTTTTTGACGATCTGTCATTAACTTAATTTACGAATTCAAAGTGATGACGCTCACAGTTATCATAAAATCTTAAAAGTAAGCTCAAAATGTTATTATTGATGGAAGTAATTTTTCAATTCATTGTGCATAACCTGAGGAGCAAAACATCATTAGTGAAAACTCTGAGAGCCATAGTCTGAAGAATTTGCTTTTGATTTGTGTGACATCATTAAATAATGAAGAATCTACGTGTATATGTATGCTTGAATGTTCCTCGCTGAGTTTTATTTATTTTATATTTTGTGCGAATTTAAGGAACTTTTCATTAAAAAGTCGTAGATTTAAAAGTTTAATGTTGCCACTCAGCAAAGCACAAAATATTTATGTTTCAGATTTAATCAAAAAACTCAGTGAAATAAAAGAAGTGTGTTGCCAATCAGCAAAACGCAATATTCCCAGTTTAGTCGTATTGCAGAACAACTTTTGGAACCAAATTTTAAACACTCTATAGTTAAGGCTAGATTACGGTCCAGGGAGTTTTTAATCTCTCATTGTACGAAGGTCAATTTATAGTCAAAGAATGTCTAGCAGGACAAAGGTGCATTGGCAGTCAAGGAGGTTAGAATACATGGAGATGGTTTCTCTGCTATTAGAGTACGAAGAAAGTGAACCACGCCACGCCACGTGAGGGCAAGAAAACGTTTACCTTACCGACCGAAGTGAGGTAAAACGCCAGCTGGTTTCAAGTTCTCAGTGTGTTTTCTGATTTTGTATGCGTAGATCTGAAAGGCCTTAAAGGCAGTGAATTGTTACAGCGAAATAATGTCTACATTTCCGACTTCATGTCCATGTAAAAGAATGTTGTAGAACAGGGATGTCAAACTCATAGGTACACTTGGGCCAAACAAACAAGGTTTAACTTTATGTTAACGCAAAATAAAATCAATATTCATAGAAACGTAGATTTATTTCGAATAATACAGTAATAAACATATATATATATATATATATATATATATATATAAAAGAACAAGAAAAATTTAATGTTTACGTCCTGATACTTGACAGCTCTTCTCTGCTATTATCTTTCCTATTTCGGGAGAAATTTTGTTTGCAGTGATAACTTTCAACGCTGACCCAAGGTCAGCATCATTAATGCGGTTTCTAATAGGAGACTTATTACCTTTCATGACTGAAAATACGTGCTCGCACCGATAAGGGCTACCAAACATGGAAATAATTTCATATGCGAATTTTCGAGTATTTTCAAACCTGGCTGGTAAATATTTGTAAAATTCAGGCACGCCCACTTCAATGAATGTTGCTTTCAAATCTGAGTTGCATTGAATCTCGATCACCTCCATTTGCGTATGGCTGGGTACTGAGTCAATACTTATTGAGAAAATCGGAGAAAACAGAAAAAAATTTGTCTTCCAGGCAACTAAAATCATTAAACATCGTTTCAAATTCAGTTGTTAATTTTGCAATTTTTTCTGCGTATTTTTGATACAAACAAGTATCATCTAAACTTGATTTATTCATGCTGCACGTCGGGAAGTGCGTCAAATCTTCATTTTTAAGTGGTTTTTCCCAAAGAACTAGTTGACATTTGAATGCTTTAATTATGTCAAACATGTTCGTAATGATATGATCTTTTCCTCGTAACGATAAATTTAAATCGGTTAAGTGTTTGGTTATATCAACTAAGAAAGATAAATCTTGTATCCGTATTGGATCGTAAAACAAACTTACATCTTGATTTTTCGTTTTTAAAAACTGACATATTTCTTCTTTCAAATCCCAGAATTGTTTGAGAATCTTTTAGCAAGATAACCAGCGTACCTCGTTATTGTAGGACAAACCCGAATATTCACTATCTAACTCACTTAAGAAAGCAGTGAATTGACGCTGATTTAAACCTCGAGATCTTACAAAATTTATAACTTTTCTATATATGACAAAATTTTCTCTATATTTATTACTTTCGTGCATAGAACTTCTTGATGTATAATACAATGCATATGATGAATGTTTGAATCGTGAATTTCACTAAGTTTTTTTCTTAGTAATGCTACGAAGCCCTTGTTTTTCCCGGTCATTGATGGAGCGCCATCTGTAGCTACAGAATTTAATTTTGCCAAAGGCAGATTGTATTTCTGCAGAAGTCCAAAAACACAAGTAAATATATCTTCTCCTGTGGTAGTACCAAGCATCGGTATTAGTTCCAGTAATTCCCCAAAAATGTTAAAATTCTTTTCACAAGAACGAAGAAACACTGCTAATTGAGCTTTGCCACTAATGTCCGTTCTCTCGTCACAGGCAATGGAGAAACTTTCGAAACTAGATGATTTTGCTTTGATCTGATCACTTAAATTCGCGGCTAAATCAGTAACTCTTTCCGCAACTGTATTTCGAGACAATGAAATTGATTGAAAAGCCTTCACATTTCCAGGACAAACAATTTCTCCAGCTTTCATTAGGCATTCCTTGATGAAATCACCGTCAGTAAAAGGCTTCGAATGTTTAGCTATCAAATCGGACAAGACGTAGCTTGCATGTACCGCCGCTTCACTTTCTTGCAATACTTTACTAAACATGGACTGTTGCCTTTTCACTCCTAACTTGAGCTCTTTCAACTTTTCTTCTCTCATTAATCCTTCGTAATTGTTATATTTCGATTTGTGTTGTTCGTAATGACGTTTAATATTATATAACTTTAGTACATTAATAGTATTATTACATATCAAGCAGATTATTTTATCTTTTATTTCACAGCAAAAATATTCTAATTCCCATTTTACTTGGAATATTCTATTTTCGTCAGCGATTTTTCGTTTAATTTTACTACCACTTGGTTTTGATATAGACATACTGAATACAAAGGGCATTAAGTAAACAAACAGTTCGCTAGAACTACAGCTACTACTGAGATGAGTTGTCTACTGAGATGAGTCTCGGCTTTTATAAGCTTTATAATTAATTTCTCGAAGATACTGGAAACATCTATAAATACCAGGATTTTTTGTGGATGGCAACAGCAATTACGAGATATTTATTTATTAGGTATTAAATGCACGCGCTGTTCTATTTTTAACCTTCCAACGCAGCTGTCTTTTCAAAAATCGTCTGCGTTGCTAAGGCAACATGAAGCAAATCTAATTACAATTCTAAATAAAAAAAAAACTAAATAAATAAATAACTATGAAATCCGTAACAATATGAATTAAGTAATAATTAATAATAAAGCAAAGTGCATGCACATGCAGGCACCAATATATCGTACAAAACTATGATTGGAAAACTGAGACCACGAGTTCGGCCACATTCGGCTATCGGGGGATGCGTACAAGTTCTGAGTGCAGGTGTCCCCCAAAAGCCGAAGGTAGCTGAACGCAAGCTACTCAGACGCATTTGTCATTTAAGTAGTGTGTGTGTCAGCTCGCTGTGAGTAATCTAACAACACTGAATAAATTATCGTTAATTACTTAGCAGTAAACATTTCATTTTTTTCTTTGTCGATATGTTATTTTATTATTATATATTATTATTTGCCGATATATTGGCCGGGCCGCAAAAATATTTGTGGGCCGCGAGTTTGGTATCCTTGTTTTAGGACGTGTGTTTAAATGACCTTCAAGAACGAGTTTGATTATTTTCTTTGTATACAGTACACGAAGAAACATATATAGTTCTCAGATTTACCTTTTCATAATAACACTAACAGTGATATTCGTAATTAACTTATATGTGATGGCAAAACGATAAGTAAACAAGGGAAGTGGCAAGCTCTCCATGGACAAAGAGAAAAACAGTTTACTTTAAAGTCTGATCATAATTACATTACAGGTGTGTTACCTTTTACATGTTTAACTACATTTTATTTTGTGCTCAAGAAAATATATAATAACTGGATTTGATGTTTAGTCACATTTGTTGTGGGAGTTTTAAAATAACAACGTAAAATTTAGATATTTCTGTCATTGTTTATTCCAATTAAGTGTTTTCGAAACATAACTAATATTTATAACGTGAAAACTTTGAGAAATATATATATATTTAGAATAAATAAAGTATAATTAAATTATAGTTTGAGTACATAGTTACTGTTTTGTGTTCACAATACTTTTAACACAATACATTCATTAATTACAGGATGCAATTATATAATGTAGAAATGAAATGAAATGGCGAGAAAATTACAGGAAAAGGGGCGTGAAGAATCTGCGATCCTTTACGACTACCAGGAACAAAATTGGGTGTGGTTAGAGCACGTCAATCTTTCTAAGCCACGACTACTAAGGGCATGCTTCCCGCTTTTTTGGCTTCCCTTTGGAGGGAATCTCCATGAGTTCTAACCTCCTTGTTGGCAGTGCTTTTCGTGAATTTCATCACTGGGTGGCGATCGCAAACCGCAATGCTTAGGCTATACATTCAACATTTGTAAAATAGCTCGTTAATAACAAGATGTGTATTTCATTTAAAAATTATCGCTCTTTACTAACAGTAATACCGGGTGTTATATTGTAGCATGCCATACTGCAAAGTTTTCTTCCTTTTAACAAATTTTTTATGGTTTCATTTAAATAATTAGTCGCAATATATAAGTGATGTTACATGTAATAGAGATTTAATATAAATATATAATACAGAATTTCTTTAAAAAAACCCATCATCACGCAAGGTTTTAAACCTTTAAAATTGTTTTGAAATGTTCTTTTGTATATAAACAAGCTTCTTAATATTATGTATCGTATGTATGTGTATGTGTATGTATGTGTTTAACTGTATGTATGTGTGTTCGGCTCAATACTTCTCGTCTTACCGTTATTCGAGTGTGCTGTAAAATATCTCTTTGTCAACTCCAAATTTGTTTGATAGCCAATTCATATTTAGAATTATTTTTTAATTTAGTCCATTTCATGCAAGTTAGTGTTCTCTATTTCTTGTGTACCCTCACAATGCTCATGGAATAAATGAATCTGTCAGAAACACCTTCTAAATCGCTGTAAACCTAGCTCATGTGAATTAAATCTAATTTTTTTTTTCTCAAAGAATAGAAATATTTGTGTAAATTTTTATTCTGATCCGCATTGTAAACTTCTGTGATGTGTATTTAGTTTACATTCGGATACTGAAATCTCAGAAAATGTGCATGCCTATAGTATATGAGCACTGATTATTGATTATATTGCACTAGTTATTATGTTCTTACATTACATATTTCTTCATCTTCATGTCATAAAAATGTTCTATCATACTGGAGATAATCTCTTTGTACAAAAATGATATTTTATCCTACTATATATATATATATATATATATATATACTGTTTGAGGCATATTTATTATTTTTTTTTTCCAATTGCTTTGCAATCCACTCTGAGAAGTGAATTCAATGCAATTAAAATTTAAGGATGCATATAATTTATAAGAAATGTTAATTGCATTACCTTTTTTATGGAATTTATTACTTTTTAGCTCTACTATCTTTTAACTTTGAGTCAGGTCATTTGAATACTCTCTGTCCTATCTTCAAAATTCTCTAGTGCGTAGCTCATTTTAATCAGTGTCATGTATAAGCGTGTTGAACATGTATTTGTGGTTACCTTGTTGAGTGTTTTGCGATTGTACTTGATGTAATGGAAATTCATGAGGTAATATATGTAAATTAATAAAGAGAATACATTTTTATTTTCTCGAATAAGGCTTTATATTTTATTATATGCTGTCAATGATATTGAAGTACTTAGTATTCACATTTTATATTTGATTCATTGCGGTTAATGCCATGTATGTCATTATTATATGCTGGTGATATTGAAGTACTTGGTATTCAGCAATAGAAGTAAAATTTATATTTCTTCTGTCCCAAACTGGTTGCTACATTTAGGTCGAAAATTTTGTCCTAAAATAAAATAGTTGTTACATTTCAAGTAGGTGGAGTCATAAATAACCTTCGATGCAATTTAGTAGATAGATCGTAATCAGTAAAATTTTACAATGTACTACAACAAATGTAACTCTGTATACTCAGTTTCCATCCTTAGTTTTTACTTTCCACAAAAGTAGCATTTATTTGGGGACAATTTTACTGAGGCAGATTTAGAGGGTTAACAGGGTTTTAAGCCACGCCCCATTTTGTAAGTAAGTACCCTTCCGCCAGTAATTCGGAACGATCACGTTTATGTGATTAAGGCAAACCTTCGACGGATGTCTGCTTGAGAAATGCCTTCATGGAGGACTTTCTAAGGGAACTGGCTCGTATAGACGGGACACATCAATGAATTCACAGTTCCTTAGCATGAAGATAGTTTTTTTGCGAATACTGATGAGGAGTCTTTACAAAATGAGGCGTGGCTTAAAGACGTGGCAACTCTGGATTTTTTAAACCAATTTGGTACTGATATGAGGAGGGAATACTTGGTAAGTAAATGTTGTTGATTGATAACGTAACACCCTGAAATTTCTGAAAAATCTTGAAACGAAATTATAAAATCTACAGTATCAATAATCAGTACAAAAGTATTCGAATATAGCAACTAATTTGGGTCAGACGCACTATATGATTCATTGTGGTTAATGTCATTATTATATGCTGCCAGTGATATTGGAATACTTGGTATTCAGAGTTACTTTGTGATATTGGAATACTTGCTATTATTTTGAATATCTGTAATGTTGCATTACTCTTCAGAGCTCTAAATCTGCATTATTTAAAAATTTATCATTTAATCCAACCCCCAAAAATTATTTGATAATAATTAGGAAGAAAAAAAGTCTTCAGCACTTAAAATCAAATCTCTTTTAGTAATATTTTTCTCTTATGTATTAGAAAAAGATATAAAATTTTAGATCATAATTTATTAATTATATATTTAATATAGGGTAGTAAATTATTTTGTTGCCCAGGACAATTGATAGGAATATAATGAAACTTTCACGGTGAAATAGTTTATGTTCTGAAGCTTGCTAACTTCGTTCTGTATAAATAACTGAAAAGTAAAACAGATGTTCTAAATTTACCTTAAAATTAGAATAAGTAGCTCTAATAAGTACAATTCAAAACAGCATATATCTAGATGCAAGCAGGAATTAAAATCGAGTGGGATAACTTGAAATTTCATGCTTTCTTTCTAAATAAAAATATTTTTATTTAGAAGAAATGTATAATTTCTGACTACTAGAGATTAATCGTTATTAAATTTTGCATATAACAAGAGCATACTTGTTTGTGGTATACTTCTGCTCATTGTAAATGTCGCAAATTGTAGCAGAAGTGTAGCGCCATCTCGCGGTCAGTAGAAATTTCACGGAGGCCAGCGAAAACACAAAAGAATATTTTCACACTAGCACAGGCATTGAGTATAATTTGGCCTTGACAAAACAAAATGCGCATGAATTTTCTACCGAAAGAAACGTATGAAAAAAATTTGGGAATCTGCGTTTCTAATTTTATAAAGCTGAGGAGAAAATGTAAAATATTAACCTCTATTGAAAATATAATCTCCGCGTAAGAAGTGTCAAAAACTGTTCGCGTACGAATAACTACATTATGATTAAACTGCAAATTATATATATTTCTCTGTGTTGTTTTACGCAAAGTACCCACCAGTTTAGTTATTCCATCATTAAATGTTCCTATATATATGTGTGAGATGCAAATGTACCTCTACTCGCTTCGGCAGTGCATATACTAAAATTGGAACGCTACAGAGATATGCAGGTATGGATAGTGAGTGTTAAAGACGAGATAATTAGCGATATGAACAATTATGTTACGGAATAATATAACGGATGATGGTACAGAACAAGTGTCGAAGAAATTATGGTTAAGATCGTGTAGCGTTCCAACATTTTTTGCTCCAGATGATAATCGGTTCGATCTTTCGAGCCTCCATTGTTTGTATACATTTACGGTTTGTTGAGAAATTCAGCCGGGGCCCTACCAAAATCTCAAATGATATGAACTCCCATATTTTATTTTTTGACGATCTGTCATTAACTTAATTTACGAATTCAAAGTGATGACGCTCACAGTTATCATAAAATCTTAAAAGTAAGCTCAAAATGTTATTATTGATGGAAGTAATTTTTCAATTCATTGTGCATAACCTGAGGAGCAAAACATCATTAGTGAAAACTCTGAGAGCCATAGTCTGAAGAATTTGCTTTTGATTTGTGTGACATCATTAAATAATGAAGAATCTACGTGTATATGTATGCTTGATTGTTCCTCGCTGAGTTTTATTTATTTTATATTTTGTGCGAATTTAAGGAACTTTTCATTAAAAAGTCGTAGATTTAAAAGTTTAATGTTGCCACTCAGCAAAGCACAAAATATTTATGTTTCAGATTTAATCAAAAAACTCAGTGAAATAAAAGAAGTGTGTTGCCAATCAGCAAAACGCAATATTCCCAGTTTAGTCGTATTGCAGAACAACTTTTGGAACCAAATTTTAAACACTCTATAGTTAAGGCTAGATTACGGTCCAGGGAGTTTTTAATCTCTCATTGTACGAAGGTCAATTTATAGTCAAAGAATGTCTAGCAGGACAAAGGTGCATTGGCAGTCAAGGAGGTTAGAATACATGGAGATGGTTTCTCTGCTATTAGAGTACGAAGAAAGTGAACCACGCCACGCCACGTGAGGGCAAGAAAACGTTTACCTTACCGACCGAAGTGAGGTAAAACGCCAGCTGGTTTCAAGTTCTCAGTGTGTTTTCTGATTTTGTATGCGTAGATCTGAAAGGCCTTAAAGGCAGTGAATTGTTACAGCGAAATAATGTCTACATTTCCGACTTCATGTCCATGTAAAAGAATGTTGTAGAACAGGGATGTCAAACTCATAGGTACACTTGGGCCAAACAAACAAGGTTTAACTTTATGTTAACGCAAAATAAAATCAATATTCATAGAAACGTAGATTTATTTCGAATAATACAGTAATAAACATATATATATATATATAAAAGAACAAGAAAAATTTAATGTTTACGTCCTGATACTTGACAGCTCTTCTCTGCTATTATCTTTCCTATTTCGGGAGAAATTTTGTTTGCAGTGATAACTTTCAACGCTGACCCAAGGTCAGCATCATTAATGCGGTTTCTAATAGGAGACTTATTACCTTTCATGACTGAAAATACGTGCTCGCACCGATAAGGGCTACCAAACATGGAAATAATTTCATATGCGAATTTTCGAGTATTTTCAAACCTGGCTGGTAAATATTTGTAAAATTCAGGCACGCCCACTTCAATGAATGTTGCTTTCAAATCTGAGTTGCATTGAATCTCGATCACCTCCATTTGCGTATGGCTGGGTACTGAGTCAATACTTATTGAGAAAATCGGAGAAAACAGAAAAAAATTTGTCTTCCAGGCAACTAAAATCATTAAACATCGTTTCAAATTCAGTTGTTAATTTTGCAATTTTTTCTGCGTATTTTTGATACAAACAAGTATCATCTAAACTTGATTTATTCATGCTGCACGTCGGGAAGTGCGTCAAATCTTCATTTTTAAGTGGTTTTTCCCAAAGAACTAGTTGACATTTGAATGCTTTAATTATGTCAAACATGTTCGTAATGATATGATCTTTTCCTCGTAACGATAAATTTAAATCGGTTAAGTGTTTGGTTATATCAACTAAGAAAGATAAATCTTGTATCCGTATTGGATCGTAAAACAAACTTACATCTTGATTTTTCGTTTTTAAAAACTGACATATTTCTTCTTTCAAATCCCAGAATTGTTTGAGAATCTTTTAGCAAGATAACCAGCGTACCTCGTTATTGTAGGACAAACCCGAATATTCACTATCTAACTCACTTAAGAAAGCAGTGAATTGACGCTGATTTAAACCTCGAGATCTTACAAAATTTATAACTTTTCTATATATGACAAAATTTTCTCTATATTTATTACTTTCGTGCATAGAACTTCTTGATGTATAATACAATGCATATGATGAATGTTTGAATCGTGAATTTCACTAAGTTTTTTTCTTAGTAATGCTACGAAGCCCTTGTTTTTCCCGGTCATTGATGGAGCGCCATCTGTAGCTACAGAATTTAATTTTGCCAAAGGCAGATTGTATTTCTGCAGAAGTCCAAAAACACAAGTAAATATATCTTCTCCTGTGGTAGTACCAAGCATCGGTATTAGTTCCAGTAATTCCCCAAAAATGTTAAAATTCTTTTCACAAGAACGAAGAAACACTGCTAATTGAGCTTTGCCACTAATGTCCGTTCTCTCGTCACAGGCAATGGAGAAACTTTCGAAACTAGATGATTTTGCTTTGATCTGATCACTTAAATTCGCGGCTAAATCAGTAACTCTTTCCGCAACTGTATTTCGAGACAATGAAATTGATTGAAAAGCCTTCACATTTCCAGGACAAACAATTTCTCCAGCTTTCATTAGGCATTCCTTGATGAAATCACCGTCAGTAAAAGGCTTCGAATGTTTAGCTATCAAATCGGACAAGACGTAGCTTGCATGTACCGCCGCTTCACTTTCTTGCAATACTTTACTAAACATGGACTGTTGCCTTTTCACTCCTAACTTGAGCTCTTTCAACTTTTCTTCTCTCATTAATCCTTCGTAATTGTTATATTTCGATTTGTGTTGTTCGTAATGACGTTTAATATTATATAACTTTAGTACATTAATAGTATTATTACATATCAAGCAGATTATTTTATCTTTTATTTCACAGCAAAAATATTCTAATTCCCATTTTACTTGGAATATTCTATTTTCGTCAGCGATTTTTCGTTTAATTTTACTACCACTTGGTTTTGATATAGACATACTGAATACAAAGGGCATTAAGTAAACAAACAGTTCGCTAGAACTACAGCTACTACTGAGATGAGTTGTCTACTGAGATGAGTCTCGGCTTTTATAAGCTTTATAATTAATTTCTCGAAGATACTGGAAACATCTATAAATACCAGGATTTTTTGTGGATGGCAACAGCAATTACGAGATATTTATTTATTAGGTATTAAATGCACGCGCTGTTCTATTTTTAACCTTCCAACGCAGCTGTCTTTTCAAAAATCGTCTGCGTTGCTAAGGCAACATGAAGCAAATCTAATTACAATTCTAAATAAAAAAAAAAAACTAAATAAATAAATAACTATGAAATCCGTAACAATATGAATTAAGTAATAATTAATAATAAAGCAAAGTGCATGCACATGCAGGCACCAATATATCGTACAAAACTATGATTGGAAAACTGAGACCACGAGTTCGGCCACATTCGGCTATCGGGGGATGCGTACAAGTTCTGAGTGCAGGTGTCCCCCAAAAGCCGAAGGTAGCTGAACGCAAGCTACTCAGACGCATTTGTCATTTAAGTAGTGTGTGTGTCAGCTCGCTGTGAGTAATCTAACAACACTGAATAAATTATCGTTAATTACTTAGCAGTAAACATTTCATTTTTTTCTTTGTCGATATGTTATTTTATTATTATATATTATTATTTGCCGATATATTGGCCGGGCCGCAAAAATATTTGTGGGCCGCGAGTTTGGTATCCTTGTTTTAGGACGTGTGTTTAAATGACCTTCAAGAACGAGTTTGATTATTTTCTTTGTATACAGTACACGAAGAAACATATATAGTTCTCAGATTTACCTTTTCATAATAACACTAACAGTGATATTCGTAATTAACTTATATGTGATGGCAAAACGATAAGTAAACAAGGGAAGTGGCAAGCTCTCCATGGACAAAGAGAAAAACAGTTTACTTTAAAGTCTGATCATAATTACATTACAGGTGTGTTACCTTTTACATGTTTAACTACATTTTATTTTGTGCTCAAGAAAATATATAATAACTGGATTTGATGTTTAGTCACATTTGTTGTGTGAGTTTTAAAATAACAACGTAAAATTTAGATATTTCTGTCATTGTTTATTCCAATTAAGTGTTTTCGAAACATAACTAATATTTATAACGTGAAAACTTTGAGAAATATATATATATTTAGAATAAATAAAGTATAATTAAATTATAGTTTGAGTACATAGTTACTGTTTTGTGTTCACAATACTTTTAACACAATACATTCATTAATTACAGGATGCAATTATATAATGTAGAAATGAAATGAAATGGCGAGAAAATTACAGGAAAAGGGGCGTGAAGAATCTGCGATCCTTTACGACTACCAGGAACAAAATTGGGTGTGGTTAGAGCACGTCAATCTTTCTAAGCCACGACTACTAAGGGCATGCTTCCCGCTTTTTTGGCTTCCCTTTGGAGGGAATCTCCATGAGTTCTAACCTCCTTGTTGGCAGTGCTTTTCGTGAATTTCATCACTGGGTGGCGATCGCAAACCGCAATGCTTAGGCTATACATTCAACATTTGTAAAATAGCTCGTTAATAACAAGATGTGTATTTCATTTAAAAATTATCGCTCTTTACTAACAGTAATACCGGGTGTTATATTGTAGCATGCCATACTGCAAAGTTTTCTTCCTTTTAACAAATTTTTTATGGTTTCATTTAAATAATTAGTCGCAATATATAAGTGATGTTACATGTAATAGAGATTTAATATAAATATATAATACAGAATTTCTTTAAAAAAACCCATCATCACGCAAGGTTTTAAACCTTTAAAATTGTTTTGAAATGTTCTTTTGTATATAAACAAGCTTCTTAATATTATGTATCGTATGTATGTGTATGTGTATGTATGTGTTTAACTGTATGTATGTGTGTTCGGCTCAATACTTCTCGTCTTACCGTTATTCGAGTGTGCTGTAAAATATCTCTTTGTCAACTCCAAATTTGTTTGATAACCAATTCATATTTAGAATTATTTTTTAATTTAGTCCATTTCATGCAAGTTAGTGTTCTCTATTTCTTGTGTACCCTCACAATGCTCATGGAATAAATGAATCTGTCAGAAACACCTTCTAAATCGCTGTAAACCTAGCTCATGTGAATTAAATCTAATTTTTTTTTTTCTCAAAGAATAGAAATATTTGTGTAAATTTTTATTCTGATCCGCATTGTAAACTTCTGTGATGTGTATTTAGTTTACATTCGGATACTGAAATCTCAGAAAATGTGCATGCCTATAGTATATGAGCACTGATTATTGATTATATTGCACTAGTTATTATGTTCTTACATTACATATTTCTTCATCTTCATGTCATAAAAATGTTCTATCATACTGGAGATAATCTCTTTGTACAAAAATGATATTTTATCCTACTATATATATATATATATATATATATATACTGTTTGAGGCATATTTATTATTTTTTTTTTCCAATTGCTTTGCAATCCACTCTGAGAAGTGAATTCAATGCAATTAAAATTTAAGGATGCATATAATTTATAAGAAATGTTAATTGCATTACCTTTTTTATGGAATTTATTACTTTTTAGCTCTACTATCTTTTAACTTTGAGTCAGGTCATTTGAATACTCTCTGTCCTATCTTCAAAATTCTCTAGTGCGTAGCTCATTTTAATCAGTGTCATGTATAAGCGTGTTGAACATGTATTTGTGGTTACCTTGTTGAGTGTTTTGCGATTGTACTTGATGTAATGGAAATTCATGAGGTAATATATGTAAATTAATAAAGAGAATACATTTTTATTTTCTCGAATAAGGCTTTATATTTTATTATATGCTGTCAATGATATTGAAGTACTTAGTATTCACATTTTATATTTGATTCATTGCGGTTAATGCCATGTATGTCATTATTATATGCTGGTGATATTGAAGTACTTGGTATTCAGCAATAGAAGTAAAATTTATATTTCTTCTGTCCCAAACTGGTTGCTACATTTAGGTCGAAAATTTTGTCCTAAAATAAAATAGTTGTTACATTTCAAGTAGGTGGAGTCATAAATAACCTTCGATGCAATTTAGTAGATAGATCGTAATCAGTAAAATTTTACAATGTACTACAACAAATGTAACTCTGTATACTCAGTTTCCATCCTTAGTTTTTACTTTCCACAAAAGTAGCATTTATTTGGGGACAATTTTACTGAGGCAGATTTAGAGGGTTAACAGGGTTTTAAGCCACGCCCCATTTTGTAAGTAAGTACCCTTCCGCCAGTAATTCGGAACGATCACGTTTATGTGATTAAGGCAAACCTTCGACGAATGTCTGCTTGAGAAATGCCTTCATGGAGGACTTTCTAAGGGAACTGGCTCGTATAGACGGGACACATCAATGAATTCACAGTTCCTTAGCATGAAGATAGTTTTTTTGCGAATACTGATGAGGAGTCTTTACAAAATGAGGCGTGGCTTAAAGACGTGGCAACTCTGGATTTTTTAAACCAATTTGGTACTGATATGAGGAGGGAATACTTGGTAAGTAAATGTTGTTGATTGATAACGTAACACCCTGAAATTTCTGAAAAATCTTGAAACGAAATTATAAAATCTACAGTATCAATAATCAGTACAAAAGTATTCGAATATAGCAACTAATTTGGGTCAGACGCACTATATGATTCATTGTGGTTAATGTCATTATTATATGCTGCCAGTGATATTGGAATACTTGGTATTCAGAGTTACTTTGTGATATTGGAATACTTGCTATTATTTTGAATATCTGTAATGTTGCATTACTCTTCAGAGCTCTAAATCTGCATTATTTAAAAATTTATCATTTAATCCAACCCCCAAAAATTATTTGATAATAATTAGGAAGAAAAAAAGTCTTCAGCACTTAAAATCAAATCTCTTTTAGTAATATTTTTCTCTTATGTATTAGAAAAAGATATAAAATTTTAGATCATAATTTATTAATTATATATTTAATATAGGGTAGTAAATTATTTTGTTGCCCAGGACAATTGATAGGAATATAATGAAACTTTCACGGTGAAATAGTTTATGTTCTGAAGCTTGCTAACTTCGTTCTGTATAAATAACTGAAAAGTAAAACAGATGTTCTAAATTTACCTTAAAATTAGAATAAGTAGCTCTAATAAGTACAATTCAAAACAGCATATATCTAGATGCAAGCAGGAATTAAAATCGAGTGGGATAACTTGAAATTTCATGCTTTCTTTCTAAATAAAAATATTTTTATTTAGAAGAAATGTATAATTTCTGACTACTAGAGATTAATCGTTATTAAATTTTGCATATAACAAGAGCATACTTGTTTGTGGTATACTTCTGCTCATTGTAAATGTCGCAAATTGTAGCAGAAGTGTAGCGCCATCTCGCGGTCAGTAGAAATTTCACGGAGGCCAGCGAAAACACAAAAGAATATTTTCACACTAGCACAGGCATTGAGTATAATTTGGCCTTGACAAAACAAAATGCGCATGAATTTTCTACCGAAAGAAACGTATGAAAAAAATTTGGGAATCTGCGTTTCTAATTTTATAAAGCTGAGGAGAAAATGTAAAATATTAACCTCTATTGAAAATATAATCTCCGCGTAAGAAGTGTCAAAAACTGTTCGCGTACGAATAACTACATTATGATTAAACTGCAAATTATATATATTTCTCTGTGTTGTTTTACGCAAAGTACCCACCAGTTTAGTTATTCCATCATTAAATGTTCCTATATATATGTGTGAGATGCAAATGTACCTCTACTCGCTTCGGCAGTGCATATACTAAAATTGGAACGCTACAGAGATATGCAGGTATGGATAGTGAGTGTTAAAGACGAGATAATTAGCGATATGAACAATTATGTTACGGAATAATATAACGGATGATGGTACAGAACAAGTGTCGAAGAAATTATGGTTAAGATCGTGTAGCGTTCCAACATTTTTTGCTCCAGATGATAATCGGTTCGATCTTTCGAGCCTCCATTGTTTGTATACATTTACGGTTTGTTGAGAAATTCAGCCGGGGCCCTAGCAAAATCTCAAATGATATGAACTCCCATATTTTATTTTTTGACGATCTGTCATTAACTTAATTTACGAATTCAAAGTGATGACGCTCACAGTTATCATAAAATCTTAAAAGTAAGCTCAAAATGTTATTATTGATGGAAGTAATTTTTCAATTCATTGTGCATAACCTGAGGAGCAAAACATCATTAGTGAAAACTCTGAGAGCCATAGTCTGAAGAATTTGCTTTTGATTTGTGTGACATCATTAAATAATGAAGAATCTACGTGTATATGTATGCTTGAATGTTCCTCGCTGAGTTTTATTTATTTTATATTTTGTGCGAATTTAAGGAACTTTTCATTAAAAAGTCGTAGATTTAAAAGTTTAATGTTGCCACTCAGCAAAGCACAAAATATTTATGTTTCAGATTTAATCAAAAAACTCAGTGAAATAAAAGAAGTGTGTTGCCAATCAGCAAAACGCAATATTCCCAGTTTAGTCGTATTGCAGAACAACTTTTGGAACCAAATTTTAAACACTCTATAGTTAAGGCTAGATTACGGTCCAGGGAGTTTTTAATCTCTCATTGTACGAAGGTCAATTTATAGTCAAAGAATGTCTAGCAGGACAAAGGTGCATTGGCAGTCAAGGAGGTTAGAATACATGGAGATGGTTTCTCTGCTATTAGAGTACGAAGAAAGTGAACCACGCCACGCCACGTGAGGGCAAGAAAACGTTTACCTTACCGACCGAAGTGAGGTAAAACGCCAGCTGGTTTCAAGTTCTCAGTGTGTTTTCTGATTTTGTATGCGTAGATCTGAAAGGCCTTAAAGGCAGTGAATTGTTACAGCGAAATAATGTCTACATTTCCGACTTCATGTCCATGTAAAAGAATGTTGTAGAACAGGGATGTCAAACTCATAGGTACACTTGGGCCAAACAAACAAGGTTTAACTTTATGTTAACGCAAAATAAAATCAATATTCATAGAAACGTAGATTTATTTCGAATAATACAGTAATAAACATATATATATATATATATATATATATATATATATATATATAAAAGAACAAGAAAAATTTAATGTTTACGTCCTGATACTTGACAGCTCTTCTCTGCTATTATCTTTCCTATTTCGGGAGAAATTTTGTTTGCAGTGATAACTTTCAACGCTGACCCAAGGTCAGCATCATTAATGCGGTTTCTAATAGGAGACTTATTACCTTTCATGACTGAAAATACGTGCTCGCACCGATAAGGGCTACCAAACATGGAAATAATTTCATATGCGAATTTTCGAGTATTTTCAAACCTGGCTGGTAAATATTTGTAAAATTCAGGCACGCCCACTTCAATGAATGTTGCTTTCAAATCTGAGTTGCATTGAATCTCGATCACCTCCATTTGCGTATGGCTGGGTACTGAGTCAATACTTATTGAGAAAATCGGAGAAAACAGAAAAAAATTTGTCTTCCAGGCAACTAAAATCATTAAACATCGTTTCAAATTCAGTTGTTAATTTTGCAATTTTTTCTGCGTATTTTTGATACAAACAAGTATCATCTAAACTTGATTTATTCATGCTGCACGTCGGGAAGTGCGTCAAATCTTCATTTTTAAGTGGTTTTTCCCAAAGAACTAGTTGACATTTGAATGCTTTAATTATGTCAAACATGTTCGTAATGATATGATCTTTTCCTCGTAACGATAAATTTAAATCGGTTAAGTGTTTGGTTATATCAACTAAGAAAGATAAATCTTGTATCCGTATTGGATCGTAAAACAAACTTACATCTTGATTTTTCGTTTTTAAAAACTGACATATTTCTTCTTTCAAATCCCAGAATTGTTTGAGAATCTTTTAGCAAGATAACCAGCGTACCTCGTTATTGTAGGACAAACCCGAATATTCACTATCTAACTCACTTAAGAAAGCAGTGAATTGACGCTGATTTAAACCTCGAGATCTTACAAAATTTATAACTTTTCTATATATGACAAAATATTCTCTATATTTATTACTTTCGTGCATAGAACTTCTTGATGTATAATACAATGCATATGATGAATGTTTGAATCGTGAATTTCACTAAGTTTTTTTCTTAGTAATGCTACGAAGCCCTTGTTTTTCCCGGTCATTGATGGAGCGCCATCTGTAGCTACAGAATTTAATTTTGCCAAAGGCAGATTGTATTTCTGCAGAAGTCCAAAAACACAAGTAAATATATCTTCTCCTGTGGTAGTACCAAGCATCGGTATTAGTTCCAGTAATTCCCCAAAAATGTTAAAATTCTTTTCACAAGAACGAAGAAACACTGCTAATTGAGCTTTGCCACTAATGTCCGTTCTCTCGTCACAGGCAATGGAGAAACTTTCGAAACTAGATGATTTTGCTTTGATCTGATCACTTAAATTCGCGGCTAAATCAGTAACTCTTTCCGCAACTGTATTTCGAGACAATGAAATTGATTGAAAAGCCTTCACATTTCCAGGACAAACAATTTCTCCAGCTTTCATTAGGCATTCCTTGATGAAATCACCGTCAGTAAAAGGCTTCGAATGTTTAGCTATCAAATCGGACAAGACGTAGCTTGCATGTACCGCCGCTTCACTTTCTTGCAATACTTTACTAAACATGGACTGTTGCCTTTTCACTCCTAACTTGAGCTCTTTCAACTTTTCTTCTCTCATTAATCCTTCGTAATTGTTATATTTCGATTTGTGTTGTTCGTAATGACGTTTAATATTATATAACTTTAGTACATTAATAGTATTATTACATATCAAGCAGATTATTTTATCTTTTATTTCACAGCAAAAATATTCTAATTCCCATTTTACTTGGAATATTCTATTTTCGTCAGCGATTTTTCGTTTAATTTTACTACCACTTGGTTTTGATATAGACATACTGAATACAAAGGGCATTAAGTAAACAAACAGTTCGCTAGAACTACAGCTACTACTGAGATGAGTTGTCTACTGAGATGAGTCTCGGCTTTTATAAGCTTTATAATTAATTTCTCGAAGATACTGGAAACATCTATAAATACCAGGATTTTTTGTGGATGGCAACAGCAATTACGAGATATTTATTTATTAGGTATTAAATGCACGCGCTGTTCTATTTTTAACCTTCCAACGCAGCTGTCTTTTCAAAAATCGTCTGCGTTGCTAAGGCAACATGAAGCAAATCTAATTACAATTCTAAATAAAAAAAAAAAACTAAATAAATAAATAACTATGAAATCCGTAACAATATGAATTAAGTAATAATTAATAATAAAGCAAAGTGCATGCACATGCAGGCACCAATATATCGTACAAAACTATGATTGGAAAACTGAGACCACGAGTTCGGCCACATTCGGCTATCGGGGGATGCGTACAAGTTCTGAGTGCAGGTGTCCCCCAAAAGCCGAAGGTAGCTGAACGCAAGCTACTCAGACGCATTTGTCATTTAAGTAGTGTGTGTGTCAGCTCGCTGTGAGTAATCTAACAACACTGAATAAATTATCGTTAATTACTTAGCAGTAAACATTTCATTTTTTTCTTTGTCGATATGTTATTTTATTATTATATATTATTATTTGCCGATATATTGGCCGGGCCGCAAAAATATTTGTGGGCCGCATGCGGCTCGCGGGCCGCAAGTTTGGTATCCTTGTTTTAGGACGTGTGTTTAAATGACCTTCAAGAACGAGTTTGATTATTTTCTTTGTATACAGTACACGAAGAAACATATATAGTTCTCAGATTTACCTTTTCATAATAACACTAACAGTGATATTCGTAATTAACTTATATGTGATGGCAAAACGATAAGTAAACAAGGGAAGTGGCAAGCTCTCCATGGACAAAGAGAAAAACAGTTTACTTTAAAGTCTGATCATAATTACATTACAGGTGTGTTACCTTTTACATGTTTAACTACATTTTATTTTGTGCTCAAGAAAATACATAATAACTGGATTTGATGTTTAGTCACATTTGTTGTGTGAGTTTTAAAATAACAACGTAAAATTTAGATATTTCTGTCATTGTTTATTCCAATTAAGTGTTTTCGAAACATAACTAATATTTATAACGTGAAAACTTTGAGAAATATATATATATTTAGAATAAATAAAGTATAATTAAATTATAGTTTGAGTACATAGTTACTGTTTTGTGTTCACAATACTTTTAACACAATACATTCATTAATTACAGGATGCAATTATATAATGTAGAAATGAAATGAAATGGCGAGAAAATTACAGGAAAAGGGGCGTGAAGAATCTGCGATCCTTTACGACTACCAGGAACAAAATTGGGTGTGGTTAGAGCACGTCAATCTTTCTAAGCCACGACTACTAAGGGCATGCTTCCCGCTTTTTTGGCTTCCCTTTGACTGCGTGGAGGGAATCTCCATGAGTTCTAACCTCCTTGTTGGCAGTGCTTTTCGTGAATTTCATCACTGGGTGGCGATCGCAAACCGCAATGCTTAGGCTATACATTCAACATTTGTAAAATAGCTCGTTAATAACAAGATGTGTATTTCATTTAAAAATTATCGCTCTTTACTAACAGTAATACCGGGTGTTATATTGTAGCATGCCATACTGCAAAGTTTTCTTCCTTTAAACAAATTTTTTATGGTTTCATTTAAATAATTAGTCGCAATATATAAGTGATGTTACATGTAATAGAGATTTAATATAAATATATAATACAGAATTTCTTTAACAAAACCCATCATCACGCAAGGTTTTAAACCTTTAAAATTGTTTTGAAATGTTCTTTTGTATATAAACAAGCTTCTTAATATTATGTATCGTATGTATGTGTATGTGTATGTATGTGTTTAACTGTATGTATGTGTGTTCGGCTCAATACTTCTCGTCTTACCGTTATTCGAGTGTGCTGTAAAATATCTCTTTGTCAACTCCAAATTTGTTTGATAGCCAATTCATATTTAGAATTATTTTTTAATTTAGTCCATTTCATGTAAGTTAGTGTTCCCTATTTCTTGTGTACCCTCACAATGCTCATTGAATAAATGAATCTGTCAGAAACACCTTCTAAATCGCTGTAAACCTAGCTCATGTGAATTAAATCTAATTTTTTTTTTCTCAAAGAATAGAAATATTTGTGTAAATTTTTATTCTGATCCGCACTGTAAACTTCTGTGATGTGTATTTAGTTTACATTCGGATACTGAAATCTCAGAAAATGTGCATGCCTATAGTATATGAGCACTGATTATTGATTATATTGCACTAGTTATTATGTTCTTACATTACATATTTCTTCATCTTCATGTCATAAAAATGTTCTATCATACTGGACATAATCTCTTTGTACAAAAATGATATTTTATCCTACTATATATATATATATATATATATATATATACTGTTTGAGGCATATTTATTATTTTTTTTTTCCAATTGCTTTGCAATCCACTCTGAGAAGTGAATTCAATGCAATTAAAATTTAAGGATGCATATAATTTATAAGAAATGTTAATTGCATTACCTTTTTTATGGAATTTATTACTTTTTAGCTCTACTATCTTTTAACTTTGAGTCAGGTCATTTGAATACTCTCTGTCCTATCTTCAAAATTCTCTAGTGCGTAGCTCATTTTAATCAGTGTCATGTATAAGTGTGTTGAACATGTATTTGTGGTTACCTTGTTGAGTGTTTTGCGATTGTACTTGATGTAATGGAAATTCATGAGGTAATATATGTAAATTAATAAAGAGAATACATTTTTATTTTCTCGAATAAGGCTTTATATTTTATTATATGCTGTCAATGATATTGAAGTACTTAGTATTCACATTTTATATTTGATTCATTGCGGTTAATGCCATGTATGTCATTATTATATGCTGGTGATATTGAAGTACTTGGTATTCAGCAATAGAAGTAAAATTTATATTCCTTCTGTCCCAAACTGGTTGCTACATTTAGGTCGAAAATTTTGTCCTAAAATAAAATAGTTGTTACATTTCAAGTAGGTGGAGTCATAAATAACCTTCGATGCAATTTAGTAGATAGATCGTCATCAGTAAAATTTTACAATGTACTACAACAAATGCAACTCTGTATACTCAGTTTCCATCCTTAGTTTTTACTTTCCACAAAAGTAGCATTTATTTGGGGACAATTTTACTGAGGCAGATTTAGAGGGTTTACAGGGTTTTAAGACGCGCCCATTTTGAAGTTCCCTTCCGCCAGTAATTCGGAACGATCACGTTTATGTGATTAAAGCAAACTTTCGACGGATGTCTGCTTGAGAAATGCCTTCATGGAGGACTTTCTAAGGGAACTGGCTCGTATAGACGGGACACATCAATGAATTCACAGTTCCTTAGCATAAAGATAGTTTTTTTGCGAATACTGATGAGGAGTCTTTACAAAATGAGGCGTGGCTTAAAGACGTGGCAACTCTGGATTTTTTAAACCAATTTGGTACTGATATGAGGAGGGAATACTTGGTAAGTAAATGTTGCTGATTGATAACGTAACACCCTGAAATTTCTGAAAAATCTTGAAACGAAATTATAAAATCTACAGTATCAATAATCAGTACAAAAGTATTCGAATATAGCAACTAATTTGGGTCAGACGCACTATATGATTCATTGTGGTTAATGTCATTATTATATGCTGCCAGTGATATTGGAATACTTGGTATTCAGAGTTACTTTGTGATATTGGAATACTTGCTATTATTTTGAATATCTGTAATGTTGCATTACTCTTCAGAGCTCTAAATCTGCATTATTTAAAAATTTATCATTTAATCCAACCCCCAAAAATTATTTGATAATAATTAGGAAGAAAAAAAAGTCTTCAGCACTTAAAATCAAATCTCTTTTAGTAATATTTTTCTCTTATGTATTAGAAAAAGATATAAAATTTTAGATCATAATTTATTAATTATATATTTAATATAGGGTAGTAAATTATTTTGTTGCCCAGGACAATTGATAGGAATATAATGAAACTTTCACGGTGAAATAGTTTATGTTCTGAAGCTTGCTAACTTCGTTCTGTATAAATAACTGAAAAGTAAAACAGATGTTCTAAATTTACCTTAAAATTAGAATAAGTAGCTCTAATAAGTACAATTCAAAACAGCATATATCTAGATGCAAGCAGGAATTAAAATCGAGTGGGATAACTTGAAATTTCATGCTTTCTTTCTAAATAAAAATATTTTTATTTAGAAGAAATGTATAATTTCTGACTACTAGAGATTAATCGTTATTAAATTTTGCATATAACAAGAGCATACTTGTTTGTGGTATACTTCTGCTCATTGTAAATGTCGCAAATTGTAGCAGAAGTGTAGCTCCATCTCGCGGTCAGTAGAAATTTCACGGAGGCCAGCGAAAACACAAAAGAATATTTTCACACTAGCACAGGCATTGAGTATAATTTGGCCTTGACAAAACAAAATGCGCATGAATTTTCTACCGAAAGAAACGTATGAAAAAAATTTGGGAATCTGCGTTTCTAATTTTATAAAGCTGAGGAGAAAATGTAAAATATTAACCTCTATTGAAAATATAATCTCCGCGTAAGAAGTGTCAAAAACTGTTCGCGTACGAATAACTACATTATGATTAAACTGCAAATTATATATATTTCTCTGTGTTGTTTTACGCAAAGTACCCACCAGTTTAGTTATTCCATCATTAAATGTTCCTATATATATATATGTGAGATGCAAACGTACCTCTACTCGCTTCGGCAGTGCATATACTAAAATTGGAACGCTACAGAGATATGCAGGTATGGATAGTGAGTGTTAAAGACGAGATAATTAGCGATATGAACAATTATGTTACGGAATAATATAACGGATGATGGTACAGAACAAGTGTCGAAGAAATTATGGTTAAGATCGTGTAGCGTTCCAACATTTTTTGCTCCAGATGATAATCGGTTCGATCTTTCGAGCCTCCATTGTTTGTATACATTTACGGTTTGTTGAGAAATTCAGCCGGGGCCCTACCAAAATCTCAAATGATATGAACTCCCATATTTTATTTTTTGACGATCTGTCATTAACTTAATTTACGAATTCAAAGTGATGACGCTCACAGTTATCATAAAATCTTAAAAGTAAGCTCAAAATGTTATTATTGATGGAAGTAATTTTTCAATTCATTGTGCATAACCTGAGGAGCAAAACATCATTAGTGAAAACTCTGAGAGCCATAGTCTGAAGAATTTGCTTTTGATTTGTGTGACATCATTAAATAATGAAGAATCTACGTGTATATGTATGCTTGAATGTTCCTCGCTGAGTTTTATTTATTTTATATTTTGTGCGAATTTAAGGAACTTTTCATTAAAAAGTCGTAGATTTAAAAGTTTAATGTTGCCACTCAGCAAAGCACAAAATATTTATGTTTCAGATTTAATCAAAAAACTCAGTGAAATAAAAGAAGTGTGTTGCCAATCAGCAAAACGCAATATTCCCAGTTTAGTCGTATTGCAGAACAACTTTTGGAACCAAATTTTAAACACTCTATAGTTAAGGCTAGATTACGGTCCAGGGAGTTTTTAATCTCTCATTGTACGAAGGTCAATTTATAGTCAAAGAATGTCTAGCAGGACAAAGGTGCATTGGCAGTCAAGGAGGTTAGAATACATGGAGATGGTTTCTCTGCTATTAGAGTACGAAGAAAGTGAACCACGCCACGCCACGTGAGGGCAAGAAAACGTTTACCTTACCGACCGAAGTGAGGTAAAACGCCAGCTGGTTTCAAGTTCTCAGTGTGTTTTCTGATTTTGTATGCGTAGATCTGAAAGGCCTAAAAGGCACTGAATTGTTACAGCGAAATAATGTCTACATTTCCGACTTCATGTCCATGTAAAAGAATGTTGTAGAACAGGGATGTCAAACTCATAGGTACACTTGGGCCAAACAAACAAGGTTTAACTTTAGGTTAACGCAAAATAAAATCAATATTCATAGAAACGTAGATTTATTTCGAATAATACAGTAATAAACATATATATATATATATATATATATATATAAAAGAACAAGAAAAATTTAATGTTTACGTCCTGATACTTGACAGCTCTTCTCTGCTATTATCTTTCCTATTTCGGGAGAAATTTTGTTTGCAGTGATAACTTTCAACGCTGACCCAAGGTCAGCATCATTAATGCGGTTTCTAATAGGAGACTTATTACCTTTCATGACTGAAAATAAGTGCTCGCACCGATAAGGGCTACGAAACATGGAAATAATTTCATATGCGAATTTTCGAGTATTTTCAAACCTGGCTGGTAAATATTTGTAAAATTCAGGCACGCCCACTTCAATGAATGTTGCTTTCAAATCTGAGTTGCATTGAATCTCGATCACCTCCATTTGCGTATGGCTGGGTACTGAGTCAATACTTATTGAGAAAATCGGAGAAAACAGAAAAAAATTTGTCTTCCAGGCAACTAAAATCATTAAACATCGTTTCAAATTCAGTTGTTAATTTTGCAATTTTTTCTGCGTATTTTTGATACAAACAAGTATCATCTAAACTTGATTTATTCATGCTGCACGTCGGGAAGTGCGTCAAATCTTCATTTTTAAGTGGTTTTTCCCAAAGAACTAGTTGACATTTGAATGCTTTAATTATGTCAAACATGTTCGTAATGATATGATCTTTTCCTCGTAACGATAAATTTAAATCGGTTAAGTGTTTGGTTATATCAACTAAGAAAGATAAATCTTGTATCCGTATTGGATCGTAAAACAAACTTACATCTTGATTTTTCGTTTTTAAAAACTGACATATTTCTTCTTTCAAATCCCAGAATTGTTTGAGAATCTTTTAGCAAGATAACCAGCGTACCTCGTTATTGTAGGACAAACCCGAATATTCACTATCTAACTCACTTAAGAAAGCAGTGAATTGACGCTGATTTAAACCTCGAGATCTTACAAAATTTATAACTTTTCTATATATGACAAAATATTCTCTATATTTATTACTTTCGTGCATAGAACTTCTTGATGTATAATACAATGCATATGATGAATGTTTGAATCGTGAATTTCACTAAGTTTTTTTCTTAGTAATGCTACGAAGCCCTTGTTTTTCCCGGTCATTGATGGAGCGCCATCTGTAGCTACAGAATTTAATTTTGCCAAAGGCAGATTGTATTTCTGCAGAAGTCCAAAAACACAAGTAAATATATCTTCTCCTGTGGTAGTACCAAGCATCGGTATTAGTTCCAGTAATTCCCCAAAAATGTTAAAATTCTTTTCACAAGAACGAAGAAACACTGCTAATTGAGCTTTGCCACTAATGTCCGTTCTCTCGTCACAGGCAATGGAGAAACTTTCGAAACTAGATGATTTTGCTTTGATCTGATCACTTAAATTCGCGGCTAAATCAGTAACTCTTTCCGCAACTGTATTTCGAGACAATGAAATTGATTGAAAAGCCTTCACATTTCCAGGACAAACAATTTCTCCAGCTTTCATTAGGCATTCCTTGATGAAATCACCGTCAGTAAAAGGCTTCGAATGTTTAGCTATCAAATCGGACAAGACGTAGCTTGCATGTACCGCCGCTTCACTTTCTTGCAATACTTTACTAAACATGGACTGTTGCCTTTTCACTCCTAACTTGAGCTCTTTCAACTTTTCTTCTCTCATTAATCCTTCGTAATTGTTATATTTCGATTTGTGTTGTTCGTAATGACGTTTAATATTATATAACTTTAGTACATTAATAGTATTATTACATATCAAGCAGATTATTTTATCTTTTATTTCACAGCAAAAATATTCTAATTCCCATTTTACTTGGAATATTCTATTTTCGTCAGCGATTTTTCGTTTAATTTTACTACCACTTGGTTTTGATATAGACATACTGAATACAAAGGGCATTAAGTAAACAAACAGTTCGCTAGAACTACAGCTACTACTGAGATGAGTTGTCTACTGAGATGAGTCTCGGCTTTTATAAGAATACTTTACTAAACATGGACTGTTGCCTTTTCACTCCTAACTTGAGCTCTTTCAACTTTTCTTCTCTCATTAATCCTTCGTAATTGTTATATTTCGATTTGTGTTGTTCGTAATGACGTTTAATATTATATAACTTTAGTACATTAATAGTATTATTACATATCAAGCAGATTATTTTATCTTTTATTTCACAGCAAAAATATTCTAATTCCCATTTTACTTGGAATATTCTATTTTCGTCAGCGATTTTTCGTTTAATTTTACTACCACTTGGTTTTGATATAGACATACTGAATACAAAGGGCATTAAGTAAACAAACAGTTCGCTAGAACTACAGCTACTACTGAGATGAGTTGTCTACTGAGATGAGTCTCGGCTTTTATAAGCTTTATAATTAATTTCTCGAAGATACTGGAAACATCTATAAATACCAGGATTTTTTGTGGATGGCAACAGCAATTACGAGATATTTATTTATTAGGTATTAAATGCACGCGCTGTTCTATTTTTAACCTTCCAACGCAGCTGTCTTTTCAAAAATCGTCTGCGTTGCTAAGGCAACATGAAGCAAATCTAATTACAATTCTAAATAAAAAAAAAACTAAATAAATAAATAACTATGAAATCCGTAACAATATGAATTAAGTAATAATTAATAATAAAGCAAAGTGCATGCACATGCAGGCACCAATATATCGTACAAAACTATGATTGGAAAACTGAGACCACGAGTTCGGCCACATTCGGCTATCGGGGGATGCGTACAAGTTCTGAGTGCAGGTGTCCCCCAAAAGCCGAAGGTAGCTGAACGCAAGCTACTCAGACGCATTTGTCATTTAAGTAGTGTGTGTGTCAGCTCGCTGTGAGTAATCTAACAACACTGAATAAATTATCGTTAATTACTTAGCAGTAAACATTTCATTTTTTTCTTTGTCGATATGTTATTTTATTATTATATATTATTATTTGCCGATATATTGGCCGGGCCGCAAAAATATTTGTGGGCCGCATGCGGCTCGCGGGCCGCAAGTTTGGTATCCTTGTTTTAGGACGTGTGTTTAAATGACCTTCAAGAACGAGTTTGATTATTTTCTTTGTATACAGTACACGAAGAAACATATATAGTTCTCAGATTTACCTTTTCATAATAACACTAACAGTGATATTCGTAATTAACTTATATGTGATGGCAAAACGATAAGTAAACAAGGGAAGTGGCAAGCTCTCCATGGACAAAGAGAAAAACAGTTTACTTTAAAGTCTGATCATAATTACATTACAGGTGTGTTACCTTTTACATGTTTAACTACATTTTATTTTGTGCTCAAGAAAATATATAATAACTGGATTTGATGTTTAGTCACATTTGTTGTGTGAGTTTTAAAATAACAACGTAAAATTTAGATATTTCTGTCATTGTTTATTCCAATTAAGTGTTTTCGAAACATAACTAATATTTATAACGTGAAAACTTTGAGAAATATATATATATTTAGAATAAATAAAGTATAATTAAATTATAGTTTGAGTACATAGTTACTGTTTTGTGTTCACAATACTTTTAACACAATACATTCATTAATTACAGGATGCAATTATATAATGTAGAAATGAAATGAAATGGCGAGAAAATTACAGGAAAAGGGGCGTGAAGAATCTGCGATCCTTTACGACTACCAGGAACAAAATTGGGTGTGGTTAGAGCACGTCAATCTTTCTAAGCCACGACTACTAAGGGCATGCTTCCCGCTTTTTTGGCTTCCCTTTGGAGGGAATCTCCATGAGTTCTAACCTCCTTGTTGGCAGTGCTTTTCGTGAATTTCATCACTGGGTGGCGATCGCAAACCGCAATGCTTAGGCTATACATTCAACATTTGTAAAATAGCTCGTTAATAACAAGATGTGTATTTCATTTAAAAATTATCGCTCTTTACTAACAGTAATACCGGGTGTTATATTGTAGCATGCCATACTGCAAAGTTTTCTTCCTTTAAACAAATTTTTTATGGTTTCATTTAAATAATTAGTCGCAATATATAAGTGATGTTACATGTAATAGAGATTTAATATAAATATATAATACAGAATTTCTTTAACAAAACCCATCATCACGCAAGGTTTTAAACCTTTAAAATTGTTTTGAAATGTTCTTTTGTATATAAACAAGCTTCTTAATATTATGTATCGTATGTATGTGTATGTGTATGTATGTGTTTAACTGTATGTATGTGTGTTCGGCTCAATACTTCTCGTCTTACCGTTATTCGAGTGTGCTGTAAAATATCTCTTTGTCAACTCCAAATTTGTTTGATAGCCAATTCATATTTAGAATTATTTTTTAATTTAGTCCATTTCATGTAAGTTAGTGTTCCCTATTTCTTGTGTACCCTCACAATGCTCATTGAATAAATGAATCTGTCAGAAACACCTTCTAAATCGCTGTAAACCTAGCTCATGTGAATTAAATCTAATTTTTTTTTTCTCAAAGAATAGAAATATTTGTGTAAATTTTTATTCTGATCCGCACTGTAAACTTCTGTGATGTGTATTTAGTTTACATTCGGATACTGAAATCTCAGAAAATGTGCATGCCTATAGTATATGAGCACTGATTATTGATTATATTGCACTAGTTATTATGTTCTTACATTACATATTTCTTCATCTTCATGTCATAAAAATGTTCTATCATACTGGACATAATCTCTTTGTACAAAAATGATATTTTATCCTACTATATATATATATATATATATATACTGTTTGAGGCATATTTATTATTTTTTTTTTCCAATTGCTTTGCAATCCACTCTGAGAAGTGAATTCAATGCAATTAAAATTTAAGGATGCATATAATTTATAAGAAATGTTAATTGCATTACCTTTTTTATGGAATTTATTACTTTTTAGCTCTACTATCTTTTAACTTTGAGTCAGGTCATTTGAATACTCTCTGTCCTATCTTCAAAATTCTCTAGTGCGTAGCTCATTTTAATCAGTGTCATGTATAAGTGTGTTGAACATGTATTTGTGGTTACCTTGTTGAGTGTTTTGCGATTGTACTTGATGTAATGGAAATTCATGAGGTAATATATGTAAATTAATAAAGAGAATACATTTTTATTTTCTCGAATAAGGCTTTATATTTTATTATATGCTGTCAATGATATTGAAGTACTTAGTATTCACATTTTATATTTGATTCATTGCGGTTAATGCCATGTATGTCATTATTATATGCTGGTGATATTGAAGTACTTGGTATTCAGCAATAGAAGTAAAATTTATATTCCTTCTGTCCCAAACTGGTTGCTACATTTAGGTCGAAAATTTTGTCCTAAAATAAAATAGTTGTTACATTTCAAGTAGGTGGAGTCATAAATAACCTTCGATGCAATTTAGTAGATAGATCGTCATCAGTAAAATTTTACAATGTACTACAACAAATGCAACTCTGTATACTCAGTTTCCATCCTTAGTTTTTACTTTCCACAAAAGTAGCATTTATTTGGGGACAATTTTACTGAGGCAGATTTAGAGGGTTTACAGGGTTTTAAGACGCGCCCATTTTGAAGTTCCCTTCCGCCAGTAATTCGGAACGATCACGTTTATGTGATTAAGGCAAACTTTCGACGGATGTCTGCTTGAGAAATGCCTTCATGGAGGACTTTCTAAGGGAACTGGCTCGTATAGACGGGACACATCAATGAATTCACAGTTCCTTAGCATGAAGATAGTTTTTTTGCGAATACTGATGAGGAGTCTTTACAAAATGAGGCGTGGCTTAAAGACGTGGCAACTCTGGATTTTTTAAACCAATTTGGTACTGATATGAGGAGGGAATACTTGGTAAGTAAATGTTGTTGATTGATAACGTAACACCCTGAAATTTCTGAAAAATCTTGAAACGAAATTATAAAATCTACAGTATCAATAATCAGTACAAAAGTATTCGAATATAGCAACTAATTTGGGTCAGACGCACTATATGATTCATTGTGGTTAATGTCATTATTATATGCTGCCAGTGATATTGGAATACTTGGTATTCAGAGTTACTTTGTGATATTGGAATACTTGCTATTATTTTGAATATCTGTAATGTTGCATTACTCTTCAGAGCTCTAAATCTGCATTATTTAAAAATTTATCATTTAATCCAACCCCCAAAAATTATTTGATAATAATTAGGAAGAAAAAAAAGTCTTCAGCACTTAAAATCAAATCTCTTTTAGTAATATTTTTCTCTTATGTATTAGAAAAAGATATAAAATTTTAGATCATAATTTATTAATTATATATTTAATATAGGGTAGTAAATTATTTTGTTGCCCAGGACAATTGATAGGAATATAATGAAACTTTCACGGTGAAATAGTTTATGTTCTGAAGCTTGCTAACTTCGTTCTGTATAAATAACTGAAAAGTAAAACAGATGTTCTAAATTTACCTTAAAATTAGAATAAGTAGCTCTAATAAGTACAATTCAAAACAGCATATATCTAGATGCAAGCAGGAATTAAAATCGAGTGGGATAACTTGAAATTTCATGCTTTCTTTCTAAATAAAATATTTTTATTTAGAAGAAATGTATAATTTCTGACTACTAGAGATTAATCGTTATTAAATTTTGCATATAACAAGAGCATACTTGTTTGTGGTATACTTCTGCTCATTGTAAATGTCGCAAATTGTAGCAGAAGTGTAGCGCCATCTCGCGGTCAGTAGAAATTTCACGGAGGCCAGCGAAAACACAAAAGAATATTTTCACACTAGCACAGGCATTGAGTATAATTTGGCCTTGACAAAACAAAATGCGCATGAATTTTCTACCGAAAGAAACGTATGAAAAAAATTTGGGAATCTGCGTTTCTAATTTTATAAAGCTGAGGAGAAAATGTAAAATATTAACTTCGATTGAAAATATAATCTCCGCGTAAGAAGTGTCAAAAACTGTTCGCGTACGAATAACTACATTATGATTAAACTGCAAATTATATATATTTCTCTGTGTTGTTTTACGCAAAGTACCCACCAGTTTAGTTATTCCATCATTAAATGTTCCTATATATATGTGTGAGATGCAAATGTACCTCTACTCGCTTCGGCAGTGCATATACTAAAATTGGAACGCTACAGAGATATGCAGGTATGGATAGTGAGTGTTAAAGACGAGATAATTAGCGATATGAACAATTATGTTACGGAATAATATAACGGATGATGGTACAGAACAAGTGTCGAAGAAATTATGGTTAAGATCGTGTAGCGTTCCAACATTTTTTGCTCCAGATGATAATCGGTTCGATCTTTCGAGCCTCCATTGTTTGTATACATTTACGGTTTGTTGAGAAATTCAGCCGGGGCCCTACCAAAATCTCAAATGATATGAACTCCCATATTTTATTTTTTGACGATCTGTCATTAACTTAATTTACGAATTCAAAGTGATGACGCTCACAGTTATCATAAAATCTTAAAAGTAAGCTCAAAATGTTATTATTGATGGAAGTAATTTTTCAATTCATTGTGCATAACCTGAGGAGCAAAACATCATTAGTGAAAACTCTGAGAGCCATAGTCTGAAGAATTTGCTTTTGATTTGTGTGACATCATTAAATAATGAAGAATCTACGTGTATATGTATGCTTGATTGTTCCTCGCTGAGTTTTATTTATTTTATATTTTGTGCGAATTTAAGGAACTTTTCATTAAAAAGTCGTAGATTTAAAAGTTTAATGTTGCCACTCAGCAAAGCACAAAATATTTATGTTTCAGATTTAATCAAAAAACTCAGTGAAATAAAAGAAGTGTGTTGCCAATCAGCAAAACGCAATATTCCCAGTTTAGTCGTATTGCAGAACAACTTTTGGAACCAAATTTTAAACACTCTATAGTTAAGGCTAGATTACGGTCCAGGGAGTTTTTAATCTCTCATTGTACGAAGGTCAATTTATAGTCGAAGAATGTCTAGCAGGACAAAGGTGCATTGGCAGTCAAGGAGGTTAGAATACATGGAGATGGTTTCTCTGCTATTAGAGTACGAAGAAAGTGAACCACGCCACGCCACGTGAGGGCAAGAAAACGTTTACCTTACCGACCGAAGTGAGGTAAAACGCCAGCTGGTTTCAAGTTCTCAGTGTGTTTTCTGATTTTGTATGCGTAGATCTGAAAGGCCTTAAAGGCAGTGAATTGTTACAGCGAAATAATGTCTACATTTCCGACTTCATGTCCATGTAAAAGAATGTTGTAGAACAGGGATGTCAAACTCTTAGGTACACTTGGGCCAAACAAACAAGGTTTAACTTTATGTTAACGCAAAATAAAATCAATATTCATAGAAACGTAGATTTATTTCGAATAATACAGTAATAAACATATATATATATATATATAAAAGAACAAGAAAAATTTAATGTTTACGTCCTGATACTTGACAGCTCTTCTCTGCTATTATCTTTCCTATTTCGGGAAAATTTTGTTTGCAGTGATAACTTTCAACGCTGACCCAAGGTCAGCATCATTAATGCGGTTTCTAATAGGAGACTTATTACCTTTCATGACTGAAAATACGTGCTCGCACCGATAAGGGCTACCAAACATGGAAATAATTTCATATGCGAATTTTCGAGTATTTTCAAACCTGGCTGGTAAATATTTGTAAAATTCAGGCACGCCCACTTCAATGAATGTTGCTTTCAAATCTGAGTTGCATTGAATCTCGATCACCTCCATTTGCGTATGGCTGGGTACTGAGTCAATACTTATTGAGAAAATCGGAGAAAACAGAAAAAAATTTGTCTTCCAGGCAACTAAAATCATTAAACATCGTTTCAAATTCAGTTGTTAATTTTGCAATTTTTTCTGCGTATTTTTGATACAAACAAGTATCATCTAAACTTGATTTATTCATGCTGCACGTCGGGAAGTGCGTCAAATCTTCATTTTTAAGTGGTTTTTCCCAAAGAACTAGTTGACATTTGAATGCTTTAATTATGTCAAACATGTTCGTAATGATATGATCTTTTCCTCGTAACGATAAATTTAAATCGGTTAAGTGTTTGGTTATATCAACTAAGAAAGATAAATCTTGTATCCGTATTGGATCGTAAAACAAACTTACATCTTGATTTTTCGTTTTTAAAAACTGACATATTTCTTCTTTCAAATCCCAGAATTGTTTGAGAATCTTTTAGCAAGATAACCAGCGTACCTCGTTATTGTAGGACAAACCCGAATATTCACTATCTAACTCACTTAAGAAAGCAGTGAATTGACGCTGATTTAAACCTCGAGATCTTACAAAATTTATAACTTTTCTATATATGACAAAATATTCTCTATATTTATTACTTTCGTGCATAGAACTTCTTGATGTATAATACAATGCATATGATGAATGTTTGAATCGTGAATTTCACTAAGTTTTTTTCTTAGTAATGCTACGAAGCCCTTGTTTTTCCCGGTCATTGATGGAGCGCCATCTGTAGCTACAGAATTTAATTTTGCCAAAGGCAGATTGTATTTCTGCAGAAGTCCAAAAACACAAGTAAATATATCTTCTCCTGTGGTAGTACCAAGCATCGGTATTAGTTCCAGTAATTCCCCAAAAATGTTAAAATTCTTTTCACAAGAACGAAGAAACACTGCTAATTGAGCTTTGCCACTAATGTCCGTTCTCTCGTCACAGGCAATGGAGAAACTTTCGAAACTAGATGATTTTGCTTTGATCTGATCACTTAAATTCGCGGCTAAATCAGTAACTCTTTCCGCAACTGTATTTCGAGACAATGAAATTGATTGAAAAGCCTTCACATTTCCAGGACAAACAATTTCTCCAGCTTTCATTAGGCATTCCTTGATGAAATCACCGTCAGTAAAAGGCTTCGAATGTTTAGCTATCAAATCGGACAAGACGTAGCTTGCATGTACCGCCGCTTCACTTTCTTGCAATACTTTACTAAACATGGACTGTTGCCTTTTCACTCCTAACTTGAGCTCTTTCAACTTTTCTTCTCTCATTAATCCTTCGTAATTGTTATATTTCGATTTGTGTTGTTCGTAATGACGTTTAATATTATATAACTTTAGTACATTAATAGTATTATTACATATCAAGCAGATTATTTTATCTTTTATTTCACAGCAAAAATATTCTAATTCCCATTTTACTTGGAATATTCTATTTTCGTCAGCGATTTTTCGTTTAATTTTACTACCACTTGGTTTTGATATAGACATACTGAATACAAAGGGCATTAAGTAAACAAACAGTTCGCTAGAACTACAGCTACTACTGAGATGAGTTGTCTACTGAGATGAGTCTCGGCTTTTATAAGCTTTATAATTAATTTCTCGAAGATACTGGAAACATCTATAAATACCAGGATTTTTTGTGGATGGCAACAGCAATTACGAGATATTTATTTATTAGGTATTAAATGCACGCGCTGTTCTATTTTTAACCTTCCAACGCAGCTGTCTTTTCAAAAATCGTCTGCGTTGCTAAGGCAACATGAAGCAAATCTAATTACAATTCTAAATAAAAAAAAAACTAAATAAATAAATAACTATGAAATCCGTAACAATATGAATTAAGTAATAATTAATAATAAAGCAAAGTGCATGCACATGCAGGCACCAATATATCGTACAAAACTATGATTGGAAAACTGAGACCACGAGTTCGGCCACATTCGGCTATCGGGGGATGCGTACAAGTTCTGAGTGCAGGTGTCCCCCAAAAGCCGAAGGTAGCTGAACGCAAGCTACTCAGACGCATTTGTCATTTAAGTAGTGTGTGTGTCAGCTCGCTGTGAGTAATCTAACAACACTGAATAAATTATCGTTAATTACTTAGCAGTAAACATTTCATTTTTTTCTTTGTCGATATGTTATTTTATTATTATATATTATTATTTGCCGATATATTGGCCGGGCCGCAAAAATATTTGTGGGCCGCATGCGGCTCGCGGGCCGCAAGTTTGGTATCCTTGTTTTAGGACGTGTGTTTAAATGACCTTCAAGAACGAGTTTGATTATTTTCTTTGTATACAGTACACGAAGAAACATATATAGTTCTCAGATTTACCTTTTCATAATAACACTAACAGTGATATTCGTAATTAACTTATATGTGATGGCAAAACGATAAGTAAACAAGGGAAGTGGCAAGCTCTCCATGGACAAAGAGAAAAACAGTTTACTTTAAAGTCTGATCATAATTACATTACAGGTGTGTTACCTTTTACATGTTTAACTACATTTTATTTTGTGCTCAAGAAAATATATAATAACTGGATTTGATGTTTAGTCACATTTGTTGTGTGAGTTTTAAAATAACAACGTAAAATTTAGATATTTCTGTCATTGTTTATTCCAATTAAGTGTTTTCGAAACATAACTAATATTTATAACGTGAAAACTTTGAGAAATATATATATATTTAGAATAAATAAAGTATAATTAAATTATAGTTTGAGTACATAGTTACTGTTTTGTGTTCACAATACTTTTAACACAATACATTCATTAATTACAGGATGCAATTATATAATGTAGAAATGAAATGAAATGGCGAGAAAATTACAGGAAAAGGGGCGTGAAGAATCTGCGATCCTTTACGACTACCAGGAACAAAATTGGGTGTGGTTAGAGCACGTCAATCTTTCTAAGCCACGACTACTAAGGGCATGCTTCCCGCTTTTTTGGCTTCCCTTTGGAGGGAATCTCCATGAGTTCTAACCTCCTTGTTGGCAGTGCTTTTCGTGAATTTCATCACTGGGTGGCGATCGCAAACCGCAATGCTTAGGCTATACATTCAACATTTGTAAAATAGCTCGTTAATAACAAGATGTGTATTTCATTTAAAAATTATCGCTCTTTACTAACAGTAATACCGGGTGTTATATTGTAGCATGCCATACTGCAAAGTTTTCTTCCTTTAAACAAATTTTTTATGGTTTCATTTAAATAATTAGTCGCAATATATAAGTGATGTTACATGTAATAGAGATTTAATATAAATATATAATACAGAATTTCTTTAACAAAACCCATCATCACGCAAGGTTTTAAACCTTTAAAATTGTTTTGAAATGTTCTTTTGTATATAAACAAGCTTCTTAATATTATGTATCGTATGTATGTGTATGTGTATGTATGTGTTTAACTGTATGTATGTGTGTTCGGCTCAATACTTCTCGTCTTACCGTTATTCGAGTGTGCTGTAAAATATCTCTTTGTCAACTCCAAATTTGTTTGATAGCCAATTCATATTTAGAATTATTTTTTAATTTAGTCCATTTCATGTAAGTTAGTGTTCCCTATTTCTTGTGTACCCTCACAATGCTCATTGAATAAATGAATCTGTCAGAAACACCTTCTAAATCGCTGTAAACCTAGCTCATGTGAATTAAATCTAATTTTTTTTTTCTCAAAGAATAGAAATATTTGTGTAAATTTTTATTCTGATCCGCACTGTAAACTTCTGTGATGTGTATTTAGTTTACATTCGGATACTGAAATCTCAGAAAATGTGCATGCCTATAGTATATGAGCACTGATTATTGATTATATTGCACTAGTTATTATGTTCTTACATTACATATTTCTTCATCTTCATGTCATAAAAATGTTCTATCATACTGGACATAATCTCTTTGTACAAAAATGATATTTTATCCTACTATATATATATATATATATATACTGTTTGAGGCATATTTATTATTTTTTTTTTCCAATTGCTTTGCAATCCACTCTGAGAAGTGAATTCAATGCAATTAAAATTTAAGGATGCATATAATTTATAAGAAATGTTAATTGCATTACCTTTTTTATGGAATTTATTACTTTTTAGCTCTACTATCTTTTAACTTTGAGTCAGGTCATTTGAATACTCTCTGTCCTATCTTCAAAATTCTCTAGTGCGTAGCTCATTTTAATCAGTGTCATGTATAAGTGTGTTGAACATGTATTTGTGGTTACCTTGTTGAGTGTTTTGCGATTGTACTTGATGTAATGGAAATTCATGAGGTAATATATGTAAATTAATAAAGAGAATACATTTTTATTTTCTCGAATAAGGCTTTATATTTTATTATATGCTGTCAATGATATTGAAGTACTTAGTATTCACATTTTATATTTGATTCATTGCGGTTAATGCCATGTATGTCATTATTATATGCTGGTGATATTGAAGTACTTGGTATTCAGCAATAGAAGTAAAATTTATATTCCTTCTGTCCCAAACTGGTTGCTACATTTAGGTCGAAAATTTTGTCCTAAAATAAAATAGTTGTTACATTTCAAGTAGGTGGAGTCATAAATAACCTTCGATGCAATTTAGTAGATAGATCGTCATCAGTAAAATTTTACAATGTACTACAACAAATGCAACTCTGTATACTCAGTTTCCATCCTTAGTTTTTACTTTCCACAAAAGTAGCATTTATTTGGGGACAATTTTACTGAGGCAGATTTAGAGGGTTTACAGGGTTTTAAGACGCGCCCATTTTGAAGTTCCCTTCCGCCAGTAATTCGGAACGATCACGTTTATGTGATTAAGGCAAACTTTCGACGGATGTCTGCTTGAGAAATGCCTTCATGGAGGACTTTCTAAGGGAACTGGCTCGTATAGACGGGACACATCAATGAATTCACAGTTCCTTAGCATGAAGATAGTTTTTTTGCGAATACTGATGAGGAGTCTTTACAAAATGAGGCGTGGCTTAAAGACGTGGCAACTCTGGATTTTTTAAACCAATTTGGTACTGATATGAGGAGGGAATACTTGGTAAGTAAATGTTGTTGATTGATAACGTAACACCCTGAAATTTCTGAAAAATCTTGAAACGAAATTATAAAATCTACAGTATCAATAATCAGTACAAAAGTATTCGAATATAGCAACTAATTTGGGTCAGACGCACTATATGATTCATTGTGGTTAATGTCATTATTATATGCTGCCAGTGATATTGGAATACTTGGTATTCAGAGTTACTTTGTGATATTGGAATACTTGCTATTATTTTGAATATCTGTAATGTTGCATTACTCTTCAGAGCTCTAAATCTGCATTATTTAAAAATTTATCATTTAATCCAACCCCCAAAAATTATTTGATAATAATTAGGAAGAAAAAAAAGTCTTCAGCACTTAAAATCAAATCTCTTTTAGTAATATTTTTCTCTTATGTATTAGAAAAAGATATAAAATTTTAGATCATAATTTATTAATTATATATTTAATATAGGGTAGTAAATTATTTTGTTGCCCAGGACAATTGATAGGAATATAATGAAACTTTCACGGTGAAATAGTTTATGTTCTGAAGCTTGCTAACTTCGTTCTGTATAAATAACTGAAAAGTAAAACAGATGTTCTAAATTTACCTTAAAATTAGAATAAGTAGCTCTAATAAGTACAATTCAAAACAGCATATATCTAGATGCAAGCAGGAATTAAAATCGAGTGGGATAACTTGAAATTTCATGCTTTCTTTCTAAATAAAATATTTTTATTTAGAAGAAATGTATAATTTCTGACTACTAGAGATTAATCGTTATTAAATTTTGCATATAACAAGAGCATACTTGTTTGTGGTATACTTCTGCTCATTGTAAATGTCGCAAATTGTAGCAGAAGTGTAGCGCCATCTCGCGGTCAGTAGAAATTTCACGGAGGCCAGCGAAAACACAAAAGAATATTTTCACACTAGCACAGGCATTGAGTATAATTTGGCCTTGACAAAACAAAATGCGCATGAATTTTCTACCGAAAGAAACGTATGAAAAAAATTTGGGAATCTGCGTTTCTAATTTTATAAAGCTGAGGAGAAAATGTAAAATATTAACTTCGATTGAAAATATAATCTCCGCGTAAGAAGTGTCAAAAACTGTTCGCGTACGAATAACTACATTATGATTAAACTGCAAATTATATATATTTCTCTGTGTTGTTTTACGCAAAGTACCCACCAGTTTAGTTATTCCATCATTAAATGTTCCTATATATATGTGTGAGATGCAAATGTACCTCTACTCGCTTCGGCAGTGCATATACTAAAATTGGAACGCTACAGAGATATGCAGGTATGGATAGTGAGTGTTAAAGACGAGATAATTAGCGATATGAACAATTATGTTACGGAATAATATAACGGATGATGGTACAGAACAAGTGTCGAAGAAATTATGGTTAAGATCGTGTAGCGTTCCAACATTTTTTGCTCCAGATGATAATCGGTTCGATCTTTCGAGCCTCCATTGTTTGTATACATTTACGGTTTGTTGAGAAATTCAGCCGGGGCCCTACCAAAATCTCAAATGATATGAACTCCCATATTTTATTTTTTGACGATCTGTCATTAACTTAATTTACGAATTCAAAGTGATGACGCTCACAGTTATCATAAAATCTTAAAAGTAAGCTCAAAATGTTATTATTGATGGAAGTAATTTTTCAATTCATTGTGCATAACCTGAGGAGCAAAACATCATTAGTGAAAACTCTGAGAGCCATAGTCTGAAGAATTTGCTTTTGATTTGTGTGACATCATTAAATAATGAAGAATCTACGTGTATATGTATGCTTGATTGTTCCTCGCTGAGTTTTATTTATTTTATATTTTGTGCGAATTTAAGGAACTTTTCATTAAAAAGTCGTAGATTTAAAAGTTTAATGTTGCCACTCAGCAAAGCACAAAATATTTATGTTTCAGATTTAATCAAAAAACTCAGTGAAATAAAAGAAGTGTGTTGCCAATCAGCAAAACGCAATATTCCCAGTTTAGTCGTATTGCAGAACAACTTTTGGAACCAAATTTTAAACACTCTATAGTTAAGGCTAGATTACGGTCCAGGGAGTTTTTAATCTCTCATTGTACGAAGGTCAATTTATAGTCAAAGAATGTCTAGCAGGACAAAGGTGCATTGGCAGTCAAGGAGGTTAGAATACATGGAGATGGTTTCTCTGCTATTAGAGTACGAAGAAAGTGAACCACGCCACGCCACGTGAGGGCAAGAAAACGTTTACCTTACCGACCGAAGTGAGGTAAAACGCCAGCTGGTTTCAAGTTCTCAGTGTGTTTTCTGATTTTGTATGCGTAGATCTGAAAGGCCTTAAAGGCAGTGAATTGTTACAGCGAAATAATGTCTACATTTCCGACTTCATGTCCATGTAAAAGAATGTTGTAGAACAGGGATGTCAAACTCATAGGTACACTTGGGCCAAACAAACAAGGTTTAACTTTATGTTAACGCAAAATAAAATCAATATTCATAGAAACGTAGATTTATTTCGAATAATACAGTAATAAACATATATATATATATATAAAAGAACAAGAAAAATTTAATGTTTACGTCCTGATACTTGACAGCTCTTCTCTGCTATTATCTTTCCTATTTCGGGAGAAATTTTGTTTGCAGTGATAACTTTCAACGCTGACCCAAGGTCAGCATCATTAATGCGGTTTCTAATAGGAGACTTATTACCTTTCATGACTGAAAATACGTGCTCGCACCGATAAGGGCTACCAAACATGGAAATAATTTCATATGCGAATTTTCGAGTATTTTCAAACCTGGCTGGTAAATATTTGTAAAATTCAGGCACGCCCACTTCAATGAATGTTGCTTTCAAATCTGAGTTGCATTGAATCTCGATCACCTCCATTTGCGTATGGCTGGGTACTGAGTCAATACTTATTGAGAAAATCGGAGAAAACAGAAAAAAATTTGTCTTCCAGGCAACTAAAATCATTAAACATCGTTTCAAATTCAGTTGTTAATTTTGCAATTTTTTCTGCGTATTTTTGATACAAACAAGTATCATCTAAACTTGATTTATTCATGCTGCACGTCGGGAAGTGCGTCAAATCTTCATTTTTAAGTGGTTTTTCCCAAAGAACTAGTTGACATTTGAATGCTTTAATTATGTCAAACATGTTCGTAATGATATGATCTTTTCCTCGTAACGATAAATTTAAATCGGTTAAGTGTTTGGTTATATCAACTAAGAAAGATAAATCTTGTATCCGTATTGGATCGTAAAACAAACTTACATCTTGATTTTTCGTTTTTAAAAACTGACATATTTCTTCTTTCAAATCCCAGAATTGTTTGAGAATCTTTTAGCAAGATAACCAGCGTACCTCGTTATTGTAGGACAAACCCGAATATTCACTATCTAACTCACTTAAGAAAGCAGTGAATTGACGCTGATTTAAACCTCGAGATCTTACAAAATTTATAACTTTTCTATATATGACAAAATATTCTCTATATTTATTACTTTCGTGCATAGAACTTCTTGATGTATAATACAATGCATATGATGAATGTTTGAATCGTGAATTTCACTAAGTTTTTTTCTTAGTAATGCTACGAAGCCCTTGTTTTTCCCGGTCATTGATGGAGCGCCATCTGTAGCTACAGAATTTAATTTTGCCAAAGGCAGATTGTATTTCTGCAGAAGTCCAAAAACACAAGTAAATATATCTTCTCCTGTGGTAGTACCAAGCATCGGTATTAGTTCCAGTAATTCCCCAAAAATGTTAAAATTCTTTTCACAAGAACGAAGAAACACTGCTAATTGAGCTTTGCCACTAATGTCCGTTCTCTCGTCACAGGCAATGGAGAAACTTTCGAAACTAGATGATTTTGCTTTGATCTGATCACTTAAATTCGCGGCTAAATCAGTAACTCTTTCCGCAACTGTATTTCGAGACAATGAAATTGATTGAAAAGCCTTCACATTTCCAGGACAAACAATTTCTCCAGCTTTCATTAGGCATTCCTTGATGAAATCACCGTCAGTAAAAGGCTTCGAATGTTTAGCTATCAAATCGGACAAGACGTAGCTTGCATGTACCGCCGCTTCACTTTCTTGCAATACTTTACTAAACATGGACTGTTGCCTTTTCACTCCTAACTTGAGCTCTTTCAACTTTTCTTCTCTCATTAATCCTTCGTAATTGTTATATTTCGATTTGTGTTGTTCGTAATGACGTTTAATATTATATAACTTTAGTACATTAATAGTATTATTACATATCAAGCAGATTATTTTATCTTTTATTTCACAGCAAAAATATTCTAATTCCCATTTTACTTGGAATATTCTATTTTCGTCAGCGATTTTTCGTTTAATTTTACTACCACTTGGTTTTGATATAGACATACTGAATACAAAGGGCATTAAGTAAACAAACAGTTCGCTAGAACTACAGCTACTACTGAGATGAGTTGTCTACTGAGATGAGTCTCGGCTTTTATAAGCTTTATAATTAATTTCTCGAAGATACTGGAAACATCTATAAATACCAGGATTTTTTGTGGATGGCAACAGCAATTACGAGATATTTATTTATTAGGTATTAAATGCACGCGCTGTTCTATTTTTAACCTTCCAACGCAGCTGTCTTTTCAAAAATCGTCTGCGTTGCTAAGGCAACATGAAGCAAATCTAATTACAATTCTAAATAAAAAAAAAACTAAATAAATAAATAACTATGAAATCCGTAACAATATGAATTAAGTAATAATTAATAATAAAGCAAAGTGCATGCACATGCAGGCACCAATATATCGTACAAAACTATGATTGGAAAACTGAGACCACGAGTTCGGCCACATTCGGCTATCGGGGGATGCGTACAAGTTCTGAGTGCAGGTGTCCCCCAAAAGCCGAAGGTAGCTGAACGCAAGCTACTCAGACGCATTTGTCATTTAAGTAGTGTGTGTGTCAGCTCGCTGTGAGTAATCTAACAACACTGAATAAATTATCGTTAATTACTTAGCAGTAAACATTTCATTTTTTTCTTTGTCGATATGTTATTTTATTATTATATATTATTATTTGCCGATATATTGGCCGGGCCGCAAAAATATTTGTGGGCCGCATGCGGCTCGCGGGCCGCAAGTTTGGTATCCTTGTTTTAGGACGTGTGTTTAAATGACCTTCAAGAACGAGTTTGATTATTTTCTTTGTATACAGTACACGAAGAAACATATATAGTTCTCAGATTTACCTTTTCATAATAACACTAACAGTGATATTCGTAATTAACTTATATGTGATGGCAAAACGATAAGTAAACAAGGGAAGTGGCAAGCTCTCCATGGACAAAGAGAAAAACAGTTTACTTTAAAGTCTGATCATAATTACATTACAGGTGTGTTACCTTTTACATGTTTAACTACATTTTATTTTGTGCTCAAGAAAATATATAATAACTGGATTTGATGTTTAGTCACATTTGTTGTGTGAGTTTTAAAATAACAACGTAAAATTTAGATATTTCTGTCATTGTTTATTCCAATTAAGTGTTTTCGAAACATAACTAATATTTATAACGTGAAAACTTTGAGAAATATATATATATTTAGAATAAATAAAGTATAATTAAATTATAGTTTGAGTACATAGTTACTGTTTTGTGTTCACAATACTTTTAACACAATACATTCATTAATTACAGGATGCAATTATATAATGTAGAAATGAAATGAAATGGCGAGAAAATTACAGGAAAAGGGGCGTGAAGAATCTGCGATCCTTTACGACTACCAGGAACAAAATTGGGTGTGGTTAGAGCACGTCAATCTTTCTAAGCCACGACTACTAAGGGCATGCTTCCCGCTTTTTTGGCTTCCCTTTGGAGGGAATCTCCATGAGTTCTAACCTCCTTGTTGGCAGTGCTTTTCGTGAATTTCATCACTGGGTGGCGATCGCAAACCGCAATGCTTAGGCTATACATTCAACATTTGTAAAATAGCTCGTTAATAACAAGATGTGTATTTCATTTAAAAATTATCGCTCTTTACTAACAGTAATACCGGGTGTTATATTGTAGCATGCCATACTGCAAAGTTTTCTTCCTTTAAACAAATTTTTTATGGTTTCATTTAAATAATTAGTCGCAATATATAAGTGATGTTACATGTAATAGAGATTTAATATAAATATATAATACAGAATTTCTTTAACAAAACCCATCATCACGCAAGGTTTTAAACCTTTAAAATTGTTTTGAAATGTTCTTTTGTATATAAACAAGCTTCTTAATATTATGTATCGTATGTATGTGTATGTGTATGTATGTGTTTAACTGTATGTATGTGTGTTCGGCTCAATACTTCTCGTCTTACCGTTATTCGAGTGTGCTGTAAAATATCTCTTTGTCAACTCCAAATTTGTTTGATAGCCAATTCATATTTAGAATTATTTTTTAATTTAGTCCATTTCATGTAAGTTAGTGTTCCCTATTTCTTGTGTACCCTCACAATGCTCATTGAATAAATGAATCTGTCAGAAACACCTTCTAAATCGCTGTAAACCTAGCTCATGTGAATTAAATCTAATTTTTTTTTTCTCAAAGAATAGAAATATTTGTGTAAATTTTTATTCTGATCCGCACTGTAAACTTCTGTGATGTGTATTTAGTTTACATTCGGATACTGAAATCTCAGAAAATGTGCATGCCTATAGTATATGAGCACTGATTATTGATTATATTGCACTAGTTATTATGTTCTTACATTACATATTTCTTCATCTTCATGTCATAAAAATGTTCTATCATACTGGACATAATCTCTTTGTACAAAAATGATATTTTATCCTACTATATATATATATATATATATACTGTTTGAGGCATATTTATTATTTTTTTTTTTCCAATTGCTTTGCAATCCACTCTGAGAAGTGAATTCAATGCAATTAAAATTTAAGGATGCATATAATTTATAAGAAATGTTAATTGCATTACCTTTTTTATGGAATTTATTACTTTTTAGCTCTACTATCTTTTAACTTTGAGTCAGGTCATTTGAATACTCTCTGTCCTATCTTCAAAATTCTCTAGTGCGTAGCTCATTTTAATCAGTGTCATGTATAAGTGTGTTGAACATGTATTTGTGGTTACCTTGTTGAGTGTTTTGCGATTGTACTTGATGTAATGGAAATTCATGAGGTAATATATGTAAATTAATAAAGAGAATACATTTTTATTTTCTCGAATAAGGCTTTATATTTTATTATATGCTGTCAATGATATTGAAGTACTTAGTATTCACATTTTATATTTGATTCATTGCGGTTAATGCCATGTATGTCATTATTATATGCTGGTGATATTGAAGTACTTGGTATTCAGCAATAGAAGTAAAATTTATATTCCTTCTGTCCCAAACTGGTTGCTACATTTAGGTCGAAAATTTTGTCCTAAAATAAAATAGTTGTTACATTTCAAGTAGGTGGAGTCATAAATAACCTTCGATGCAATTTAGTAGATAGATCGTCATCAGTAAAATTTTACAATGTACTACAACAAATGCAACTCTGTATACTCAGTTTCCATCCTTAGTTTTTACTTTCCACAAAAGTAGCATTTATTTGGGGACAATTTTACTGAGGCAGATTTAGAGGGTTTACAGGGTTTTAAGACGCGCCCATTTTGAAGTTCCCTTCCGCCAGTAATTCGGAACGATCACGTTTATGTGATTAAGGCAAACTTTCGACGGATGTCTGCTTGAGAAATGCCTTCATGGAGGACTTTCTAAGGGAACTGGCTCGTATAGACGGGACACATCAATGAATTCACAGTTCCTTAGCATGAAGATAGTTTTTTTGCGAATACTGATGAGGAGTCTTTACAAAATGAGGCGTGGCTTAAAGACGTGGCAACTCTGGATTTTTTAAACCAATTTGGTACTGATATGAGGAGGGAATACTTGGTAAGTAAATGTTGTTGATTGATAACGTAACACCCTGAAATTTCTGAAAAATCTTGAAACGAAATTATAAAATCTACAGTATCAATAATCAGTACAAAAGTATTCGAATATAGCAACTAATTTGGGTCAGACGCACTATATGATTCATTGTGGTTAATGTCATTATTATATGCTGCCAGTGATATTGGAATACTTGGTATTCAGAGTTACTTTGTGATATTGGAATACTTGCTATTATTTTGAATATCTGTAATGTTGCATTACTCTTCAGAGCTCTAAATCTGCATTATTTAAAAATTTATCCTTTAATCCAACCCCCAAAAATTATTTGATAATAATTAGGAAGAAAAAAAAGTCTTCAGCACTTAAAATCAAATCTCTTTTAGTAATATTTTTCTCTTATGTATTAGAAAAAGATATAAAATTTTAGATCATAATTTATTAATTATATATTTAATATAGGGTAGTAAATTATTTTGTTGCCCAGGACAATTGATAGGAATATAATGAAACTTTCACGGTGAAATAGTTTATGTTCTGAAGCTTGCTAACTTCGTTCTGTATAAATAACTGAAAAGTAAAACAGATGTTCTAAATTTACCTTAAAATTAGAATAAGTAGCTCTAATAAGTACAATTCAAAACAGCATATATCTAGATGCAAGCAGGAATTAAAATCGAGTGGGATAACTTGAAATTTCATGCTTTCTTTCTAAATAAAAATATTTTTATTTAGAAGAAATGTATAATTTCTGACTACTAGAGATTAATCGTTATTAAATTTTGCATATAACAAGAGCATACTTGTTTGTGGTATACTTCTGCTCATTGTAAATGTCGCAAATTGTAGCAGAAGTGTAGCGCCATCTCGCGGTCAGTAGAAATTTCACGGAGGCCAGCGAAAACACAAAAGAATATTTTCACACTAGCACAGGCATTGAGTATAATTTGGCCTTGACAAAACAAAATGCGCATGAATTTTCTACCGAAAGAAACGTATGAAAAAAATTTGGGAATCTGCGTTTCTAATTTTATAAAGCTGAGGAGAAAATGTAAAATATTAACTTCGATTGAAAATATAATCTCCGCGTAAGAAGTGTCAAAAACTGTTCGCGTACGAATAACTACATTATGATTAAACTGCAAATTATATATATTTCTCTGTGTTGTTTTACGCAAAGTACCCACCAGTTTAGTTATTCCATCATTAAATGTTCCTATATATATGTGTGAGATGCAAATGTACCTCTACTCGCTTCGGCAGTGCATATACTAAAATTGGAACGCTACAGAGATATGCAGGTATGGATAGTGAGTGTTAAAGACGAGATAATTAGCGATATGAACAATTATGTTACGGAATAATATAACGGATGATGGTACAGAACAAGTGTCGAAGAAATTATGGTTAAGATCGTGTAGCGTTCCAACATTTTTTGCTCCAGATGATAATCGGTTCGATCTTTCGAGCCTCCATTGTTTGTATACATTTACGGTTTGTTGAGAAATTCAGCCGGGGCCCTACCAAAATCTCAAATGATATGAACTCCCATATTTTATTTTTTGACGATCTGTCATTAACTTAATTTACGAATTCAAAGTGATGACGCTCACAGTTATCATAAAATCTTAAAAGTAAGCTCAAAATGTTATTATTGATGGAAGTAATTTTTCAATTCATTGTGCATAACCTGAGGAGCAAAACATCATTAGTGAAAACTCTGAGAGCCATAGTCTGAAGAATTTGCTTTTGATTTGTGTGACATCATTAAATAATGAAGAATCTACGTGTATATGTATGCTTGAATGTTCCTCGCTGAGTTTTATTTATTTTATATTTTGTGCGAATTTAAGGAACTTTTCATTAAAAAGTCGTAGATTTAAAAGTTTAATGTTGCCACTCAGCAAAGCACAAAATATTTATGTTTCAGATTTAATCAAAAAACTCAGTGAAATAAAAGAAGTGTGTTGCCAATCAGCAAAACGCAATATTCCCAGTTTAGTCGTATTGCAGAACAACTTTTGGAACCAAATTTTAAACACTCTATAGTTAAGGCTAGATTACGGTCCAGGGAGTTTTTAATCTCTCATTGTACGAAGGTCAATTTATAGTCAAAGAATGTCTAGCAGGACAAAGGTGCATTGGCAGTCAAGGAGGTTAGAATACATGGAGATGGTTTCTCTGCTATTAGAGTGCGAAGAAAGTGAACCACGCCACGCCACGTGAGGGCAAGAAAACGTTTACCTTACCGACCGAAGTGAGGTAAAACGCCAGCTGGTTTCAAGTTCTCAGTGTGTTTTCTGATTTTGTATGCGTAGATCTGAAAGGCCTAAAAGGCAGTGAATTGGTACAGCGAAATAATGTCTACATTTCCGACTTCATGTCCATGTAAAAGAATGTTGTAGAACAGGGATGTCAAACTCATAGGTACACTTGGGCCAAACAAACAAGGTTTAACTTTATGTTAACGCAAAATAAAATCAATATTCATAGAAACGTAGATTTATTTCGAATAATACAGTAATAAACATATATATATATATATATATATAAAAGAACAAGAAAAATTTAATGTTTACGTCCTGATACTTGACAGCTCTTCTCTGCTATTATCTTTCCTATTTCGGGAGAAATTTTGTTTGCAGTGATAACTTTCAACGCTGACCCAAGGTCAGCATCATTAATGCGGTTTCTAATAGGAGACTTATTACCTTTCATGACTGAAAATAAGTGCTCGCACCGATAAGGGCTACCAAACATGGAAATAATTTCATATGCGAATTTTCGAGTATTTTCAAACCTGGCTGGTAAATATTTGTAAAATTCAGGCACGCCCACTTCAATGAATGTTGCTTTCAAATCTGAGTTGCATTGAATCTCGATCACCTCCATTTGCGTATGGCTGGGTACTGAGTCAATACTTATTGAGAAAATCGGAGAAAACAGAAAAAAATTTGTCTTCCAGGCAACTAAAATCATTAAACATCGTTTCAAATTCAGTTGTTAATTTTGCAATTTTTTCTGCGTATTTTTGATACAAACAAGTATCATCTAAACTTGATTTATTCATGCTGCACGTCGGGAAGTGCGTCAAATCTTCATTTTTAAGTGGTTTTTCCCAAAGAACTAGTTGACATTTGAATGCTTTAATTATGTCAAACATGTTCGTAATGATATGATCTTTTCCTCGTAACGATAAATTTAAATCGGTTAAGTGTTTGGTTATATCAACTAAGAAAGATAAATCTTGTATCCGTATTGGATCGTAAAACAAACTTACATCTTGATTTTTCGTTTTTAAAAACTGACATATTTCTTCTTTCAAATCCCAGAATTGTTTGAGAATCTTTTAGCAAGATAACCAGCGTACCTCGTTATTGTAGGACAAACCCGAATATTCACTATCTAACTCACTTAAGAAAGCAGTGAATTGACGCTGATTTAAACCTCGAGATCTTACAAAATTTATAACTTTTCTATATATGACAAAATATTCTCTATATTTATTACTTTCGTGCATAGAACTTCTTGATGTATAATACAATGCATATGATGAATGTTTGAATCGTGAATTTCACTAAGTTTTTTTCTTAGTAATGCTACGAAGCCCTTGTTTTTCCCGGTCATTGATGGAGCGCCATCTGTAGCTACAGAATTTAATTTTGCCAAAGGCAGATTGTATTTCTGCAGAAGTCCAAAAACACAAGTAAATATATCTTCTCCTGTGGTAGTACCAAGCATCGGTATTAGTTCCAGTAATTCCCCAAAAATGTTAAAATTCTTTTCACAAGAACGAAGAAACACTGCTAATTGAGCTTTGCCACTAATGTCCGTTCTCTCGTCACAGGCAATGGAGAAACTTTCGAAACTAGATGATTTTGCTTTGATCTGATCACTTAAATTCGCGGCTAAATCAGTAACTCTTTCCGCAACTGTATTTCGAGACAATGAAATTGATTGAAAAGCCTTCACATTTCCAGGACAAACAATTTCTCCAGCTTTCATTAGGCATTCCTTGATGAAATCACCGTCAGTAAAAGGCTTCGAATGTTTAGCTATCAAATCGGACAAGACGTAGCTTGCATGTACCGCCGCTTCACTTTCTTGCAATACTTTACTAAACATGGACTGTTGCCTTTTCACTCCTAACTTGAGCTCTTTCAACTTTTCTTCTCTCATTAATCCTTCGTAATTGTTATATTTCGATTTGTGTTGTTCGTAATGACGTTTAATATTATATAACTTTAGTACATTAATAGTATTATTACATATCAAGCAGATTATTTTATCTTTTATTTCACAGCAAAAATATTCTAATTCCCATTTTACTTGGAATATTCTATTTTCGTCAGCGATTTTTCGTTTAATTTTACTACCACTTGGTTTTGATATAGACATACTGAATACAAAGGGCATTAAGTAAACAAACAGTTCGCTAGAACTACAGCTACTACTGAGATGAGTTGTCTACTGAGATGAGTCTCGGCTTTTATAAGCTTTATAATTAATTTCTCGAAGATACTGGAAACATCTATAAATACCAGGATTTTTTGTGGATGGCAACAGCAATTACGAGATATTTATTTATTAGGTATTAAATGCACGCGCTGTTCTATTTTTAACCTTCCAACGCAGCTGTCTTTTCAAAAATCGTCTGCGTTGCTAAGGCAACATGAAGCAAATCTAATTACAATTCTAAATAAAAAAAAAACTAAATAAATAAATAACTATGAAATCCGTAACAATATGAATTAAGTAATAATTAATAATAAAGCAAAGTGCATGCACATGCAGGCACCAATATATCGTACAAAACTATGATTGGAAAACTGAGACCACGAGTTCGGCCACATTCGGCTATCGGGGGATGCGTACAAGTTCTGAGTGCAGGTGTCCCCCAAAAGCCGAAGGTAGCTGAACGCAAGCTACTCAGACGCATTTGTCATTTAAGTAGTGTGTGTGTCAGCTCGCTGTGAGTAATCTAACAACACTGAATAAATTATCGTTAATTACTTAGCAGTAAACATTTCATTTTTTTCTTTGTCGATATGTTATTTTATTATTATATATTATTATTTGCCGATATATTGGCCGGGCCGCAAAAATATTTGTGGGCCGCATGCGGCTCGCGGGCCGCGAGTTTGGTATCCTTGTTTTAGGACGTGTGTTTAAATGACCTTCAAGAACGAGTTTGATTATTTTCTTTGTATACAGTACACGAAGAAACATATATAGTTCTCAGATTTACCTTTTCATAATAACACTAACAGTGATATTCGTAATTAACTTATATGTGATGGCAAAACGATAAGTAAACAAGGGAAGTGGCAAGCTCTCCATGGACAAAGAGAAAAACAGTTTACTTTAAAGTCTGATCATAATTACATTACAGGTGTGTTACCTTTTACATGTTTAACTACATTTTATTTTGTGCTCAAGAAAATATATAATAACTGGATTTGATGTTTAGTCACATTTGTTGTGTGAGTTTTAAAATAACAACGTAAAATTTAGATATTTCTGTCATTGTTTATTCCAATTAAGTGTTTTCGAAACATAACTAATATTTATAACGTGAAAACTTTGAGAAATATATATATATTTAGAATAAATAAAGTATAATTAAATTATAGTTTGAGTACATAGTTACTGTTTTGTGTTCACAATACTTTTAACACAATACATTCATTAATTACAGGATGCAATTATATAATGTAGAAATGAAATGAAATGGCGAGAAAATTACAGGAAAAGGGGCGTGAAGAATCTGCGATCCTTTACGACTACCAGGAACAAAATTGGGTGTGGTTAGAGCACGTCAATCTTTCTAAGCCACGACTACTAAGGGCATGCTTCCCGCTTTTTTGGCTTCCCTTTGGAGGGAATCTCCATGAGTTCTAACCTCCTTGTTGGCAGTGCTTTTCGTGAATTTCATCACTGGGTGGCGATCGCAAACCGCAATGCTTAGGCTATACATTCAACATTTGTAAAATAGCTCGTTAATAACAAGATGTGTATTTCATTTAAAAATTATCGCTCTTTACTAACAGTAATACCGGGTGTTATATTGTAGCATGCCATACTGCAAAGTTTTCTTCCTTTAAACAAATTTTTTATGGTTTCATTTAAATAATTAGTCGCAATATATAAGTGATGTTACATGTAATAGAGATTTAATATAAATATATAATACAGAATTTCTTTAACAAAACCCATCATCACGCAAGGTTTTAAACCTTTAAAATTGTTTTGAAATGTTCTTTTGTATATAAACAAGCTTCTTAATATTATGTATCGTATGTATGTGTATGTGTATGTATGTGTTTAACTGTATGTATGTGTGTTCGGCTCAATACTTCTCGTCTTACCGTTATTCGAGTGTGCTGTAAAATATCTCTTTGTCAACTCCAAATTTGTTTGATAGCCAATTCATATTTAGAATTATTTTTTAATTTAGTCCATTTCATGTAAGTTAGTGTTCCCTATTTCTTGTGTACCCTCACAATGCTCATTGAATAAATGAATCTGTCAGAAACACCTTCTAAATCGCTGTAAACCTAGCTCATGTGAATTAAATCTAATTTTTTTTTTCTCAAAGAATAGAAATATTTGTGTAAATTTTTATTCTGATCCGCACTGTAAACTTCTGTGATGTGTATTTAGTTTACATTCGGATACTGAAATCTCAGAAAATGTGCATGCCTATAGTATATGAGCACTGATTATTGATTATATTGCACTAGTTATTATGTTCTTACATTACATATTTCTTCATCTTCATGTCATAAAAATGTTCTATCATACTGGACATAATCTCTTTGTACAAAAATGATATTTTATCCTACTATATATATATATATATATATATACTGTTTGAGGCATATTTATTATTTTTTTTTTTCCAATTGCTTTGCAATCCACTCTGAGAAGTGAATTCAATGCAATTAAAATTTAAGGATGCATATAATTTATAAGAAATGTTAATTGCATTACCTTTTTTATGGAATTTATTACTTTTTAGCTCTACTATCTTTTAACTTTGAGTCAGGTCATTTGAATACTCTCTGTCCTATCTTCAAAATTCTCTAGTGCGTAGCTCATTTTAATCAGTGTCATGTATAAGTGTGTTGAACATGTATTTGTGGTTACCTTGTTGAGTGTTTTGCGATTGTACTTGATGTAATGGAAATTCATGAGGTAATATATGTAAATTAATAAAGAGAATACATTTTTATTTTCTCGAATAAGGCTTTATATTTTATTATATGCTGTCAATGATATTGAAGTACTTAGTATTCACATTTTATATTTGATTCATTGCGGTTAATGCCATGTATGTCATTATTATATGCTGGTGATATTGAAGTACTTGGTATTCAGCAATAGAAGTAAAATTTATATTCCTTCTGTCCCAAACTGGTTGCTACATTTAGGTCGAAAATTTTGTCCTAAAATAAAATAGTTGTTACATTTCAAGTAGGTGGAGTCATAAATAACCTTCGATGCAATTTAGTAGATAGATCGTCATCAGTAAAATTTTACAATGTACTACAACAAATGCAACTCTGTATACTCAGTTTCCATCCTTAGTTTTTACTTTCCACAAAAGTAGCATTTATTTGGGGACAATTTTACTGAGGCAGATTTAGAGGGTTTACAGGGTTTTAAGACGCGCCCATTTTGAAGTTCCCTTCCGCCAGTAATTCGGAACGATCACGTTTATGTGATTAAGGCAAACTTTCGACGGATGTCTGCTTGAGAAATGCCTTCATGGAGGACTTTCTAAGGGAACTGGCTCGTATAGACGGGACACATCAATGAATTCACAGTTCCTTAGCATGAAGATAGTTTTTTTGCGAATACTGATGAGGAGTCTTTACAAAATGAGGCGTGGCTTAAAGACGTGGCAACTCTGGATTTTTTAAACCAATTTGGTACTGATATGAGGAGGGAATACTTGGTAAGTAAATGTTGTTGATTGATAACGTAACACCCTGAAATTTCTGAAAAATCTTGAAACGAAATTATAAAATCTACAGTATCAATAATCAGTACAAAAGTATTCGAATATAGCAACTAATTTGGGTCAGACGCACTATATGATTCATTGTGGTTAATGTCATTATTATATGCTGCCAGTGATATTGGAATACTTGGTATTCAGAGTTACTTTGTGATATTGGAATACTTGCTATTATTTTGAATATCTGTAATGTTGCATTACTCTTCAGAGCTCTAAATCTGCATTATTTAAAAATTTATCCTTTAATCCAACCCCCAAAAATTATTTGATAATAATTAGGAAGAAAAAAAAGTCTTCAGCACTTAAAATCAAATCTCTTTTAGTAATATTTTTCTCTTATGTATTAGAAAAAGATATAAAATTTTAGATCATAATTTATTAATTATATATTTAATATAGGGTAGTAAATTATTTTGTTGCCCAGGACAATTGATAGGAATATAATGAAACTTTCACGGTGAAATAGTTTATGTTCTGAAGCTTGCTAACTTCGTTCTGTATAAATAACTGAAAAGTAAAAGAGATGTTCTAAATTTACCTTAAAATTAGAATAAGTAGCTCTAATAAGTACAATTCAAAACAGCATATATCTAGATGCAAGCAGGAATTAAAATCGAGTGGGATAACTTGAAATTTCATGCTTTCTTTCTAAATAAAAATATTTTTATTTAGAAGAAATGTATAATTTCTGACTACTAGAGATTAATCGTTATTAAATTTTGCATATAACAAGAGCATACTTGTTTGTGGTATACTTCTGCTCATTGTAAATGTCGCAAATTGTAGCAGAAGTGTAGCGCCATCTCGCGGTCAGTAGAAATTTCACGGAGGCCAGCGAAAACACAAAAGAATATTTTCACACTAGCACAGGCATTGAGTATAATTTGACCTTGACAAAACAAAATGCGCATGAATTTTCTACCGAAAGAAACGTATGAAAAAAATTTGGGAATCTGCGTTTCTAATTTTATAAAGCTGAGGAGAAAATGTAAAATATTAACTTCGATTGAAAATATAATCTCCGCGTAAGAAGTGTCAAAAACTGTTCGCGTACGAATAACTACATTATGATTAAACTGCAAATTATATATATTTCTCTGTGTTGTTTTACGCAAAGTACCCACCAGTTTAGTTATTCCATCATTAAATGTTCCTATATATATGTGTGAGATGCAAATTTACCTCTACTCGCTTCGGCAGTGCATATACTAAAATTGGAACGCTACAGAGATATGCAGGTATGGATAGTGAGTGTTAAAGACGAGATAATTAGCGATATGAACAATTATGTTACGGAATAATATAACGGATGATGGTACAGAACAAGTGTCGAAGAAATTATGGTTAAGATCGTGTAGCGTTCCAACATTTTTTGCTCCAGATGATAATCGGTTCGATCTTTCGAGCCTCCATTGTTTGTATACATTTACGGTTTGTTGAGAAATTCAGCCGGGGCCCTAGCAAAATCTCAAATGATATGAACTCCCATATTTTATTTTTTGACGATCTGTCATTAACTTAATTTACGAATTCAAAGTGATGACGCTCACAGTTATCATAAAATCTTAAAAGTAAGCTCAAAATGTTATTATTGATGGAAGTAATTTTTCAATTCATTGTGCATAACCTGAGGAGCAAAACATCATTAGTGAAAACTCTGAGAGCCATAGTCTGAAGAATTTGCTTTTGATTTGTGTGACATCATTAAATAATGAAGAATCTACGTGTATATGTATGCTTGAATGTTCCTCGCTGAGTTTTATTTATTTTATATTTTGTGCGAATTTAAGGAACTTTTCATTAAAAAGTCGTAGATTTAAAAGTTTAATGTTGCCACTCAGCAAAGCACAAAATATTTATGTTTCAGATTTAATCAAAAAACTCAGTGAAATAAAAGAAGTGTGTTGCCAATCAGCAAAACGCAATATTCCCAGTTTAGTCGTATTGCAGAACAACTTTTGGAACCAAATTTTAAACACTCTATAGTTAAGGCTAGATTACGGTCCAGGGAGTTTTTAATCTCTCATTGTACGAAGGTCAATTTATAGTCAAAGAATGTCTAGCAGGACAAAGGTGCATTGGCAGTCAAGGAGGTTAGAATACATGGAGATGGTTTCTCTGCTATTAGATTACGAAGAAAGTGAACCACGCCACGCCACGTGAGGGCAAGAAAACGTTTACCTTACCGACCGAAGTGAGGTAAAACGCCAGCTGGTTTCAAGTTCTCAGTGTGTTTTCTGATTTTGTATGCGTAGATCTGAAAGGCCTAAAAGGCACTGAATTGTTACAGCGAAATAATGTCTACATTTCCGACTTCATGTCCATGTAAAAGAATGTTGTAGAACAGGGATGTCAAACTCACAGGTACACTTGGGCCAAACAAACAAGGTTTAACTTTATGTTAACGCAAAATAAAATCAATATTCATAGAAACGTAGATTTATGTCGAATAATACAGTAATAAACATATATATATATATATAAAAGAACTTTTATATATATATATATATATATATAAAAGAACAAGAAAAATTTAATGTTTACGTCCTGATACTTGACAGCTCTTCTCTGCTATTATCTTTCCTATTTCGGGAGAAATTTTGTTTGCAGTGATAACTTTCAACGCTGACCTAAGGTCAGCATCATTAATGCGGTTTCTAATAGGAGACTTATTACCTTTCATGACTGAAAATACGTGCTCGCACCGATAAGGGCTACCAAACATGGAAATAATTTCATATGCGAATTTTCGAGTATTTTCAAACCTGGCTGGTAAATATTTGTAAAATTCAGGCACGCCCACTTTAATGAATTTTGCTTTCAAATTTGAGTTGCATTGAATCTCGATCACCTCCATTTGCGTATGGCTGGGTACTGAGTCAATACTTATTGAGAAAATCGGAGAAAACAGAAAAAAATTTGTCTTCCAGGCAACTAAAATCATTAAACATCGTTTCAAATTCAGTTGTTAATTTTGCAATTTTTTCTGCGTATTTTTGATACAAACAAGTATCATCTAAACTTGATTTATTCATGCTGCACGTCGGGAAGTGCGTCAAATCTTCATTTTTAAGTGGTTTTTCCCAAAGAACTAGTTGACATTTGAATGCTTTAATTATGTCAAACATGTTCGTAATGATATGATCTTTTCCTCGTAACGATAAATTTAAATCGGTTAAGTGTTTGGTTATATCAACTAAGAAAGATAAATCTTGTATCCGTATTGGATCGTAAAACAAACTTACATCTTGATTTTTCGTTTTTAAAAACTGACATATTTCTTCTTTCAAATCCCAGAATTGTTTGAGAATCTTTTAGCAAGATAACCAGCGTACCTCGTTATTGTAGGACAAACCCGAATATTCACTATCTAACTCACTTAAGAAAGCAGTGAATTGACGCTGATTTAAACCTCGAGATCTTACAAAATTTATAACTTTTCTATATATGACAAAATATTCTCTATATTTATTACTTTCGTGCATAGAACTTGTTGATGTATAATACAATGCATATGATGAATGTTTGAATCGTGAATTTCACTAAGTTTTTTTCTTAGTAATGCTACGAAGCCCTTGTTTTTCCCGGTCATTGATGGAGCGCCATCTGTAGCTACAGAATTTAATTTTGCCAAAGGCAGATTGTATTTCTGCAGAAGTCCAAAAACACAAGTAAATATATCTTCTCCTGTGGTAGTACCAAGCATCGGTATTAGTTCCAGTAATTCCCCAAAAATGTTAAAATTCTTTTCACAAGAACGAAGAAACACTGCTAATTGAGCTTTGCCACTAATGTCCGTTCTCTCGTCACAGGCAATGGAGAAACTTTCGAAACTAGATGATTTTGCTTTGATCTGATCACTTAAATTCGCGGCTAAATCAGTAACTCTTTCCGCAACTGTATTTCGAGACAATGAAATTGATTGAAAAGCCTTCACATTTCCAGGACAAACAATTTCTCCAGCTTTCATTAGGCATTCCTTGATGAAATCACCGTCAGTAAAAGGCTTCGAATGTTTAGCTATCAAATCGGACAAGACGTAGCTTGCATGTACCGCCGCTTCACTTTCTTGCAATACTTTACTAAACATGGACTGTTGCCTTTTCACTCCTAACTTGAGCTCTTTCAACTTTTCTTCTCTCATTAATCCTTCGTAATTGTTATATTTCGATTTGTGTTGTTCGTAATGACGTTTAATATTATATAACTTTAGTACATTAATAGTATTATTACATATCAAGCAGATTATTTTATCTTTTATTTCACAGCAAAAATATTCTAATTCCCATTTTACTTGGAATATTCTATTTTCGTCAGCGATTTTTCGTTTAATTTTACTACCACTTGGTTTTGATATAGACATACTGAATACAAAGGGCATTAAGTAAACAAACAGTTCGCTAGAACTACAGCTACTACTGAGATGAGTTGTCTACTGAGATGAGTCTCGGCTTTTATAAGCTTTATAATTAATTTCTCGAAGATACTGGAAACATCTATAAATACCAGGATTTTTTGTGGATGGCAACAGCAATTACGAGATATTTATTTATTAGGTATTAAATGCACGCGCTGTTCTATTTTTAACCTTCCAACGCAGCTGTCTTTTCAAAAATCGTCTGCGTTGCTAAGGCAACATGAAGCAAATCTAATTACAATTCTAAATAAAAAAAAAACTAAATAAATAAATAACTATGAAATCCGTAACAATATGAATTAAGTAATAATTAATAATAAAGCAAAGTGCATGCACATGCAGGCACCAATATATCGTACAAAACTATGATTGGAAAACTGAGACCACGAGTTCGGCCACATTCGGCTATCGGGGGATGCGTACAAGTTCTGAGTGCAGGTGTCCCCCAAAAGCCGAAGGTAGCTGAACGCAAGCTACTCAGACGCATTTGTCATTTAAGTAGTGTGTGTGTCAGCTCGCTGTGAGTAATCTAACAACACTGAATAAATTATCGTTAATTACTTAGCAGTAAACATTTCATTTTTTTCTTTGTCGATATGTTATTTTATTATTATATATTATTATTTGCCGATATATTGGCCGGGCCGCAAAAATATTTGTGGGCCGCATGCGGCTCGCGGGCCGCGAGTTTGGTATCCTTGTTTTAGGACGTGTGTTTAAATGACCTTCAAGAACGAGTTTGATTATTTTCTTTGTATACAGTACACGAAGAAACATATATAGTTCTCAGATTTACCTTTTCATAATAACACTAACAGTGATATTCGTAATTAACTTATATGTGATGCCAAAACGATAAGTAAACAAGGGAAGTGGCAAGCTCTCCATGGACAAAGAGAAAAACAGTTTACTTTAAAGTCTGATCATAATTACATTACAGGTGTGTTACCTTTTACATGTTTAACTACATTTTATTTTGTGCTCAAGAAAATATATAATAACTGGATTTGATGTTTAGTCACATTTGTTGTGGGAGTTTTAAAATAACAACGTAAAATTTAGATATTTCTGTCATTGTTTATTCCAATTAAGTGTTTTCGAAACATAACTAATATTTATAACGTGAAAACTTTGAGAAATATATATATATTTAGAATAAATAAAGTATAATTAAATTATAGTTTGAGTACATAGTTACTGTTTTGTGTTCACAATACTTTTAACACAATACATTCATTAATTACAGGATGCAATTATATAATGTAGAAATGAAATGAAATGGCGAGAAAATTACAGGAAAAGGGGCGTGAAGAATCTGCGATCCTTTACGACTACCAGGAACAAAATTGGGTGTGGTTAGAGCACGTCAATCTTTCTAAGCCACGACTACTAAGGGCATGCTTCCCGCTTTTTTGGCTTCCCTTTGGAGGGAATCTCCATGAGTTCTAACCTCCTTGTTGGCAGTGCTTTTCGTGAATTTCATCACTGGGTGGCGATCGCAAACCGCAATGCTTAGGCTATACATTCAACATTTGTAAAATAGCTCGTTAATAACAAGATGTGTATTTCATTTAAAAATTATCGCTCTTTACTAACAGTAATACCGGGTGTTATATTGTAGCATGCCATACTGCAAAGTTTTCTTCCTTTTAACAAATTTTTTATGGTTTCATTTAAATAATTAGTCGCAATATATAAGTGATGTTACATGTAATAGAGATTTAATATAAATATATAATACAGAATTTCTTTAAAAAAACCCATCATCACGCAAGGTTTTAAACCTTTAAAATTGTTTTGAAATGTTCTTTTGTATATAAACAAGCTTCTTAATATTATGTATCGTATGTATGTGTATGTGTATGTATGTGTTTAACTGTATGTATGTGTGTTCGGCTCAATACTTCTCGTCTTACCGTTATTCGAGTGTGCTGTAAAATATCTCTTTGTCAACTCCAAATTTGTTTGATAGCCAATTCATATTTAGAATTATTTTTTAATTTAGTCCATTTCATGCAAGTTAGTGTTCTCTATTTCTTGTGTACCCTCACAATGCTCATGGAATAAATGAATCTGTCAGAAACACCTTCTAAATCGCTGTAAACCTAGCTCATGTGAATTAAATCTAATTTTTTTTTTTTCTCAAAGAATAGAAATATTTGTGTAAATTTTTATTCTGATCCGCATTGTAAACTTCTGTGATGTGTATTTAGTTTACATTCGGATACTGAAATCTCAGAAAATGTGCATGCCTATAGTATATGAGCACTGATTATTGATTATATTGCACTAGTTATTATGTTCTTACATTACATATTTCTTCATCTTCATGTCATAAAAATGTTCTATCATACTGGAGATAATCTCTTTGTACAAAAATGATATTTTATCCTACTATATATATATATATATATATATATACTGTTTGAGGCATATTTATTATTTTTTTTTTCCAATTGCTTTGCAATCCACTCTGAGAAGTGAATTCAATGCAATTAAAATTTAAGGATGCATATAATTTATAAGAAATGTTAATTGCATTACCTTTTTTATGGAATTTATTACTTTTTAGCTCTACTATCTTTTAACTTTGAGTCAGGTCATTTGAATACTCTCTGTCCTATCTTCAAAATTCTCTAGTGCGTAGCTCATTTTAATCAGTGTCATGTATAAGCGTGTTGAACATGTATTTGTGGTTACCTTGTTGAGTGTTTTGCGATTGTACTTGATGTAATGGAAATTCATGAGGTAATATATGTAAATTAATAAAGAGAATACATTTTTATTTTCTCGAATAAGGCTTTATATTTTATTATATGCTGTCAATGATATTGAAGTACTTAGTATTCACATTTTATATTTGATTCATTGCGGTTAATGCCATGTATGTCATTATTATATGCTGGTGATATTGAAGTACTTGGTATTCAGCAATAGAAGTAAAATTTATATTTCTTCTGTCCCAAACTGGTTGCTACATTTAGGTCGAAAATTTTGTCCTAAAATAAAATAGTTGTTACATTTCAAGTAGGTGGAGTCATAAATAACCTTCGATGCAATTTAGTAGATAGATCGTAATCAGTAAAATTTTACAATGTACTACAACAAATGTAACTCTGTATACTCAGTTTCCATCCTTAGTTTTTACTTTCCACAAAAGTAGCATTTATTTGGGGACAATTTTACTGAGGCAGATTTAGAGGGTTAACAGGGTTTTAAGCCACGCCCCATTTTGTAAGTAAGTACCCTTCCGCCAGTAATTCGGAACGATCACGTTTATGTGATTAAGGCAAACCTTCGACGGATGTCTGCTTGAGAAATGCCTTCATGGAGGACTTTCTAAGGGAACTGGCTCGTATAGACGGGACACATCAATGAATTCACAGTTCCTTAGCATGAAGATAGTTTTTTTGCGAATACTGATGAGGAGTCTTTACAAAATGAGGCGTGGCTTAAAGACGTGGCAACTCTGGATTTTTTAAACCAATTTGGTACTGATATGAGGAGGGAATACTTGGTAAGTAAATGTTGTTGATTGATAACGTAACACCCTGAAATTTCTGAAAAATCTTGAAACGAAATTATAAAATCTACAGTATCAATAATCAGTACAAAAGTATTCGAATATAGCAACTAATTTGGGTCAGACGCACTATATGATTCATTGTGGTTAATGTCATTATTATATGCTGCCAGTGATATTGGAATACTTGGTATTCAGAGTTACTTTGTGATATTGGAATACTTGCTATTATTTTGAATATCTGTAATGTTGCATTACTCTTCAGAGCTCTAAATCTGCATTATTTAAAAATTTATCATTTAATCCAACCCCCAAAAATTATTTGATAATAATTAGGAAGAAAAAAAGTCTTCAGCACTTAAAATCAAATCTCTTTTAGTAATATTTTTCTCTTATGTATTAGAAAAAGATATAAAATTTTAGATCATAATTTATTAATTATATATTTAATATAGGGTAGTAAATTATTTTGTTGCCCAGGACAATTGATAGGAATATAATGAAACTTTCACGGTGAAATAGTTTATGTTCTGAAGCTTGCTAACTTCGTTCTGTATAAATAACTGAAAAGTAAAACAGATGTTCTAAATTTACCTTAAAATTAGAATAAGTAGCTCTAATAAGTACAATTCAAAACAGCATATATCTAGATGCAAGCAGGAATTAAAATCGAGTGGGATAACTTGAAATTTCATGCTTTCTTTCTAAATAAAAATATTTTTATTTAGAAGAAATGTATAATTTCTGACTACTAGAGATTAATCGTTATTAAATTTTGCATATAACAAGAGCATACTTGTTTGTGGTATACTTCTGCTCATTGTAAATGTCGCAAATTGTAGCAGAAGTGTAGCGCCATCTCGCGGTCAGTAGAAATTTCACGGAGGCCAGCGAAAACACAAAAGAATATTTTCACACTAGCACAGGCATTGAGTATAATTTGGCCTTGACAAAACAAAATGCGCATGAATTTTCTACCGAAAGAAACGTATGAAAAAAATTTGGGAATCTGCGTTTCTAATTTTATAAAGCTGAGGAGAAAATGTAAAATATTAACCTCTATTGAAAATATAATCTCCGCGTAAGAAGTGTCAAAAACTGTTCGCGTACGAATAACTACATTATGATTAAACTGCAAATTATATATATTTCTCTGTGTTGTTTTACGCAAAGTACCCACCAGTTTAGTTATTCCATCATTAAATGTTCCTATATATATGTGTGAAATGCAAATGTACCTCTACTCGCTTCGGCAGTGCATATACTAAAATTGGAACGCTACAGAGATATGCAGGTATGGATAGTGAGTGTTAAAGACGAGATAATTAGCGATATGAACAATTATGTTACGGAATAATATAACGGATGATGGTACAGAACAAGTGTCGAAGAAATTATGGTTAAGATCGTGTAGCGTTCCAACATTTTTTGCTCCAGATGATAATCGGTTCGATCTTTCGAGCCTCCATTGTTTGTATACATTTACGGTTTGTTGAGAAATTCAGCCGGGGCCCTACCAAAATCTCAAATGATATGAACTCCCATATTTTATTTTTTGACGATCTGTCGTTAACTTAATTTACGAATTCAAAGTGATGACGCTCACAGTTATCATAAAATCTTAAAAGTAAGCTCAAAATGTTATTATTGATGGAAGTAATTTTTCAATTCATTGTGCATAACCTGAGGAGCAAAACATCATTAGTGAAAACTCTGAGAGCCATAGTCTGAAGAATTTGCTTTTGATTTGTGTGACATCATTAAATAATGAAGAATCTACGTGTATATGTATGCTTGAATGTTCCTCGCTGAGTTTTATTTATTTTATATTTTGTGCGAATTTAAGGAACTTTTCATTAAAAAGTCGTAGATTTAAAAGTTTAATGTTGCCACTCAGCAAAGCACAAAATATTTATGTTTCAGATTTAATCAAAAAACTCAGTGAAATAAAAGAAGTGTGTTGCCAATCAGCAAAACGCAATATTCCCAGTTTAGTCGTATTGCAGAACAACTTTTGGAACCAAATTTTAAACACTCTATAGTTAAGGCTAGATTACGGTCCAGGGAGTTTTTAATCTCTCATTGTACGAAGGTCAATTTATAGTCAAAGAATGTCTAGCAGGACAAAGGTGCATTGGCAGTCAAGGAGGTTAGAATACATGGAGATGGTTTCTCTGCTATTAGAGTACGAAGAAAGTGAACCACGCCACGCCACGTGAGGGCAAGAAAACGTTTACCTTACCGACCGAAGTGAGGTAAAACGCCAGCTGGTTTCAAGTTCTCAGTGTGTTTTCTGATTTTGTATGCGTAGATCTGAAAGGCCTAAAAGGCACTGAATTGTTACAGCGAAATAATGTCAACATTTCCGACTTCATGTCCATGTAAAAGAATGTTGTAGAACAGGGATGTCAAACTCATAGGTACACTTGGGCCAAACAAACAAGGTTTAACTTTATGTTAACGCAAAATAAAATCAATATTCATAGAAACGTAGATTTATTTCGAATAATACAGTAATAAACATATATATATAAAAGAACAAGAAAAATTTAATGTTTACGTCCTGATACTTGACAGCTCTTCTCTGCTATTATCTTTCCTATTTCGGGAGAAATTTTGTTTGCAGTGATAACTTTCAACGCTGACCCAAGGTCAGCATCATTAATGCGGTTTCTAATAGGAGACTTATTACCTTTCATGACTGAAAATACGTGCTCGCACCGATAAGGGCTACCAAACATGGAAATAATTTCATATGCGAATTTTCGAGTATTTTCAAACCTGGCTGGTAAATATTTGTAAAATTCAGGCACGCCCACTTCAATGAATGTTGCTTTCAAATCTGAGTTGCATTGAATCTCGATCACCTCCATTTGCGTATGGCTGGGTACTGAGTCAATACTTATTGAGAAAATCGGAGAAAACAGAAAAAAATTTGTCTTCCAGGCAACTAAAATCATTAAACATCGTTTCAAATTCAGTTGTTAATTTTGCAATTTTTTCTGCGTATTTTTGATACAAACAAGTATCATCTAAACTTGATTTATTCATGCTGCACGTCGGGAAGTGCGTCAAATCTTCATTTTTAAGTGGTTTTTCCCAAAGAACTAGTTGACATTTGAATGCTTTAATTATGTCAAACATGTTCGTAATGATATGATCTTTTCCTCGTAACGATAAATTTAAATCGGTTAAGTGTTTGGTTATATCAACTAAGAAAGATAAATCTTGTATCCGTATTGGATCGTAAAACAAACTTACATCTTGATTTTTCGTTTTTAAAAACTGACATATTTCTTCTTTCAAATCCCAGAATTGTTTAAGAATCTTTTAGCAAGATAACCAGCGTACCTCGTTATTGTAGGACAAACCCGAATATTCACTATCTAACTCACTTAAGAAAGCAGTGAATTGACGCTGATTTAAACCTCGAGATCTTACAAAATTTATAACTTTTCTATATATGACAAAATATTCTCTATATTTATTACTTTCGTGCATAGAACTTGTTGATGTATAATACAATGCATATGATGAATGTTTGAATCGTGAATTTCACTAAGTTTTTTTCTTAGTAATGCTACGAAGCCCTTGTTTTTCCCGGTCATTGATGGAGCGCCATCTGTAGCTACAGAATTTAATTTTGCCAAAGGCAGATTGTATTTCTGCAGAAGTCCAAAAACACAAGTAAATATATCTTCTCCTGTGGTAGTACCAAGCATCGGTATTAGTTCCAGTAATTCCCCAAAAATGTTAAAATTCTTTTCACAAGAACGAAGAAACACTGCTAATTGAGCTTTGCCACTAATGTCCGTTCTCTCGTCACAGGCAATGGAGAAACTTTCGAAACTAGATGATTTTGCTTTGATCTGATCACTTAAATTCGCGGCTAAATCAGTAACTCTTTCCGCAACTGTATTTCGAGACAATGAAATTGATTGAAAAGCCTTCACATTTCCAGGACAAACAATTTCTCCAGCTTTCATTAGGCATTCCTTGATGAAATCACCGTCAGTAAAAGGCTTCGAATGTTTAGCTATCAAATCGGACAAGACGTAGCTTGCATGTACCGCCGCTTCACTTTCTTGCAATACTTTACTAAACATGGACTGTTGCCTTTTCACTCCTAACTTGAGCTCTTTCAACTTTTCTTCTCTCATTAATCCTTCGTAATTGTTATATTTCGATTTGTGTTGTTCGTAATGACGTTTAATATTATATAACTTTAGTACATTAATAGTATTATTACATATCAAGCAGATTATTTTATCTTTTATTTCACAGCAAAAATATTCTAATTCCCATTTTACTTGGAATATTCTATTTTCGTCAGCGATTTTTCGTTTAATTTTACTACCACTTGGTTTTGATATAGACATACTGAATACAAAGGGCATTAAGTAAACAAACAGTTCGCTAGAACTACAGCTACTACTGAGATGAGTTGTCTACTGAGATGAGTCTCGGCTTTTATAAGCTTTATAATTAATTTCTCGAAGATACTGGAAACATCTATAAATACCAGGATTTTTTGTGGATGGCAACAGCAATTACGAGATATTTATTTATTAGGTATTAAATGCACGCGCTGTTCTATTTTTAACCTTCCAACGCAGCTGTCTTTTCAAAAATCGTCTGCGTTGCTAAGGCAACATGAAGCAAATCTAATTACAATTCTAAATAAAAAAAAAACTAAATAAATAAATAACTATGAAATCCGTAACAATATGAATTAAGTAATAATTAATAATAAAGCAAAGTGCATGCACATGCAGGCACCAATATATCGTACAAAACTATGATTGGAAAACTGAGACCACGAGTTCGGCCACATTCGGCTATCGGGGGATGCGTACAAGTTCTGAGTGCAGGTGTCCCCCAAAAGCCGAAGGTAGCTGAACGCAAGCTACTCAGACGCATTTGTCATTTAAGTAGTGTGTGTGTCAGCTCGCTGTGAGTAATCTAACAACACTGAATAAATTATCGTTAATTACTTAGCAGTAAACATTTCATTTTTTTCTTTGTCGATATGTTATTTTATTATTATATATTATTATTTGCCGATATATTGGCCGGGCCGCAAAAATATTTGTGGGCCGCGAGTTTGGTATCCTTGTTTTAGGACGTGTGTTTAAATGACCTTCAAGAACGAGTTTGATTATTTTCTTTGTATACAGTACACGAAGAAACATATATAGTTCTCAGATTTACCTTTTCATAATAACACTAACAGTGATATTCGTAATTAACTTATATGTGATGGCAAAACGATAAGTAAACAAGGGAAGTGGCAAGCTCTCCATGGAAAAAGAGAAAAACAGTTTACTTTAAAGTCTGATCATAATTACATTACAGGTGTGTTACCTTTTACATGTTTAACTACATTTTATTTTGTGCTCAAGAAAATATATAATAACTGGATTTGATGTTTAGTCACATTTGTTGTGGGAGTTTTAAAATAACAACGTAAAATTTAGATATTTCTGTCATTGTTTATTCCAATTAAGTGTTTTCGAAACATAACTAATATTTATAACGTGAAAACTTTGAGAAATATATATATATTTAGAATAAATAAAGTATAATTAAATTATAGTTTGAGTACATAGTTACTGTTTTGTGTTCACAATACTTTTAACACAATACATTCATTAATTACAGGATGCAATTATATAATGTAGAAATGAAATGAAATGGCGAGAAAATTACAGGAAAAGGGGCGTGAAGAATCTGCGATCCTTTACGACTACCAGGAACAAAATTGGGTGTGGTTAGAGCACGTCAATCTTTCTAAGCCACGACTACTAAGGGCATGCTTCCCGCTTTTTTGGCTTCCCTTTGGAGGGAATCTCCATGAGTTCTAACCTCCTTGTTGGCAGTGCTTTTCGTGAATTTCATCACTGGGTGGCGATCGCAAACCGCAATGCTTAGGCTATACATTCAACATTTGTAAAATAGCTCGTTAATAACAAGATGTGTATTTCATTTAAAAATTATCGCTCTTTACTAACAGTAATACCGGGTGTTATATTGTAGCATGCCATACTGCAAAGTTTTCTTCCTTTTAACAAATTTTTTATGGTTTCATTTAAATAATTAGTCGCAATATATAAGTGATGTTACATGTAATAGAGATTTAATATAAATATATAATACAGAATTTCTTTAAAAAAACCCATCATCACGCAAGGTTTTAAACCTTTAAAATTGTTTTGAAATGTTCTTTTGTATATAAACAAGCTTCTTAATATTATGTATCGTATGTATGTGTATGTGTATGTATGTGTTTAACTGTATGTATGTGTGTTCGGCTCAATACTTCTCGTCTTACCGTTATTCGAGTGTGCTGTAAAATATCTCTTTGTCAACTCCAAATTTGTTTGATAGCCAATTCATATTTAGAATTATTTTTTAATTTAGTCCATTTCATGCAAGTTAGTGTTCTCTATTTCTTGTGTACCCTCACAATGCTCATGGAATAAATGAATCTGTCAGAAACACCTTCTAAATCGCTGTAAACCTAGCTCATGTGAATTAAATCTAATTTTTTTTTTTTCTCAAAGAATAGAAATATTTGTGTAAATTTTTATTCTGATCCGCATTGTAAACTTCTGTGATGTGTATTTAGTTTACATTCGGATACTGAAATCTCAGAAAATGTGCATGCCTATAGTATATGAGCACTGATTATTGATTATATTGCACTAGTTATTATGTTCTTACATTACATATTTCTTCATCTTCATGTCATAAAAATGTTCTATCATACTGGAGATAATCTCTTTGTACAAAAATGATATTTTATCCTACTATATATATATATATATATATATATATACTGTTTGAGGCATATTTATTATTTTTTTTTTTCCAATTGCTTTGCAATCCACTCTGAGAAGTGAATTCAATGCAATTAAAATTTAAGGATGCATATAATTTATAAGAAATGTTAATTGCATTACCTTTTTTATGGAATTTATTACTTTTTAGCTCTACTATCTTTTAACTTTGAGTCAGGTCATTTGAATACTCTCTGTCCTATCTTCAAAATTCTCTAGTGCGTAGCTCATTTTAATCAGTGTCATGTATAAGCGTGTTGAACATGTATTTGTGGTTACCTTGTTGAGTGTTTTGCGATTGTACTTGATGTAATGGAAATTCATGAGGTAATATATGTAAATTAATAAAGAGAATACATTTTTATTTTCTCGAATAAGGCTTTATATTTTATTATATGCTGTCAATGATATTGAAGTACTTAGTATTCACATTTTATATTTGATTCATTGCGGTTAATGCCATGTATGTCATTATTATATGCTGGTGATATTGAAGTACTTGGTATTCAGCAATAGAAGTAAAATTTATATTTCTTCTGTCCCAAACTGGTTGCTACATTTAGGTCGAAAATTTTGTCCTAAAATAAAATAGTTGTTACATTTCAAGTAGGTGGAGTCATAAATAACCTTCGATGCAATTTAGTAGATAGATCGTAATCAGTAAAATTTTACAATGTACTACAACAAATGTAACTCTGTATACTCAGTTTCCATCCTTAGTTTTTACTTTCCACAAAAGTAGCATTTATTTGGGGACAATTTTACTGAGGCAGATTTAGAGGGTTAACAGGGTTTTAAGCCACGCCCCATTTTGTAAGTAAGTACCCTTCCGCCAGTAATTCGGAACGATCACGTTTATGTGATTAAGGCAAACCTTCGACGGATGTCTGCTTGAGAAATGCCTTCATGGAGGACTTTCTAAGGGAACTGGCTCGTATAGACGGGACACATCAATGAATTCACAGTTCCTTAGCATGAAGATAGTTTTTTTGCGAATACTGATGAGGAGTCTTTACAAAATGAGGCGTGGCTTAAAGACGTGGCAACTCTGGATTTTTTAAACCAATTTGGTACTGATATGAGGAGGGAATACTTGGTAAGTAAATGTTGTTGATTGATAACGTAACACCCTGAAATTTCTGAAAAATCTTGAAACGAAATTATAAAATCTACAGTATCAATAATCAGTACAAAAGTATTCGAATATAGCAACTAATTTGGGTCAGACGCACTATATGATTCATTGTGGTTAATGTCATTATTATATGCTGCCAGTGATATTGGAATACTTGGTATTCAGAGTTACTTTGTGATATTGGAATACTTGCTATTATTTTGAATATCTGTAATGTTGCATTACTCTTCAGAGCTCTAAATCTGCATTATTTAAAAATTTATCATTTAATCCAACCCCCAAAAATTATTTGATAATAATTAGGAAGAAAAAAAGTCTTCAGCACTTAAAATCAAATCTCTTTTAGTAATATTTTTCTCTTATGTATTAGAAAAAGATATAAAATTTTAGATCATAATTTATTAATTATATATTTAATATAGGGTAGTAAATTATTTTGTTGCCCAGGACAATTGATAGGAATATAATGAAACTTTCACGGTGAAATAGTTTATGTTCTGAAGCTTGCTAACTTCGTTCTGTATAAATAACTGAAAAGTAAAACAGATGTTCTAAATTTACCTTAAAATTAGAATAAGTAGCTCTAATAAGTACAATTCAAAACAGCATATATCTAGATGCAAGCAGGAATTAAAATCGAGTGGGATAACTTGAAATTTCATGCTTTCTTTCTAAATAAAAATATTTTTATTTAGAAGAAATGTATAATTTCTGACTACTAGAGATTAATCGTTATTAAATTTTGCATATAACAAGAGCATACTTGTTTGTGGTATACTTCTGCTCATTGTAAATGTCGCAAATTGTAGCAGAAGTGTAGCGCCATCTCGCGGTCAGTAGAAATTTCACGGAGGCCAGCGAAAACACAAAAGAATATTTTCACACTAGCACAGGCATTGAGTATAATTTGGCCTTGACAAAACAAAATGCGCATGAATTTTCTACCGAAAGAAACGTATGAAAAAAATTTGGGAATCTGCGTTTCTAATTTTATAAAGCTGAGGAGAAAATGTAAAATATTAACCTCTATTGAAAATATAATCTCCGCGTAAGAAGTGTCAAAAACTGTTCGCGTACGAATAACTACATTATGATTAAACTGCAAATTATATATATTTCTCTGTGTTGTTTTACGCAAAGTACCCACCAGTTTAGTTATTCCATCATTAAATGTTCCTATATATATGTGTGAAATGCAAATGTACCTCTACTCGCTTCGGCAGTGCATATACTAAAATTGGAACGCTACAGAGATATGCAGGTATGGATAGTGAGTGTTAAAGACGAGATAATTAGCGATATGAACAATTATGTTACGGAATAATATAACGGATGATGGTACAGAACAAGTGTCGAAGAAATTATGGTTAAGATCGTGTAGCGTTCCAACATTTTTTGCTCCAGATGATAATCGGTTCGATCTTTCGAGCCTCCATTGTTTGTATACATTTACGGTTTGTTGAGAAATTCAGCCGGGGCCCTACCAAAATCTCAAATGATATGAACTCCCATATTTTATTTTTTGACGATCTGTCGTTAACTTAATTTACGAATTCAAAGTGATGACGCTCACAGTTATCATAAAATCTTAAAAGTAAGCTCAAAATGTTATTATTGATGGAAGTAATTTTTCAATTCATTGTGCATAACCTGAGGAGCAAAACATCATTAGTGAAAACTCTGAGAGCCATAGTCTGAAGAATTTGCTTTTGATTTGTGTGACATCATTAAATAATGAAGAATCTACGTGTATATGTATGCTTGAATGTTCCTCGCTGAGTTTTATTTATTTTATATTTTGTGCGAATTTAAGGAACTTTTCATTAAAAAGTCGTAGATTTAAAAGTTTAATGTTGCCACTCAGCAAAGCACAAAATATTTATGTTTCAGATTTAATCAAAAAACTCAGTGAAATAAAAGAAGTGTGTTGCCAATCAGCAAAACGCAATATTCCCAGTTTAGTCGTATTGCAGAACAACTTTTGGAACCAAATTTTAAACACTCTATAGTTAAGGCTAGATTACGGTCCAGGGAGTTTTTAATCTCTCATTGTACGAAGGTCAATTTATAGTCAAAGAATGTCTAGCAGGACAAAGGTGCATTGGCAGTCAAGGAGGTTAGAATACATGGAGATGGTTTCTCTGCTATTAGAGTACGAAGAAAGTGAACCACGCCACGCCACGTGAGGGCAAGAAAACGTTTACCTTACCGACCGAAGTGAGGTAAAACGCCAGCTGGTTTCAAGTTCTCAGTGTGTTTTCTGATTTTGTATGCGTAGATCTGAAAGGCCTAAAAGGCACTGAATTGTTACAGCGAAATAATGTCAACATTTCCGACTTCATGTCCATGTAAAAGAATGTTGTAGAACAGGGATGTCAAACTCATAGGTACACTTGGGCCAAACAAACAAGGTTTAACTTTATGTTAACGCAAAATAAAATCAATATTCATAGAAACGTAGATTTATTTCGAATAATACAGTAATAAACATATATATATAAAAGAACAAGAAAAATTTAATGTTTACGTCCTGATACTTGACAGCTCTTCTCTGCTATTATCTTTCCTATTTCGGGAGAAATTTTGTTTGCAGTGATAACTTTCAACGCTGACCCAAGGTCAGCATCATTAATGCGGTTTCTAATAGGAGACTTATTACCTTTCATGACTGAAAATACGTGCTCGCACCGATAAGGGCTACCAAACATGGAAATAATTTCATATGCGAATTTTCGAGTATTTTCAAACCTGGCTGGTAAATATTTGTAAAATTCAGGCACGCCCACTTCAATGAATGTTGCTTTCAAATCTGAGTTGCATTGAATCTCGATCACCTCCATTTGCGTATGGCTGGGTACTGAGTCAATACTTATTGAGAAAATCGGAGAAAACAGAAAAAAATTTGTCTTCCAGGCAACTAAAATCATTAAACATCGTTTCAAATTCAGTTGTTAATTTTGCAATTTTTTCTGCGTATTTTTGATACAAACAAGTATCATCTAAACTTGATTTATTCATGCTGCACGTCGGGAAGTGCGTCAAATCTTCATTTTTAAGTGGTTTTTCCCAAAGAACTAGTTGACATTTGAATGCTTTAATTATGTCAAACATGTTCGTAATGATATGATCTTTTCCTCGTAACGATAAATTTAAATCGGTTAAGTGTTTGGTTATATCAACTAAGAAAGATAAATCTTGTATCCGTATTGGATCGTAAAACAAACTTACATCTTGATTTTTCGTTTTTAAAAACTGACATATTTCTTCTTTCAAATCCCAGAATTGTTTGAGAATCTTTTAGCAAGATAACCAGCGTACCTCGTTATTGTAGGACAAACCCGAATATTCACTATCTAACTCACTTAAGAAAGCAGTGAATTGACGCTGATTTAAACCTCGAGATCTTACAAAATTTATAACTTTTCTATATATGACAAAATATTCTCTATATTTATTACTTTCGTGCATAGAACTTCTTGATGTATAATACAATGCATATGATGAATGTTTGAATCGTGAATTTCACTAAGTTTTTTTCTTAGTAATGCTACGAAGCCCTTGTTTTTCCCGGTCATTGATGGAGCGCCATCTGTAGCTACAGAATTTAATTTTGCCAAAGGCAGATTGTATTTCTGCAGAAGTCCAAAAACACAAGTAAATATATCTTCTCCTGTGGTAGTACCAAGCATCGGTATTAGTTCCAGTAATTCCCCAAAAATGTTAAAATTCTTTTCACAAGAACGAAGAAACACTGCTAATTGAGCTTTGCCACTAATGTCCGTTCTCTCGTCACAGGCAATGGAGAAACTTTCGAAACTAGATGATTTTGCTTTGATCTGATCACTTAAATTCGCGGCTAAATCAGTAACTCTTTCCGCAACTGTATTTCGAGACAATGAAATTGATTGAAAAGCCTTCACATTTCCAGGACAAACAATTTCTCCAGCTTTCATTAGGCATTCCTTGATGAAATCACCGTCAGTAAAAGGCTTCGAATGTTTAGCTATCAAATCGGACAAGACGTAGCTTGCATGTACCGCCGCTTCACTTTCTTGCAATACTTTACTAAACATGGACTGTTGCCTTTTCACTCCTAACTTGAGCTCTTTCAACTTTTCTTCTCTCATTAATCCTTCGTAATTGTTATATTTCGATTTGTGTTGTTCGTAATGACGTTTAATATTATATAACTTTAGTACATTAATAGTATTATTACATATCAAGCAGATTATTTTATCTTTTATTTCACAGCAAAAATATTCTAATTCCCATTTTACTTGGAATATTCTATTTTCGTCAGCGATTTTTCGTTTAATTTTACTACCACTTGGTTTTGATATAGACATACTGAATACAAAGGGCATTAAGTAAACAAACAGTTCGCTAGAACTACAGCTACTACTGAGATGAGTTGTCTACTGAGATGAGTCTCGGCTTTTATAAGCTTTATAATTAATTTCTCGAAGATACTGGAAACATCTATAAATACCAGGATTTTTTGTGGATGGCAACAGCAATTACGAGATATTTATTTATTAGGTATTAAATGCACGCGCTGTTCTATTTTTAACCTTCCAACGCAGCTGTCTTTTCAAAAATCGTCTGCGTTGCTAAGGCAACATGAAGCAAATCTAATTACAATTCTAAATAAAAAAAAAACTAAATAAATAAATAACTATGAAATCCGTAACAATATGAATTAAGTAATAATTAATAATAAAGCAAAGTGCATGCACATGCAGGCACCAATATATCGTACAAAACTATGATTGGAAAACTGAGACCACGAGTTCGGCCACATTCGGCTATCGGGGGATGCGTACAAGTTCTGAGTGCAGGTGTCCCCCAAAAGCCGAAGGTAGCTGAACGCAAGCTACTCAGACGCATTTGTCATTTAAGTAGTGTGTGTGTCAGCTCGCTGTGAGTAATCTAACAACACTGAATAAATTATCGTTAATTACTTAGCAGTAAACATTTCATTTTTTTCTTTGTCGATATGTTATTTTATTATTATATATTATTATTTGCCGATATATTGGCCGGGCCGCAAAAATATTTGTGGGCCGCGAGTTTGGTATCCTTGTTTTAGGACGTGTGTTTAAATGACCTTCAAGAACGAGTTTGATTATTTTCTTTGTATACAGTACACGAAGAAACATATATAGTTCTCAGATTTACCTTTTCATAATAACACTAACAGTGATATTCGTAATTAACTTATATGTGATGGCAAAACGATAAGTAAACAAGGGAAGTGGCAAGCTCTCCATGGAAAAAGAGAAAAACAGTTTACTTTAAAGTCTGATCATAATTACATTACAGGTGTGTTACCTTTTACATGTTTAACTACATTTTATTTTGTGCTCAAGAAAATATATAATAACTGGATTTGATGTTTAGTCACATTTGTTGTGGGAGTTTTAAAATAACAACGTAAAATTTAGATATTTCTGTCATTGTTTATTCCAATTAAGTGTTTTCGAAACATAACTAATATTTATAACGTGAAAACTTTGAGAAATATATATATATTTAGAATAAATAAAGTATAATTAAATTATAGTTTGAGTACATAGTTACTGTTTTGTGTTCACAATACTTTTAACACAATACATTCATTAATTACAGGATGCAATTATATAATGTAGAAATGAAATGAAATGGCGAGAAAATTACAGGAAAAGGGGCGTGAAGAATCTGCGATCCTTTACGACTACCAGGAACAAAATTGGGTGTGGTTAGAGCACGTCAATCTTTCTAAGCCACGACTACTAAGGGCATGCTTCCCGCTTTTTTGGCTTCCCTTTGGAGGGAATCTCCATGAGTTCTAACCTCCTTGTTGGCAGTGCTTTTCGTGAATTTCATCACTGGGTGGCGATCGCAAACCGCAATGCTTAGGCTATACATTCAACATTTGTAAAATAGCTCGTTAATAACAAGATGTGTATTTCATTTAAAAATTATCGCTCTTTACTAACAGTAATACCGGGTGTTATATTGTAGCATGCCATACTGCAAAGTTTTCTTCCTTTTAACAAATTTTTTATGGTTTCATTTAAATAATTAGTCGCAATATATAAGTGATGTTACATGTAATAGAGATTTAATATAAATATATAATACAGAATTTCTTTAACAAAACCCATCATCACGCAAGGTTTTAAACCTTTAAAATTGTTTTGAAATGTTCTTTTGTATATAAACAAGCTTCTTAATATTATGTATCGTATGTATGTGTATGTGTATGTATGTGTTTAACTGTATGTATGTGTGTTCGGCTCAATACTTCTCGTCTTACCGTTATTCGAGTGTGCTGTAAAATATCTCTTTGTCAACTCCAAATTTGTTTGATAGCCAATTCATATTTAGAATTATTTTTTAATTTAGTCCATTTCATGCAAGTTAGTGTTCTCTATTTCTTGTGTACCCTCACAATGCTCATGGAATAAATGAATCTGTCAGAAACACCTTCTAAATCGCTGTAAACCTAGCTCATGTGAATTAAATCTAATTTTTTTTTTTCTCAAAGAATAGAAATATTTGTGTAAATTTTTATTCTGATCCGCACTGTAAACTTCTGTGATGTGTATTTAGTTTACATTCGGATACTGAAATCTCAGAAAATGTGCATGCCTATAGTATATGAGCACTGATTATTGATTATATTGCACTAGTTATTATGTTCTTACATTACATATTTCTTCATCTTCATGTCATAAAAATGTTCTATCATACTGGAGATAATCTCTTTGTACAAAAATGATATTTTATCCTACTATATATATATATATATATATATATACTGTTTGAGGCATATTTATTATTTTTTTTTTTCCAATTGCTTTGCAATCCACTCTGAGAAGTGAATTCAATGCAATTAAAATTTAAGGATGCATATAATTTATAAGAAATGTTAATTGCATTACCTTTTTTATGGAATTTATTACTTTTTAGCTCTACTATCTTTTAACTTTGAGTCAGGTCATTTGAATACTCTCTGTCCTATCTTCAAAATTCTCTAGTGCGTAGCTCATTTTAATCAGTGTCATGTATAAGCGTGTTGAACATGTATTTGTGGTTACCTTGTTGAGTGTTTTGCGATTGTACTTGATGTAATGGAAATTCATGAGGTAATATATGTAAATTAATAAAGAGAATACATTTTTATTTTCTCGAATAAGGCTTTATATTTTATTATATGCTGTCAATGATATTGAAGTACTTAGTATTCACATTTTATATTTGATTCATTGCGGTTAATGCCATGTATGTCATTATTATATGCTGGTGATATTGAAGTACTTGGTATTCAGCAATAGAAGTAAAATTTATATTTCTTCTGTCCCAAACTGGTTGCTACATTTAGGTCGAAAATTTTGTCCTAAAATAAAATAGTTGTTACATTTCAAGTAGGTGGAGTCATAAATAACCTTCGATGCAATTTAGTAGATAGATCGTAATCAGTAAAATTTTACAATGTACTACAACAAATGTAACTCTGTATACTCAGTTTCCATCCTTAGTTTTTACTTTCCACAAAAGTAGCATTTATTTGGGGACAATTTTACTGAGGCAGATTTAGAGGGTTAACAGGGTTTTAAGCCACGCCCCATTTTGTAAGTAAGTACCCTTCCGCCAGTAATTCGGAACGATCACGTTTATGTGATTAAGGCAAACCTTCGACGGATGTCTGCTTGAGAAATGCCTTCATGGAGGACTTTCTAAGGGAACTGGTTCGTATAGACGGGACACATCAATGAATTCACAGTTCCTTAGCATGAAGATAGTTTTTTTGCGAATACTGATGAGGAGTCTTTACAAAATGAGGCGTGGCTTAAAGACGTGGCAACTCTGGATTTTTTAAACCAATTTGGTACTGATATGAGGAGGGAATACTTGGTAAGTAAATGTTGTTGATTGATAACGTAACACCCTGAAATTTCTGAAAAATCTTGAAACGAAATTATAAAATCTACAGTATCAATAATCAGTACAAAAGTATTCGAATATAGCAACTAATTTGGGTCAGACGCACTATATGATTCATTGTGGTTAATGTCATTATTATATGCTGCCAGTGATATTGGAATACTTGGTATTCAGAGTTACTTTGTGATATTGGAATACTTGCTATTATTTTGAATATCTGTAATGTTGCATTACTCTTCAGAGCTCTAAATCTGCATTATTTAAAAATTTATCATTTAATCCAACCCCCAAAAATTATTTGATAATAATTAGGAAGAAAAAAAGTCTTCAGCACTTAAAATCAAATCTCTTTTAGTAATATTTTTCTCTTATGTATTAGAAAAAGATATAAAATTTTAGATCATAATTTATTAATTATATATTTAATATAGGGTAGTAAATTATTTTGTTGCCCAGGACAATTGATAGGAATATAATGAAACTTTCACGGTGAAATAGTTTATGTTCTGAAGCTTGCTAACTTCGTTCTGTATAAATAACTGAAAAGTAAAACAGATGTTCTAAATTTACCTTAAAATTAGAATAAGTAGCTCTAATAAGTACAATTCAAAACAGCATATATCTAGATGCAAGCAGGAATTAAAATCGAGTGGGATAACTTGAAATTTCATGCTTTCTTTCTAAATAAAAATATTTTTATTTAGAAGAAATGTATAATTTCTGACTACTAGAGATTAATCGTTATTAAATTTTGCATATAACAAGAGCATACTTGTTTGTGGTATACTTCTGCTCATTGTAAATGTCGCAAATTGTAGCAGAAGTGTAGCTCCATCTCGCGGTCAGTAGAAATTTCACGGAGGCCAGCGAAAACACAAAAGAATATTTTCACACTAGCACAGGCATTGAGTATAATTTGGCCTTGACAAAACAAAATGCGCATGAATTTTCTACCGAAAGAAACGTATGAAAAAAATTTGGGAATCTGCGTTTCTAATTTTATAAAGCTGAGGAGAAAATGTAAAATATTAACCTCTATTGAAAATATAATCTCCGCGTAAGAAGTGTCAAAAACTGTTCGCGTACGAATAACTACATTATGATTAAACTGCAAATTATATATATTTCTCTGTGTTGTTTTACGCAAAGTACCCACCAGTTTAGTTATTCCATCATTAAATGTTCCTATATATATATATGTGAGATGCAAACGTACCTCTACTCGCTTCGGCAGTGCATATACTAAAATTGGAACGCTACAGAGATATGCAGGTATGGATAGTGAGTGTTAAAGACGAGATAATTAGCGATATGAACAATTATGTTACGGAATAATATAACGGATGATGGTACAGAACAAGTGTCGAAGAAATTATGGTTAAGATCGTGTAGCGTTCCAACATTTTTTGCTCCAGATGATAATCGGTTCGATCTTTCGAGCCTCCATTGTTTGTATACATTTACGGTTTGTTGAGAAATTCAGCCGGGGCCCTACCAAAATCTCAAATGATATGAACTCCCATATTTTATTTTTTGACGATCTGTCATTAACTTAATTTACGAATTCAAAGTGATGACGCTCACAGTTATCATAAAATCTTAAAAGTAAGCTCAAAATGTTATTATTGATGGAAGTAATTTTTCAATTCATTGTGCATAACCTGAGGAGCAAAACATCATTAGTGAAAACTCTGAGAGCCATAGTCTGAAGAATTTGCTTTTGATTTGTGTGACATCATTAAATAATGAAGAATCTACGTGTATATGTATGCTTGAATGTTCCTCGCTGAGTTTTATTTATTTTATATTTTGTGCGAATTTAAGGAACTTTTCATTAAAAAGTCGTAGATTTAAAAGTTTAATGTTGCCACTCAGCAAAGCACAAAATATTTATGTTTCAGATTTAATCAAAAAACTCAGTGAAATAAAAGAAGTGTGTTGCCAATCAGCAAAACGCAATATTCCCAGTTTAGTCGTATTGCAGAACAACTTTTGGAACCAAATTTTAAACACTCTATAGTTAAGGCTAGATTACGGTCCAGGGAGTTTTTAATCTCTCATTGTACGAAGGTCAATTTATAGTCAAAGAATGTCTAGCAGGACAAAGGTGCATTGGCAGTCAAGGAGGTTAGAATACATGGAGATGGTTTCTCTGCTATTAGAGTACGAAGAAAGTGAACCACGCCACGCCACGTGAGGGCAAGAAAACGTTTACCTTACCGACCGAAGTGAGGTAAAACGCCAGCTGGTTTCAAGTTCTCAGTGTGTTTTCTGATTTTGTATGCGTAGATCTGAAAGGCCTAAAAGGCACTGAATTGTTACAGCGAAATAATGTCTACATTTCCGACTTCATGTCCATGTAAAAGAATGTTGTAGAACAGGGATGTCAAACTCATAGGTACACTTGGGCCAAACAAACAAGGTTTAACTTTATGTTAACGCAAAATAAAATCAATATTCATAGAAACGTAGATTTATTTCGAATAATACAGTAATAAACATATATATATATAAAAGAACAAGAAAAATTTAATGTTTACGTCCTGATACTTGACAGCTCTTCTCTGCTATTATCTTTCCTATTTCGGGAGAAATTTTGTTTGCAGTGATAACTTTCAACGCTGACCCAAGGTCAGCATCATTAATGCGGTTTCTAATAGGAGACTTATTACCTTTCATGACTGAAAATACGTGCTCGCACCGATAAGGGCTACCAAACATGGAAATAATTTCATATGCGAATTTTCGAGTATTTTCAAACCTGGCTGGTAAATATTTGTAAAATTCAGGCACGCCCACTTCAATGAATTTTGCTTTCAAATTTGAGTTGCATTGAATCTCGATCACCTCCATTTGCGTATGGCTGGGTACTGAGTCAATACTTATTGAGAAAATCGGAGAAAACAGAAAAAAATTTGTCTTCCAGGCAACTAAAATCATTAAACATCGTTTCAAATTCAGTTGTTAATTTTGCAATTTTTTCTGCGTATTTTTGATACAAACAAGTATCATCTAAACTTGATTTATTCATGCTGCACGTCGGGAAGTGCGTCAAATCTTCATTTTTAAGTGGTTTTTCCCAAAGAACTAGTTGACATTTGAATGCTTTAATTATGTCAAACATGTTCGTAATGATATGATCTTTTCCTCGTAACGATAAATTTAAATCGGTTAAGTGTTTGGTTATATCAACTAAGAAAGATAAATCTTGTATCCGTATTGGATCGTAAAACAAACTTACATCTTGATTTTTCGTTTTTAAAAACTGACATATTTCTTCTTTCAAATCCCAGAATTGTTTGAGAATCTTTTAGCAAGATAACCAGCGTACCTCGTTATTGTAGGACAAACCCGAATATTCACTATCTAACTCACTTAAGAAAGCAGTGAATTGACGCTGATTTAAACCTCGAGATCTTACAAAATTTATAACTTTTCTATATATGACAAAATATTCTCTATATTTATTACTTTCGTGCATAGAACTTCTTGATGTATAATACAATGCATATGATGAATGTTTGAATCGTGAATTTCACTAAGTTTTTTTCTTAGTAATGCTACGAAGCCCTTGTTTTTCCCGGTCATTGATGGAGCGCCATCTGTAGCTACAGAATTTAATTTTGCCAAAGGCAGATTGTATTTCTGCAGAAGTCCAAAAACACAAGTAAATATATCTTCTCCTGTGGTAGTACCAAGCATCGGTATTAGTTCCAGTAATTCCCCAAAAATGTTAAAATTCTTTTCACAAGAACGAAGAAACACTGCTAATTGAGCTTTGCCACTAATGTCCGTTCTCTCGTCACAGGCAATGGAGAAACTTTCGAAACTAGATAATTTTGCTTTGATCTGATCACTTAAATTCGCGGCTAAATCAGTAACTCTTTCCGCAACTGTATTTCGAGACAATGAAATTGATTGAAAAGCCTTCACATTTCCAGGACAAACAATTTCTCCAGCTTTCATTAGGCATTCCTTGATGAAATCACCGTCAGTAAAAGGCTTCGAATGTTTAGCTATCAAATCGGACAAGACGTAGCTTGCATGTACCGCCGCTTCACTTTCTTGCAATACTTTACTAAACATGGACTGTTGCCTTTTCACTCCTAACTTGAGCTCTTTCAACTTTTCTTCTCTCATTAATCCTTCGTAATTGTTATATTTCGATTTGTGTTGTTCGTAATGACGTTTAATATTATATAACTTTAGTACATTAATAGTATTATTACATATCAAGCAGATTATTTTATCTTTTATTTCACAGCAAAAATATTCTAATTCCCATTTTACTTGGAATATTCTATTTTCGTCAGCGATTTTTCGTTTAATTTTACTACCACTTGGTTTTGATATAGACATACTGAATACAAAGGGCATTAAGTAAACAAACAGTTCGCTAGAACTACAGCTACTACTGAGATGAGTTGTCTACTGAGATGAGTCTCGGCTTTTATAAGCTTTATAATTAATTTCTCGAAGATACTGGAAACATCTATAAATACCAGGATTTTTTGTGGATGGCAACAGCAATTACGAGATATTTATTTATTAGGTATTAAATGCACGCGCTGTTCTATTTTTAACCTTCCAACGCAGCTGTCTTTTCAAAAATCGTCTGCGTTGCTAAGGCAACATGAAGCAAATCTAATTACAATTCTAAATAAAAAAAAAACTAAATAAATAAATAACTATGAAATCCGTAACAATATGAATTAAGTAATAATTAATAATAAAGCAAAGTGCATGCACATGCAGGCACCAATATATCGTACAAAACTATGATTGGAAAACTGAGACCACGAGTTCGGCCACATTCGGCTATCGGGGGATGCGTACAAGTTCTGAGTGCAGGTGTCCCCCAAAAGCCGAAGGTAGCTGAACGCAAGCTACTCAGACGCATTTGTCATTTAAGTAGTGTGTGTGTCAGCTCGCTGTGAGTAATCTAACAACACTGAATAAATTATCGTTAATTACTTAGCAGTAAACATTTCATTTTTTTCTTTGTCGATATGTTATTTTATTATTATATATTATTATTTGCCGATATATTGGCCGGGCCGCAAAAATATTTGTGGGCCGCGAGTTTGGTATCCTTGTTTTAGGACGTGTGTTTAAATGACCTTCAAGAACGAGTTTGATTATTTTCTTTGTATACAGTACACGAAGAAACATATATAGTTCTCAGAGTTACCTTTTCATAATAACACTAACAGTGATATTCGTAATTAACTTATATGTGATGGCAAAACGATAAGTAAACAAGGGAAGTGGCAAGCTCTCCATGGAAAAAGAGAAAAACAGTTTACTTTAAAGTCTGATCATAATTACATTACAGGTGTGTTACCTTTTACATGTTTAACTACATTTTATTTTGTGCTCAAGAAAATATATAATAACTGGATTTGATGTTTAGTCACAATTGTTGTGGGAGTTTTAAAATAACAACGTAAAATTTAGATATTTCTGTCATTGTTTATTCCAATTAAGTGTTTTCGAAACATAACTAATATTTATAACGTGAAAACTTTGAGAAATATATATATATTTAGAATAAATAATATAATTAAATTATAGTTTGAGTACATAGTTACTGTTTTGTGTTCACAATACTTTTAACACAATACATTCATTAATTACAGGATGCAATTATATAATGTAGAAATGAAATGAAATGGCGAGAAAATTACAGGAAAAGGGGCGTGAAGAATCTGCGATCCTTTACGACTACCAGGAACAAAATTGGGTGTGGTTAGAGCATGTCAATCTTTCTAAGCCACGACTACTAAGGGCATGCTTCCCGCTTTTTTGGCTTCCCTTTGGAGGGAATCTCCATGAGTTCTAACCTCCTTGTTGGCAGTGCTTTTCGTGAATTTCATCACTGGGTGGCGATCGCAAACCGCAATGCTTAGGCTATACATTCAACATTTGTAAAATAGCTCGTTAATAACAAGATGTGTATTTCATTTAAAAATTATCGCTCTTTACTAACAGTAATACCGGGTGTTATATTGTAGCATGCCATACTGCAAAGTTTTCTTCCTTTTAACAAATTTTTTATGGTTTCATTTAAATAATTAGTCGCAATATATAAGTGATGTTACATGTAATAGAGATTTAATATAAATATATAATACAGAATTTCTTTAACAAAACCCATCATCACGCAAGGTTTTAAACCTTTAAAATTGTTTTGAAATGTTCTTTTGTATATAAACAAGCTTCTTAATATTATGTATCGTATGTATGTGTATGTGTATGTATGTGTTTAACTGTATGTATGTGTGTTCGGCTCAATACTTCTCGTCTTACCGTTATTCGAGTGTGCTGTAAAATATCTCTTTGTCAACTCCAAATTTGTTTGATAGCCAATTCATATTTAGAATTATTTTTTAATTTAGTCCATTTCATGTAAGTTAGTGTTCCCTATTTCTTGTGTACCCTCACAATGTTCATGGAATAAATGAATATGTCAGAAACACCTTCTAAATCGCTGTAAACCTAGCTCATGTGAATTAAATCTAATTTTTTTTTTCTCAAAGAATAGAAATATTTGTGTAAATTTTTATTCTGATCCGCACTGTAAACTTCTGTGATGTGTATTTAGTTTACATTCGGATACTGAAATCTCAGAAAATGTGCATGCCTATAGTATATGAGCACTGATTATTGATTATATTGCACTAGTTATTATGTTCTTACATTACATATTTCTTCATCTTCATGTCATAAAAATGTTCTATCATACTGGACATAATCTCTTTGTACAAAAATGATATTTTATCCTACTATATATATATATATATATATATACTGTTTGAGGCATATTTATTATTTTTTTTTTTTTCCAATTGCTTTGCAATCCACTCTGAGAAGTGAATTCAATGCAATTAAAATTTAAGGATGCATATAATTTATAAGAAATGTTAATTGCATTACCTTTTTTATGGAATTTATTACTTTTTAGCTCTACTATCTTTTAACTTTGAGTCAGGTCATTTGAATACTCTCTGTCCTATCTTCAAAATTCTCTAGTGCGTAGCTCATTTTAATCAGTGTCATGTATAAGCGTGTTGAACATGTATTTGTGGTTACCTTGTTGAGTGTTTTGCGATTGTACTTGATGTAATGGAAATTCATGAGGTAATATATGTAAATTAATAAAGAGAATACATTTTTATTTTCTCGAATAAGGCTTTATATTTTATTATATGCTGTCAATGATATTGAAGTACTTAGTATTCACATTTTATATTTGATTCATTGCGGTTAATGCCATGTATGTCATTATTATATGCTGGTGATATTGAAGTACTTGGTATTCAGCAATAGAAGTAAAATTTATATTTCTTCTGTCCCAAACTGGTTGCTACATTTAGGTCGAAAATTTTGTCCTAAAATAAAATAGTTGTTACATTTCAAGTAGGTGGAGTCATAAATAACCTTCGATGCAATTTAGTAGATAGATCGTAATCAGTAAAATTTTACAATGTACTACAACAAATGTAACTCTGTATACTCAGTTTCCATCCTTAGTTTTTACTTTCCACAAAAGTAGCATTTATTTGGGGACAATTTTACTGAGGCAGATTTAGAGGGTTAACAGGGTTTTAAGCCACGCCCCATTTTGTAAGTAAGTACCCTTCCGCCAGTAATTCGGAACGATCACGTTTATGTGATTAAGGCAAACCTTCGACGGATGTCTGCTTGAGAAATGCCTTCATGGAGGACTTTCTAAGGGAACTGGCTCGTATAGACGGGACACATCAATGAATTCACAGTTCCTTAGCATGAAGATAGTTTTTTTGCGAATACTGATGAGGAGTCTTTACAAAATGAGGCGTGGCTTAAAGACGTGGCAACTCTGGATTTTTTAAACCAATTTGGTACTGATATGAGGAGGGAATACTTGGTAAGTAAATGTTGTTGATTGATAACGTAACACCCTGAAATTTCTGAAAAATCTTGAAACGAAATTATAAAATCTACAGTATCAATAATCAGTACAAAAGTATTCGAATATAGCAACTAATTTGGGTCAGACGCACTATATGATTCATTGTGGTTAATGTCATTATTATATGCTGCCAGTGATATTGGAATACTTGGTATTCAGAGTTACTTTGTGATATTGGAATACTTGCTATTATTTTGAATATCTGTAATGTTGCATTACTCTTCAGAGCTCTAAATCTGCATTATTTAAAAATTTATCATTTAATCCAACCCCCAAAAATTATTTGATAATAATTAGGAAGAAAAAAAAGTCTTCAGCACTTAAAATCAAATCTCTTTTAGTAATATTTTTCTCTTATGTATTAGAAAAAGATATAAAATTTTAGATCATAATTTATTAATTATATATTTAATATAGGGTAGTAAATTATTTTGTTGCCCAGGACAATTGATAGGAATATAATGAAACTTTCACGGTGAAATAGTTTATGTTCTGAAGCTTGCTAACTTCGTTCTGTATAAATAACTGAAAAGTAAAACAGATGTTCTAAATTTACCTTAAAATTAGAATAAGTAGCTCTAATAAGTACAATTCAAAACAGCATATATCTAGATGCAAGCAGGAATTAAAATCGAGTGGGATAACTTGAAATTTCATGCTTTCTTTCTAAATAAAAATATTTTTATTTAGAAGAAATGTATAATTTCTGACTACTAGAGATTAATCGTTATTAAATTTTGCATATAACAAGAGCATACTTGTTTGTGGTATACTTCTGCTCATTGTAAATGTCGCAAATTGTAGCAGAAGTGTAGCGCCATCTCGCGGTCAGTAGAAATTTCACGGAGGCCAGCGAAAACACAAAAGAATATTTTCACACTAGCACAGGCATTGAGTATAATTTGGCCTTGACAAAACAAAATGCGCATGAATTTTCTACCGAAAGAAACGTATGAAAAAAATTTGGGAATCTGCGTTTCTAATTTTATAAAGCTGAGGAGAAAATGTAAAATATTAACCTCTATTGAAAATATAATCTCCGCGTAAAAAGTGTCAAAAACTGTTCGCGTATGAATAACTACATTATGATTAAACTGCAAATTATAATGTTTCTCTGCGTTGTTTTACGCAAAGTACCCACCAGTTTAGTTATTCCATCATTAAATGTTCCTATATATATGTGTGAGATGCAAGTTACCTGTCCTCGCTTCGGCAGTGCATATACTAAAATTGAAACGCTACAGAGGTATGCAGGTACGGATAGTGAGTGTGAAAGGCAAGATAATTAGCGATATGAACAATAATGTTGCGGAATAATATAACGGAACATTTTTTTCTCCAGATGATAATCGGTTCGATCTTTCGAGCCTCCATTGTTTGTATACATTTACGGTTTGTTGAGAAATTCAGCCGGGGCCCTACCAAAATCTCAAATAATATGAACTCCCATATTTTATTTTTTGACGATCTGTCATTAACTTAATTTACGAATTCAAAGTGATGACGCTCACAGTTATCATAAAATCTTAAAAGTAAGCTCAAAATGTTATTATTGATGGAAGTAATTTTTCAATTCATTGTGCATAACCTGAGGAGCAAAACATCATTAGTGAAAACTCTGAGAGCCATAGTCTGAAGAATTTGCTTTTGATTTGTGTGACATCATTAAATAATGAAGAATCTACGTGTATATGTATGCTTGAATGTTCCTCGCTGAGTTTTATTTATTTTATATTTTGTGCGAATTTAAGGAACTTTTCATTAAAAAGTCGTAGATTTAAAAGTTTAATGTTGCCACTCAGCAAAGCACAAAATATTTATGTTTCAGATTTAATCAAAAAACTCAGTGAAATAAAAGAAGTGTGTTGCCAATCAGCAAAACGCAATATTCCCAGTTTAGTCGTATTGCAGAACAACTTTTGGAACCAAATTTTAAACACTCTATAGTTAAGGCTAGATTACGGTCCAGGGAGTTTTTAATCTCTCATTGTACGAAGGTCAATTTATAGTCAAAGAATGTCTAGCAGGACAAAGGTGCATTGGCAGTCAAGGAGGTTAGAATACATGGAGATGGTTTCTCTGCTATTAGAGTACGAAGAAAGTGAACCACGCCACGCCACGTGAGGGCAAGAAAACGTTTACCTTACCGACCGAAGTGAGGTAAAACGCCAGCTGGTTTCAAGTTCTCAGTGTGTTTTCTGATTTTGTATGCGTAGATCTGAAAGGCCTAAAAGGCACTGAATTGTTACAGCGAAATAATGTCTACATTTCCGACTTCATGTCTATGTAAAAGAATGTTGTAGAACAGGGATGTCAAACTCATAGGTACACTTGGGCCAAACAAACAAGGTTTAACTTTATGTTAACGCAAAATAAAATCAATATTCATAGAAACGTAGATTTATTTCGAATAATACAGTAATAAACATATATATATATATATAAAAGAACAAGAAAAATTTAATGTTTACGTCCTGATACTTGACAGCTCTTCTCTGCTATTATCTTTCCTATTTCGGGAGAAATTTTGTTTGCAGTGATAACTTTCAATGCTGACCCAAGGTCAGCATCATTAATGCGGTTTCTAATAGGAGACTTATTACACCTTTCATGACTGAAAATAAGTGCTGGTAAATATTTGTAAAATTCAGGCACGCCCACTTCAATGAATTTTGCTTTCAAATTTGAGTTGCATTGAATCTCGATCACCTCCATTTGCGTATGGCTGGGTACTGAGTCAATACTTATTGAGAAAATCGGAGAAAACAAAAAAAAAATTTGTCTTCCAGGGAACTAAAATCATTAAACATCGTTTCAAATTCGGTTGTTAATTTTGCAATTTTTTCTGCGTATTTTTGATACGAACAAGTATCATCTAAACTTGATTTATTCATGCTGCACGTCGGGAAGTGCGTCAAATCTTCATTTTTAAGTGGTTTTTCCCAAAGAACTAGTTGACATTTGAATTCTTTAATTATGTCAAACATGTTCGTAATGATATGATCTTTTCCTCGTAACGATAAATTTAAATCGGTTAAGTGTTTGGTTATATCAACTAAGAAAGATAAATCTTGTATCCGTATTGGATCGTAAAACAAATTTACATCTTGATTTTTCGTTTTTAAAAACTGACATATTTCTTCTTTCAAATCCCAGAATTGTTTGAGAATCTTTTAGCAAGATAACCAGCGTACCTCGTTATTGTAGGACAAACCCGAATATTCACTATCTAACTCACTTAAGAAAGCAGTGAATTGACGCTGATTTAAACCTCGAGATGTTACAAAATTTATAACTTTTCTATATATGACAAAATATTCTCTATATTTATTACTTTCGTGCATAGAACTTCTTGATGTATAATACAATGCATATGATGAATGTTTGAATCGTGAATTTCACTAAGTTTTTTTCTTAGTAATGCTACGAAGCCCTTGTTTTTCCCGGTCATTGATGGAGCGCCATCTGTAGCTACAGAATTTAATTTTGCCAAAGGTAGATTGTATTTCTGCAGAAGTCCAAAAACACAAGTAAATATATCTTCTCCTGTGCTAGTACCAGGCATCGGTATTAGTTCCAGTAATTCCTCAAAAATGTTAAAATTCTTGTCACAAGAACGAAGAAACACTGCTAATTGAGCTTTGCCACTAATGTCCGTGCTCTCGTCACAGGCAATGGAGAAACTTTCGAAACTAGATAATTTTGCTTTGATCTGATCACTTAAATTCGCGGCTAAATCAGTAACTCTTTCCGCAACTGTATTTCGAGACAATGAAATTGATTGAAAAGCTTTCACATTTCCAGGACAAACAATTTCTCCAGCTTTCATTAGGCATTCCTTGATGAAATCACCGTCAGTAAAAGGCTTCGAATGTTTAGCTATCAAATCGGACAAGACGTAGCTTGCATGTACCGCCGCTTCACTTTCTTGCAATACTTTACTAAACATGGACTGTTGCCTTTTCACTCCTAACTTGAGCTCTTTCAACTTTTCTTCTCTCATTAATCCTTCGTAATTGTTATATTTCGATTTGTGTTGTTCGTAATGACGTTTAATATTATATAACTTTAGTACATTAATAGTATTATTACATATCAAGCAGATTATTTTATCTTTTATTTCACAGCAAAAATATTCTAATTCCCATTTTACTTGGAATATTCTATTTTCGTCAGCGATTTTTCGTTTAATTTTACTACCACTTGGTTTTGATATAGACATACTGAATACAAAGGGCATTAAGTAAACAAACAGTTCGCTAGAACTACAGCTACTACTGAGATGAGTTGTCTACTGAGATGAGTCTCGGCTTTTATAAGCTTTATAATTAATTTCTCGAAGATACTGGAAACATCTATAAATACCAGGATTTTTTGTGGATGGCAACAGCAATTACGAGATATTTATTTATTAGGTATTAAATGCACGCGCTGTTCTATTTTTAACCTTCCAACGCAGCTGTCTTTTCAAAAATCGTCTGCGTTGCTAAGGCAACATGAAGCAAATCTAATTACAATTCTAAATAAAAAAAAAACTAAATAAATAAATAACTATGAAATCCGTAACAATATGAATTAAGTAATAATTAATAATAAAGCAAAGTGCATGCACATGCAGGCACCAATATATCGTACAAAACTATGATTGGAAAACTGAGACCACGAGTTCGGCCACATTCGGCTATCGGGGGATGCGTACAAGTTCTGAGTGCAGGTGTCCCCCAAAAGCCGAAGGTAGCTGAACGCAAGCTACTCAGACGCATTTGTCATTTAAGTAGTGTGTGTGTCAGCTCGCTGTGAGTAATCTAACAACACTGAATAAATTATCGTTAATTACTTAGCAGTAAACATTTCATTTTTTTCTTCGTCGATATCTTATTTTATTATTATATATTATTATTTGTCGATATATTGGCCGGGCCGTAAAAATATTTGTTGTGGGCGCGAGTTTGACATCTTTGGTGTAGAATCAATCGAACATTCTCACAATCAATTCCTGCTATATTAGCTGTCAAAATATATAATGATTATGCGGGTAAAATGTGAAGAAGTTGAATGTGAAAGAATATAATTAAGCTTTCTATAGGATAAAAACGAAATTACTTTCTGAACAACCTAATAGAACTTATTCGATAAATACAAGCTTTTTAAAATTTCGGATTTAGCTAAGTTTAGTCTAAAGAGCGTTTTAGAGCCAGATGTATTGATAGTAGCCGGTTTTGTATTCATTTAACTGTGCCGTCCTTCAAGTAGTGGTTAAGAGGATTTTGTATTTTTTTTATATGAAACCTTCTGTTAATAATCTCACTTTTGAAAGTGCAAAATTGATATAGTAACGATGACGCTAATTCACCTAATGAAACTTATAATTTATGTAGTTCAGGTGTAACAAAATATTACATTAAAATGTAAAAAAAAATAAGATTTAAGAAAATAGAATTTTAGTAATAAAATTTTTATTTAAACTGGAAACTGGAAGGTTTTGCTAAACTGCGTCGTCGCTATAATCAGCGATAGGAAGCTTATAACTTTGACTCTCGTCATCAGTCCAAAAAGTATCGTACAGAGCATATCGCTTGTTGCCATCCACATCCTGAAGGTCAAATCGGACAGAATACAGCCTTTGATTAGTTAAGGCAAAAATATTGTCGTTACCTGAAAATGCATTATAGTTATTTAACGTTCCCGTAATATGCAAGTACATTGTACATCTCTATCATGTATTAAGAATATGTACTTTTGTAATAAACTGTAACTTGAATACTTTTGTAACAAAAGGCTTTATTTCCTAAGAAAGTAATAACTGCAAATTACGCGAGTACGATAATTAGATCCGCCAAAAATTGTAAAAAATGGCAGAAGTGATCAAGAGGATTCGCTGATGGATTTGTGTATGACCGAGACGGTATACACTGACTACCAATAAGTATTTGGACACCTATGCAAATGACGATATCTGCGGTCCTAAGGTACGTCACGGACTCCGCCGGTATATATCGTGTAGGAAAGAGCATCGGCTTTAGTCGCATGCAAGATGCCTTGCAGTTCGGAGCTCTCTGATTTCGAGAAAGGTATAATTATCGGGTATCACAAATGTGGCCGATCCTTAAGGGACATATCTAGCGATCTGAAGTACCCAAAATCGACAGTGGCCTATGTGATTAAGAAGTGGAAGGTGAGCGGTGATTGTCGGAATGTGCCCCGAGTCGGCAGACCAACGAAACTGGGAGATAGAGACCAACGAGTGCTGTCCAGAGAAATTCGGAAGAACCGCACCCAACTGATGGCCCTCATCCACGAGGAGTTTCAGCAGGCATCCGGGAGTATTGTTTCAATGAATACCATCCGTAAGGAAGTACATCTGCTTGGTTTTCATGGTCGTGCTGCTGCCCATAAGCCTTTGATCACAAAGTCCAACCACGCTGCTCGGTTAATGTGGTGCAAAGCACATCGAAATTGGATCGTAGATCAGTGGAAACGGGTTCTTTGGAGTGACGAATCAAGGTTCACCCTTTACCGTTTGGATGGCAGGGTCTGGGTCTGGCGTCTACCTGGAGAACATCTCCTACCAGAATGCATTGTGAGAACAGTCAAGTTTGGCGGAGGTGGAATTATAGTCTGGGGGTGTTTCTCCTGGTATGGGCTGGGACCCTTGGTCCCAATTCATGGTAAGCTCAACTCCGATGCCTACTGCACTATTTTGGATGACAATGTGCTTCCTACGTTGTGGCAGTTTTACGAGTTGGAGCCCTGTAGCTTTCAGGACGACAATGCCAGTTGTTATGTTTCGACGTTAACCAAGGCTTGGTATGGTGCCAATGGAGTTCATCGAATGGACTGGCCTGACCAGAGTCTAGACCTGAACCTTATTGAGAACCTCTGGGATGAGTTACATCACCGAATTCAGGGGTGCACTACCCGTGCAAAATCGGTGAAGGAACTTCTATGTCTTCTCCAAGCCGAATGGACAAAAATACCACTAGCTGTCATACAAAGACTTGTGGAAAGTATGCCCCGGAGTGTCCACGCTGTAATTACCTCACGTGGAGGCTCTACCAACTATTGATTTTGAATAGATTTATTTTTTCTTTTCTAGCACAGGTGTCCAAATACTTATTGGTAGTAAGTGTACTTGCTCATTACAGTAAGGCAAATCCGACAAATAAATCTAGAAGCGTCGTCCATGTTTGGAATAGTTCAATTGTAATTTTGGCGCTTTACAAAATAACCTTATAAACATTGCTTTAAGGATTATATAGTGATATTCAAGGTTCCTTTAAACAGAGTCATTCTCTTTATTTCAAAAGAAGTTTTAACCAGTTAACTCTGGCGCCCTCGTTTAAGTGTGCGCACTGTTTTGTGTGTCTAGAATCGAGCCATGACGAGTCTATTCGTGCATCACAGAGTAAGTTGCGCTGGTAAGATACTGGATGAAATGGATGGGTTTATTTTATAAATGTGAAAATTTTTTTACCAATATTTACTTATTTGGTTAACATAAGGATATATTACATACGTATTAAACTAAAAACGCAATCAATTCAATTAAATAGTATTACGCATATAAAAGTAAGAATTTAAATTCCTGCTGTGGAGGGATATTCAGCGAAAGAGGGTACTATACACAATGGGACATTGCAAATCGAAGACCAGTAACGCGATTCCTTCCTGATTGTTTGTAGCAATGCGAACACCTTCGTGTAGATTCCCACCTAATTGGCTTATATTAGGTCTAAATGGCCGAGTTTATGTCGATTTATTTCTTTGAATTGGATACGTCGCAAAAGTGTCTTCAATAAATTTGAGGACAATGTTGATACGCGATCATGTTCATTATTTTTTTTTATATATATAATACGAATGCATTCAGACACATAATGTCTAAGAAATGGAGAAATATCTTTTTGTAGTACTTTTTGAGTCATCTTCTTGCTGTGGAGTACGCTATGATAATTCCCTCGCTCATATCCTCTCCACCCCTTTTTTTATTATAATCAATCACTAGCTCCGGTTTATTTGTTATTATTTTTCTTTTCTTCTGTTTCTATTACGTTGTCTTTATGTACAGTACTTACTAAATAAATCTTCGTCTTATCATTAAATTTCATTATACGCATGACGAGTATACTCGTTAATACACAAAATCGTCCCTGCTTCTCCATGCCGAGTATACTCGTCAATCACAGTTAACTGGTTAAACTGATTTACTTTAGTTGATGGATTCCAATAAACTCTGTTTTAAAGGGGTTTGCGTTTTAAAATGAGCTTGGAAAAGAAATGTAGTAAAGCAAAATATAAAATTATACTAAAATGCATTTTCTACTTCTTGTAGATTTTTAATAAAAATTCTATCGGTTTTGAGGACGATCAGACACAAGTCCCTATTCTTCAGGAGCAAAAACGTATAAAGGTGAGAGCAGAGATATTCATTTTATATGGATATCAAAAGGTGGAGGGGGAAAAAAACTTTAAAAGATATCTAATTAGTAATAGTCTTTCATGTTCACAAAAATTTATTTTCTTTATTTAATGATGTTAATTTTAATCATGTTCTTCCCAATGCTTTCAGAATTCTAATATTTTAGATTTTTTTGGAATACACGGCGCTATGTACCTCTTGTCTCTGTCCCACTCATTGATTTCTACATAAAAGTATTGTCGCTACAAACATTTTTATGCCTATGAAAAAGTGAAACCTGTGTTTGATCGACTTCAAAAGCGATATATGCCTATTTCCTTTTAAAAAATCTATGCCTGTCGAACTTTGCTTTTTTAACTAATTTTACATATATTGACCTTGATGTACCATGATAGGCCATGTCCGATTACACGAAGAAGGATACGAAAGACACAAATTATCGGAGTAAAATTTTCCGTGTCTCCGGCAACGACTTCATATAACAGGTAGACGGCTCACAGATTGTTTGGCTCACCCACAGAGAATTCGTCTGCTAGGTTGTCTCCAACATATACCACGTGACTAATGCTCTTGGGGAGTGATAGCTTAGGCTGTTCATCGCCAGTTTGGCCCGCTTTTGATATGGTAGGTAGTGCTTTTTATTTCCGTCTGCTAGCAGTCAGCAGACAACGGCCTCGAATTAGGTTGTTCGATTTTTTACAATTATATTTAGATATAACTTAACCCCTATTTTCCTGAATATTTTATCTATATTTTTAATAATCGCTTTAAATTATTTGCACCATTGTTTAAGATGTTTAGGTTAAATAATTTTAGGAAGAAAATCTAAAATAAATAATAAAAAATTGAGATGGAAACTTTAATTTTGAATAACGTTAAAAAATTAATTGCACTACTGTTATAATATTTGAGAAGGTAAAAAAATCTCGTTTAATTTTAATGCATTGTATCCTAAAGAGAAAAAGAAAATCACATTGTATTATATGTATTTATGCCATTGATTGTCTCTCTTTTCTTGAGATTATATTACTGGGACAAAATAATGCAATCTTAATTACTGATTTCCACACTCATGTGTATGTCATGGCGGGGATCAATACATCTTATTAACTATAACAAATATTTTATATTGAATATGTATCAAACGGTAACAAACTTCAACTCAGTATTTATTATTAGGATCAAAACGATATTACAGTTAACAATTCTCTCACTCTCCTTTTTTTTTTTAAATACTATTTAAAATATGGTAAGTTTTTCACATCACATTTTTTCAATTACAATAAATTTCTAACAGCATCGTAGATGAGACAGAATTATAATCCAGATTATTTTTATTTTAATTGATTTTATAGAAAATAATGATAAAGCATTGAGCTTTATAAAAGTAATCTGATTTTTAAAATAATGCTGTTTAACTCTTTATGTTCAATGTTGCATGAATCAAGATCTTCAGCTTTTTTTTTAACAAAGTAAACATATCGCACAATCTTTTCTCAATAATTTAATGCAAATAATAGCATTTTTCTTTTTTTATCGCAGGCAGTAATTGTTTATGAAATCAAAACGCGTACGACTTGGCGAAAAAAGGTTAACGCCAATTGGCGCAGCTTTCTATTTCAACGGAATACACGGAAAAAACATATAAAATTCAATTATTTGTAAAGGGAGATTCCAGTAAATAGTGTCACAGTATTTAATACATTTTGATGCTAATAATACATGCTGAAAATGTCATATACGGCGGCAATTTTCTTATACAATATGGCTGAAACTTTCCAACCAATTCAACAGAGATAGTAAAATGACAAAAATACTGAAAATAAAATAATAAATCATGCAGTTTTAACTTACCTATGAAAGGTTACAAGTCCTCCTTTCACAAAACTTTCTTTACATCCGTAGGCGTTGCAGCGAATAACCATTTTTACTTAAATTTTATGTGACCAAGCAGAGCAGGAGTCTTTCGTCCCATAGAAAGCAATGTAAAGTATTTCCGGACTTTCGGAATTCGCGCAGAAGGTCACGTGGCACTAATGTTGGAACCGGTTGAAGGTTGCAATACGCTCTCTACCAGTATACTATCTCGTTGGTCTCCGGAAAGATTCTCATATGCATAAAGACATAAATTATTGTCTTAGATGATAGCAACCAACTGATGGTGACCCATTAGTTCTTTGTAGTAATAGAAAGATTTTGCTTGAGATCTTTTGCTTGTAATAGGAGGCTTTTTCTTCGTTCTTTGTAATCGGCACAGGACGCTTTTGTTTGAGTCATATTATAAGGTATTTCTCCAGCCTTCTTGACATGCCTTCGTGGTGTAGTGGTCTGCACACCGTGCGCGTATTCCAGAGGTCTGTGGTTCGATTCCCGGCAAAGGCGGCTGATCATTTTACATCGTTCGTGCTTCCAAATTACCTAATGTCTCTACAGTGGCACCCGAACTAAAAGGGTCGTAGATGACGATTCTCTTCACCCAGGATTTGGCGATTGGGTCCCCTAAAAGCCCCAGTCGCCCTTTAGAAGGGGAAGTACATAAGGTATTTCTCCCGCCTTTTTGGCATTCCTTCATGGTGTTGTGGTTTGCACGCTAAGCGCGTATTCCAGGGGTCTGCGGTTCGATTCCCGGCGAAGGCGGTTGCTCATTTTTTATCTTTCCTGCTTCCGAATTACCTAATGTCACTAAAATATTTGAAATGAAAACAATAAATGACACATAGGGCTTAAAAGCGTAAAAATTCGTATTCTAACGTGAATAGGGAGACAGGGACGCCTACAGAAATTATCCGCAGGAGTTCATCATATTTTACAAATTATATTGGCTAATCTTTGGAATATGGTAACAGAGAGTTTGGCGACATTTTGGTAAGGCGATAAAGGTTACTAGCTAGGACTTTAGCAGTGTACATGGATAAAGTCAAGAGTGTGCGCAATGCCGTTTTTGTGTAATTCTGGGATTTTTTTTTTAAGTGAAAATAGTTCGACGTGTACATGGATGATACCGTGTATGTGCAATTCTTAAAAACGCGGCAAGCAGTTTGCGATTCTGCACTTTCTCCCAGTTTCGCACCTAATCTTCGTCATGATTAAGCCCTTTTGTTCCATAAAAGTTCTAGCATAAGCGTGATTGTTGCAGGCTAGCAGATTGTTGGAAAAAAATGTTGAGGGAAAAAAAAAAAAACATGCCTTTACTTCGTGAAAACAAAATGGCGTCCAAAAGAAACTAGCAGGTTGCTGTAGCAGAGTTGGTCGCCAAATTTTCGCCAAAAAATCACCAAGTTACTATAATCCGAAGATTAACCATTATATTTACATAGGACTATATGGATTTATTAGATATATTGTAAAATTTTATTTATCTTTAAATTTGCTAATTGAATGCCATATTTGTCTTCATATTGTTGTGTGCGTACGGGTTCGTTACGAAATGAATGCACAAGTCCGATGAAAAATGAAGAAAATTTATTATTATCACAAGAAATATGATTAAATGTCCTCAAATAATCGTGCAGTATCACAATATATCACAGTAGTTATCTTCTAACTACTCAAACGTTCAAAAGAACTTAATTCAAAACAGCTAAAGAAAGCTAATCCGCGAATTCGCTACAATCAACAACAGCAGTTTTCTAAACAACATCAAACTAAGTAACTACAACGAACTGACTGACTGACTGATAACTTATAGCCAGAATACCACTGAGATCAGTAGTTTATCTGGCTCAATCAAATTTATGCCGGATGGGCACAATAACATAGAACTATCTTCACATAATGTCCGCAGTAAGGAGGAGAAAGACGGATAAAGAATAGGAAGACCAGCAACGCAAGAGCTCACTAGCAAGTAACCGGCCCGGTAAAGGCGTGACTAAGTGGGAGTCATAAAATGAGTGTAGAATGTGAATAAAACTAGTGAATTTAAGAAATACACAGTACAATAAATGAGTAAGATTCAAAATTAAGAATGCTAATAAACACATTGGGTACATTATTTACAGTTAGGCTCTAGGTGGGAAAGTTCGGGTCCCTGATAAGGTGGGCCGCAAGTGGGCGCAGTTTGGCGTCCTCATTCAATATTTCGTAGGTAAAGATATCAAAATTTCTCATATGGTCACAGTTCAGAGCTTTCGTGAAGAATTTCCTGTTGATCTTATTCAGGTGCTCTTCTAGAGTGTCCAGTTTTAAGTCACAGTAGTAGATAGAAAATGACAGTTCTGCATCAGGAGGAGCTGAGGGCGTGGTCAATGACGTCACACAGAGGGCGGGGCCAAAGGCAACGTCATCACACTAGGAGGCGTGGTTTCGAGTGCAGTTGAGTTGTTTTTAGATTGCTGATTGAGTTGTAGACCTCCTGCTTTTCATTTAAAGTTAGTTTTTTTAAATTGGCAACGGGGATTTTTTTGAGATATATGCTCATGGCGTCCTCTAGGGACGAAAAAAGAAAATAATTTATTTTAGAAGTTTCTTTATTTTTAAATGTTCTATTATTCAAAATATAGGATCGATCCCTGAAACAAAATATCTCACCAGCTGAGTAGTTTGAAGATTTTAACCACTAAGCTGACGGGATACATTCAGATTTAGGTAAAAAAGCCTATATAAGAAAATGGAATTTGAATCAGCTCATCAATTGCAATTATGCCTGCTCCAGGAGAAGCCACCGTTGCGGTGTGTTTATACACTGTTTTATGCGTTATTTTATCATCCATCTATATTTTTACAGAATTTCATAAAATTCCTATTGATTTTACGCTACGTCTTAACGACAGTAGGAACTTATCATTATCCATATGAAGAATAATTCAATAGGCTATGAATATGAATTTATCGTATCAGGATCCGGCTCATGTTGCAAGTTTTGGTGGTGTTGAAGCTTTACATCGTGCTGCAGGAGGTAAAGTTTCCAGGAAAGAGATTCAAACATGGTTAGAGGGAATAGATGCGTACACGCTTCACAAGCCGATTCGCCGAAAATTTCCAACGAATAGAGTAATCGTGTATTCTATAGATCAACAATGGCAAGCTGATTTAGTGGATGTTTCACATTTACGTGATCATAATGATGGTTATCGATATATATTAACCTGTATTGACATATTATCCAAATATGCATGGGCTATTCCTCTGAAACAAAAGAGGGGAGAAGATATTGTGAAAGCGTTTCAAAAAATAATGAGTCAACGTAAACCAAAATTCCTTCAAACGGATCAGGGCACCGAATTTAAAAATAAAGTGTTTATAAAATTTTTAAAAAGAAATCAAGTTAAACTTTTCAGTACATTCAATACTACTAAAGCATCCGTGGTGGAAAGGTTTAATCGCACTTTGAAAACAAAAATGTGGAAATACTTTACGACTCGAAATACATATAAATATGTAGATGTCTTGGACAAATTAATAGAAAGTTATAATGCTACTTTTCATTCAAGTATAATGCGAGCTCCCATAGAAGTCAATTCAGAAAATGAGAGTGACGTATGGTTTACCTTGTATAAAGATCATCCTTCTAATGTTTCTAAATGTATATTCGCTGTAGGAGATGTGGTACGTGTTTCCAAACTAAAGCTTACTTTCGAAAAAGGCTATGAAACCAATCGGACAGAAGAACTATTTGTGGTGACAGAGTGTGTTAAAAGACATCCAGCTGTGTATAGAATTAAAGATTTACTTGGAGACTCAGTAAAATGAACGTTTTATGCACAAGAGTTGCAGAAAGTGAGACTGAAAGAGGAATATCGCATTGAAAAAATTTTAAAGAAACGTATACATAAAAATCAGACAGAATACTTTGTAAAATATCGCGGTTATCCCGACAAATTCAATCAATGGATTCCAGCTTCTAATTTACTGTCGATATAAAGTGTGAGAAAATACTGTATCCGAATCATTTGTGAAAATGAGTTTCTACGTAACACTTCCGAGCGATAGCTCTATGAATTATTTCCCCGAAAATAAAATTTCACATTTTATAACACGTTTACCTGTTCCCATTGAATTAAAAGGTATGTGGGAAGTTGGTTTGGTTGAATTGCTATATCCGCACACATGGCACAATGTGAATGCAGACAATAACTTAATTGGATTTGTTTTAGAGAAAGATGGTGAAATGTTAGGTCGTAAATTACCTCCAGGATGTTATGAAACAGTACCTGATATTTTAAAAGCTATTTATATTAAAGAACATCAAAACAAAATAATTTTTAATTATAACCCAGTAACAAAACGAGTGAAAATCAAAGTGAAAAATAACGCTAAAGTGATTTTACATGATGGGTTAGCACAAATGTTAGGTTTTGAACCTATGGAAATTACATCTACAGATGATAGTTCCGAAACTGTTGTAGAAAGTCCTTTTGCAGCCGACCCCTGTGCACATTATCGTGTATTAATGATATATACGGATATTGTAGAACCTCAAATCGTAGGAGATGTTTTAGCTCCTCTTCTTCGAATTGTAAGAGTAACTGGTAGCGATGGAGAAGTGGTCAGTGCACTATTTGATAGACCTCATTATTTACCTGTGAATCGGAAAATGATAGACACTTTGGAAATCGATATAAGAACGCATATGGGAGCATTTACGCCATTTGAACGAGGAAGGTCATACGTGAAACTTCATTTCCGTCAAAAATACTTGTCATAATGTATGTACCTTATCAGTGTTGTCAAAAATCTTTTGAAGATTATTATGTACAACAAACAGGACATGGATTGAATTATTATCAAGGTAATCTTTATCAGAGAGGATACGGATTAGGGGGTCTATTCAGATCCTTCTTTCGCGCTGCCGTACCTCTTATTAAATCAGGAGCCAAAGCAATTGGAAAACAAGTATGGCATAGTGGACTGGATTTGTTAAATGATGTATCACAATGACAAGATGTAAAAGAGGCTGCTAAGCGTCCACTGAAAGAAGCCGGAAATATATTAACGGATAAAGCTGCTACTAAAGTGAAGAACATGATTGGTTCTGGACGAGTGAATAAAAAGCAGAAACGTAGGAAAAAGCGTACCATTTCTCACCGATCAAAGAAGGTGAAAGCACAGGATATTTTCTCTTAAAAAAAAAAAAGTATGACTTCGTATATTCATCGAGACTCTCCCGTTTGCGTCAAATCTGAATTAGATTTATTTACCATTCCTCCTACGCAAACAGCTATAGAAAAAGGACAGTTTGTGGAATATCACCCTCTCGCAAATATACGAGATGGAGGACCTATCGAATTTAATATTTCTGGCAGTGGTGAAGACTATATTGATCTAGCTGCTTCTTACATACACGTGAAAGTTAAAGTAGTTAAGGCAGACGGATCCAGTTTAACAGACAAAGAACCGGTTGCCCCTGTAAATTTATTTTTACATTCTCTCTTTTCGCAAGTAGATGTAAGTTTAAATGAAAGAAACATTTCATCTGCGACAAATACCTATCCTTATAGAGCCTTCATCGAAACATTATTGAATTATGGGGAAGATCCAAAGAAAAGTTTACTCACCTGCGAAGGATTTTTCCAATCCAACTTCACCTAATAAAATAGATGTCTTAGCTCAAGATGCGGATGCTAGACTAAAAGCTCGCGGTGAACTTATAAAAAACAGTCAAAGTGTGGATTTGATAGGACAATTACATTGTGACATTTTTCAACAAAATCGACTCATGTTAAATTTAGTTGATGTGAAAATTAAAATGGTGCGTAGTAAATCTGCTTTCTGTCTAGTTTCTACTGAGAAAGATGCCGATTATAAAGTGATCTTGGATCATGCTTCTTTGTTTATCAGAAAAGTAAAAGTAAACCCTGGAGTCTCTCTCGGACATGTAAAAGCGTTGGAAAAAAGTTCTGCTAAATACCCTATAGATCGAGTATTATGCAAAACATATTCAGTATCTAAGGGAAGTTGGTCTTTTATGCAAGATAATGTATTTTTAGAATTGATGCCCAAGCGAGTCATTATTACTTGTGTAGAAAATGCTGCAATGAATCCTTTTCTGTTTGCCCATCATCATGTCAACTTTATATCGATTTATGTAGATGGACAACCCGTTCCATGTAAACCAATGGACCTTGATTTCGAATCTAATCATTATGTGCGTGCTTACCACAGTTTATTTTCTGGATTTAATCGCGACAAAGGCATCTATTTATCTCGAGAAGAATTTGTGAAAGGACATGTGTTATATGCTTTCGATTTAACTCCAGATATGTGTGATGGATCTCATTTTAACTTACAGCATCAAGGCAATTTGCGAGTAGAAATTAAATTTGCTAAAGCTCTCTCTGTGACTCACTCGGTGCTAGTCTATGCAGAATTTCAAAACGTGATTGAAATAACCAAATCTCGTCATGTACTATGCGATTTTGCCAATTAAGCAATGGACAGCCTTGAAATAAACAGAGCACTCTCTCAGAATGCAAAGACACGAAAAGCATTTCTGGGAGTTTTTGCAAGTGATCGACTCCCTGTTGAGATCAAGAAATATCCAAGTTGCTTTATAGCTAATGTAGATCGTGCATCTGAATCCGGTAGTCACTGGTTAGCCTTTTACATTTCATCTCCACAGCATTTAGAATTTTTCGATTCCTATGGACATGACCCATCCTATTTTCCTGGACCGATAACCAAGTATGCAGAACGATTTCCACAGATGGACTTTAATTCGATGACTCTCCAAACTAATGTAACAGCAGTATGTGGTCAATATTGCATATACTATTTACATTGTAAATGTCGTGGACAATCTCTCAATGATATATTGTTATCTTTCATACCTCAACATATATCTAATGATATTAAAGTATATAATTTTGTAATCAAGAAATTTCATGTAAGATCTTCTTTCTATCAATAAATACATTTAAACTTTATACATTATGTGTCTTGTCTCATTTAATATGGAATTTCCAAAGCTACAACATCCTTTCACAATGGTGATTTCGGGACCCACTGGATGTGGGAAAACCTATTTTGTACGAGAACTGTTGAAGTATAAAGAGGAAATGTTTTCAACGATTCCCGATAAAGTAGTATGGTGTTATGGAATTTACCAACCTCTGTATAATGATATACCGAATGTTACTTTTGTCGAAGGTTTACCAATTAAATATCAAGAATATTTAGGTTCCAACACATTATTCATCATAGACGATTTGATGAGCGAATGCGGGAATGATAAACGTCTGACTAACTTATTTACAAAAGGAAGTCATCATTTAAATTTAAGCATTATTTTTATCACACAAAACTTTTTTCACAAGGGAAAAGAAATGCGTGAAGTGACTTTAAATGCACACTATTTGATTTTGTGTAAAAACAGAAGAGATGTCAGTCAAATCGTACATTTAGAAAACAGCTCTTTCCGCGTCATTTAAAGTTTTTTCAAGAAGTATATGAAGATGCAACCAAGAAACCTTTTTCTTATTTATTCATTGATCTGCGCAGTGAAACTCCGGAAGAATTACGTTTACGCACCCAAATTTTACCTAACCAAGTACAGTATGTTTATCAAATGAAACATTATTAAAAAATAATAAAAACAACAGCTTTATAAAATGCATCATCATTTTATAAAATAACGCTGGTCAAGAAACAGCTAAGACAGTTACAGCTGTTAAACATTTGTCCGTTAAAGTTACGGAAACAGCTATTAAAGAAAATTAATATCAATTGCATAAAAGCTATATGCGAATGTAGTTTAAACATACTCAAAGGAAACGTTCCATTGTCGGAGCAACAAAAGAAGTCTCTCTGTAAGCATAAAACAACTTTACGAAAATTAGGAAATCGTAAGATTTCTCTTGTGAAGAAACGAAAATTAATTTTACAAAAAGGAGGTTTTCTAAACGTTTTGATTCCTAACCATTTCTGATAAACAGTTAAGTGAATTGGATAAAGCCATGATGCATATTTTAAACAGTTCAGTTGACGATCGTGAGAAATTAGTGCGTTATTATGAACTTTTGCAAAAGAAATTGAACTTAAAGGAATACAATTCACCCTTTAAACCTCCTAAAGACGACTCACAAAATTCTTTAGACGATTCAGCTGAGATGAAGAAAGTGAAAGAGGAAGAAGAAGTCCCCTCATCTGTGACAGACGGCGACAAACAGATGACTGTAACTGATTATTCTACTGTTATCTTAGACAGTGTACCTTTACGAATGAGAAGAAAAGCACAAAATGCATTAGCTATTTTAAAGCGACATCCTGATATTCTTAAGTGGAATGATAAAGGCGAGGTACTTTATCATAAGGAAAAAATTAAGCATTCAAATATTATAGACTTATTCAATATCCTTTTTACAACCAAAAAGAAAAAGATTAATATTCCTGCTAAAAACGAATTTTTAAAAGCCTTGACTGAAATCAACATGCCAATGGACTATATCAAAAATGAAAATTTACAGAATCATGATGTTAATATGAAAAAAAAATATTGCATGTTAAATCTGTAAAACATATACGTTCTCCACGAAAATGGGAACCTTATTAAATGAATAAAATTATTATTTTTACATACAGACTCTTTCTTCTCTCTACAATCAATATTTGTTTTACATCGTTTTCAAATGTTATGAAAAACATTCATTTCACCAAGAAGCTTTTACCTTTCAATACATTTATTTTCAAAGAATAAATTTCTGTATTATACATAAAATATACTTGGAATTTTCTTTCATTAGTTAATATCCATTTACTAACATTTGATATACACGTTTGCTTTAAAATTAAAACTAAAATTTCAATATATTTCTATTAAAAACATAAGGAAAAAAATAGTCATAACATCAACCAAACACAGAAATTTAAATAGAATAGCTGTACTTATATTAATGCATTTTTATAATCTTCATAACATTTCGATTCAAAAAACCTATCACAAAATAAATGAACAATTTTTTCTGCCTTAAAGAATCTCTTATATTTTTAAAATTAATACATAAAAATATATCTTCACCAATATAATTCATCAACAGTTATCGTAATACATTCTTGTCTTGTCTTGTTTGGGAAGGACAGTCTATAAGGCGTCATTATATTATTGTGTTATCATGGTAAGATAGGTTAATGGAAAACTCTGATAATCACTGAAAACTTATTTGAAAGAGTTGTTATTCTTAAGTTTGACATTACTTATACATATATGCATAAGGGTAATCTTAAAAGCATCATCCACTTATCATGATAGAGCAATGGAAAATTTCTAAAACTCTGATAATCATATGTGAAAGAATGTATTATCTTAAGGTTGTTGTTGCTATTCCAAGTTTGACAATACATACATAAGTGAAGGAAGATCCTTTATAAGCGTTGTAGACTTCACGTTATCATGATAAGGGTTAATGGAAGTTGAAATCGTATTCGAAAGAAAGGGTTATCATAATGTTGTTGTTGTCCTGGTTCAGATTATACAAATCTGAAATGTTTCCAGAACATTCTTTAATCCCTATAAAAGGTGTTTCAGAAATGGAAGAAGTCAGTTCTCTTCTCAACCTTGAAAAGAGCAAGTCTTCCTGATTTGATTCACAGAGCTTATTTTTTTTAATATTTTTAATATTTTTATTAATATTTTTTTGCGATGGCTTTCGAACAGGATCAGCAATCTGTTTCTTCCAATGTAAGTATTGGAACTGTTATATATTATTTTAATTATTATTTTTTTTCAGACTAGATGAACTTTTTAAAACGGATTATAATCAATCTATTTTTTTAATGCATGATTTATATGTTTGCTTCGAGTATGATTTGAATTAAATAGCTTGCTTTTTACATAGTTTAGAGTTCAAAAAAAAGTTTTTTAAAGCATTTGTAAGAGTCTGAAGGAAATCAGTCGAGTTTGTATATCGTTGCATGATATTTTTAATGCATGAATGAACTATTTTTCATGAGAGAAGATGCTTTTATTTTGAATCTTTATTTTAAAAGTATATTTATTATAAGATAATGAATGAAGTATAAAATACTGATAAACAGCAGTCATCATTTTTGAATATTCTAAAAAAATATTTTTTATTAACACAGTTTTTTCTCTCTTTTTTTTTTCTTAGTTTATCGACTTTGGAATTCAGGAGGAGGAATTCAACTCTCTAACTTCTGAAAGAACGGAACCTCAACGAAGTACAAGAGAGGTAACTTTTTTTTTCTTTTTAATAGTGACTTGCAGATATAGTTATTTATTCAATGGTTCTCTTTCCCTTCAGTCGTTGTTGTATAATGTGTGATTATTAGGAAAAAAAAAGCAGTGAGAGAGAGATTTTTAAACTAAACTAAAATTCTTTAAACGTAAGAGTTAATACTAAATGATTTCTAAAATGAATTATGTAATTAATTTTTTTTAGTGAGGGATAATTAAAAATGAGTAATTTTATAATGAGGAAAGCATTATATTGAAAGCCGCTTTTCTATCTTTCACAGGTTTGCGACATATGTGGTCAAAGTTTTAGTAAAAAGAGTAATTTAGTTCGTCATTCGAAAACACATGAGGAAAAAATCTTTCACTGTGAAGAATGTCAGGCTCAGTTTACGAGAGCAGATAATTTACGAAGACACATACAAAATATTCATGTTAAAAAAAATACCTTTTCATGTAAAAAATGCAACGACGTGTTTAGCAGAAAACATGATCTAATGAAACATGACCGTACTCAACATGGTACTGTTCAAAGTATTAAAAGGAAAAGTAATAATCCCCATCCATTAAACAAGCGAATGAAGCATGCAGCGTCGGCCTTAAATGTCTTCAGTTCTTTTACAATTATCGCCACCAAAGAAATTAATCAAGATCTAGAAATATTTTTAAATAATATCAAATTAAATATTATGTCGAAACTCGAGGAAGAAATCAATGAGAAAAAGGCTTTAAAATGGTACATTATAGTAACAGCACAGTTCTCTAGAATAGGACATGATGGGGAGGAAGAGGTTATTAAACCACATTTTAGATCTACCTGCCTCACAAGTTTAACAATAGAGAATGTTGAAGAACAATTGAATGAGGCCTATAACAAGATAAAAAAATCATTTGAAGAATTTTTACAAAATGGCTCGGGATGGACATTAGATAAAATTGAAAAATTAGAACTCTGCACAGCTCGATATCATCCCTTAGCCGCTAGTAGTTATATACCTCTTCCCAAAGAACTTGCCATGAAAAAAGCTATTTTAAACATTCAAAATGATGATAAAAAATGTTTAGTGTGGTGCTTACTTGCACATTAATATGCCTTTTCAAGAGAAAATAATGCAAACCGAGTAAATCATTATAAACCCTATGAACATGAAATAAAATTAGGAAATATTGAATGCCCTGTTCCTATTACAAAAATACCATCTATTGAAAAACTAAATAATCTTAGAATAAATGTATTTGGATATGAAGAAAAAGAAGTCTTTCCTCTCTACATTTCAAACAGAAAAGAAACTGATTGTATTAATTTACTTTTAATCAGTGATGACACTACTCAACATTATTGCTTAATAAGAAATATGTCCCGGTTATTAGGTAACCTTACAAAACATGATGGAAATATGTTCTATTGCATGAGGTGTTTGCATAGATTCACCCGTGAAAACCTGTTAGAAGAACATACAAAATATTGTCAACATCAAAACATACAGAGAATTAAAATGCCCTCAGAAAAAGAAAAAATATTAGAATATACCAATTATCAATATGAAGAGTCTATTCCGTACATTATTTATGCTGATTTTGAAGCTTTAATTGAAAACATAGAGACTTGTACACCTGATGTAGCTACTGCGTCTTTTACAGAAAAAATACATCATCATAAAGCTTGCGAATATGCTTACATAATTGTAGGACCTGATGGGAAAAGCGTTAAACCTGTAACAGTATACAGAGGTCCAAATGCAGTAGACCATTTTATACAAAATATATTACGTGAAGAAGAGGAAATAGCCGAAAAATTATATAGTATTGTACCTCTTTCCATGACATCTCAAGATGAACAAAATTTTAAAAATGCAACTCATTGCTACTTATGCAAAAAAAAAAAAATTTGAATAATGATCGTGTAAAAGATCACGATCATCTTACGGGAAAGTATAGAGGAGCTCTGCACAATAAGTGCAATTTGAAATTTAAACTTCAAAAGAAAATTCCTGTCGTATTTCACAATTTAAAACACTGTGATGCACATTTAATCATGCAAGGCATTGGTAAAATTGAAAACAGGGAGTTTCATGTTATACCTAATAATATGGAAAAATATATTTCTTTCAGTATTAAAAGAAAATGGAATAATCTAAGAATATCTTTAATTTTTATTGATAGTTTACAGTTTATGAACGCGTCTTTGGAAAAACTTGTATCTAACTTTCCTGAAGAAAAATTTAGGATTTTAAAAGAAAATTTTCCCAATGATCAAAACATAAAATTATTATTACGGAAGGGAATATATCCATATGAATACATCAACTCTTTTGATAAATTTAAAGATACTCAGTTACCATCCATAGAGAACTTTCGAAGTACTTTAACTGGTGAAAGTATATCTTCGGATGATTACATTCATGCTCAAACTGTTTGGCAAGCTTTTCATATTCAAAATTTAGGTGAATATCATGATTTATACGTAAAAAGTGATGTTTTACAATTAGCAGATGTGTTTGAAAATTTTAGACAGCTTTGTAAAACTTACTATAGTTTAGATTGTGCGCATTTGATGACTGCACCTGGATTAGCTTGGCAAGCCTGCTTAAAAATGACTGATCAAGCTTTGGAATTATTAACGGATGTTAATATGCATATATTTATAGAGCAGGGCATTCGTGGAGGTGTGTCCATGATTACCCAGCGTAAGTCTGTAGCAAATAATAAATATCTGAAAAATTTTGATTCAACTAAAGAAAGTAAATATATCTTATACCTTGATGCAAACAATCTCTACGGGTGGGCTATGAGTCAACCCTTACCCTATGGAAGTTTTGAGTGGGTTGAACCTGATAAGAATGTCATAGAAAAGATTTTGAGTTTATCAGAAGACAGTTTGGATGGATAAATCTTGGAAGTAGACCTCGAATATCCCAAAGAACTTCATAATGCTCATAACGATTATCCCTTAGCTCCAGAAAAAATGAAAATAATAGCTAATCATCTTTCACCTTATGCAGTCAGTATACTGAAAAATAATAAATTTATCCCGAATACTAAATTAGTTCCTAATTTAAATCCTAAATTTAATTATGTCATCTATCATAAAAATTTACAGTTATATCTCTCTTTAGGTATGAAATTAATGCATGTTCACAAAATTATAAAATTTAAACAAAAAGCTTGGTTACAACCTTATATACAGTTTAATACAGATCAACGTAAAAATGCACAGACAGGATATGAGAAAGATTTTTTTAAACTAATGAACAATAGTGTGTACGGTAAAACTATGGAAAACATGAGGAAACATGTTGATGTCCAATTAGTCAATACAGAAAAAAGAGCGAAAAAATTGGTAGCTGCACCAATCTTTCATAATTTCAGAATTTTTGATAATAATTTGGTTGGAGTACAAAGGTTGAAAAACTGTGTTAGTTTAAACAGGCCCATATATGTAGGATTTGTCATACTAGAACTTAGTAAATATCATATGTACAATTTTCATTACAATCATATCAAGAAACAATATGGAGAAAGAGCCAAGCTACTTTTTACTGACACAGACTCTCTCACGTACGAAATTTTAACAGAAGACGTGTATCAAGATATGAGTTTTCATACGCATCTATACGATATGTCAGATTATCCGAAGACTCATGCTTTATACAATATCAATAATAAAAAGAAAATTGGATGCTTCAAAGATTAAATGAATTCCGAACCAATATTGGAGTTTATAGGACTGAGGGCGAAAATGTAGTCTTTACTGTTGGATGAAAGTCAGAAGAAAACCGCGAAAAGAGTTAAACGAAGTATTATTAAAAGGAAACTTAAACATAAAAATTATAGAGATTGTTTACAGAAATCTATCTTCACCAGAGAATTACAATATAATATTCAGAGTAAGAACCATCATCTTTTTACCATGGCTATAAATAAAATCGCACTTTCAGCTTTTGATGATAAAAGATATATTTTAAAGGATGGAGTACACTCCTTAGCCTATGGGCATATCAATATAAATAATGTTTAATGGAAAACAAAATGGATTATTTCTAATGCGGTCAATGACTTCACAGTGGAGTTATGGGAAGGGGCTGGCACCTGGGTATTCAAAAAAAAAAAAAAAAAAAAAAACCCCATAACTGTGAAACTGTGAAGAGAGACCCTCAGGTATCAGAAAGCTGAGGCTTTCGATAAAAGCCCATGTGTGTGTGTGTGTGTGTGTGTGAAATTTTAATGAGTATTATGTTATTCTTTCCAATATTTTTAACAGTTATTTCTTTCCAGAAAAGCAGATATTTTGTTTCAGGGTTCAATCCTATATTTTGAATAATAGAACTAAAAAAAAAAAAAAAAAAACTTCTAAAATAGATTATTTTCTTTTTTCGTCCCTAGAGGACGCCATGAGCATATATCTCAAAAAATCCCCGTTGCCAATTTAAAAAAACTAACTTTAAATGAAAAGCAGGAGGTCTACAACTCAATCAGCAATCTAAAAACAACTCAACTCCACTCGAAACCACGCTTTCTAGTGTGATGACGTTGCCTTTGGCCCCGCCCTCTGTGTGACGTCATTGACCACGCCCTCAGCTCCTCCTGATGTAGAACTGTCATTTTCTATCTACTCACAGTGCAGTGTAGCATTGCTCACAAAAAAGTGAGCATGGGTGATAAGCCTTAAGACTTTGTTTTGCATGATTTGAAGTCTTTTTATATCCTCCTTGGTAGCCGTGCACATGACCGGAGACGCATAAGTCATCAATGGCCTAATTGCCGTGATAAACTACAACGAACTGAGAGGTTTTCCTCCTTTTATAAGATTTTAAAATCACGCGCGAGAATTTTCTAGTACATTCTCGAAATCAAAAAGAGATATTTATTAAATGTTTAATGCACGCGCTCTTGTATTTTCAATTTTCCGGCTTAGCTTTTTTTTTTAATATTCGTCACGCGCTGCACTGAGCGGGTAATAAAACCTTAACTGGGCCAGGCAATAATACACTAAACGAAGTAAGCTCATTTTGGCACATTGTGCTAACAAACTCTGAAAAGTAATTCCTAGTTTGGGAATCTTCCTGGGCATAAAAAGGGTAAACGGGGCATCTGTAACATCTGTAACAAAATTCATAGGCTGAGTGCAAAAAAAAGATGACTGAAAGACGTATCACTATATTGGCTTTCCCGTTAAATATGCACATTCAGCTACATTGGCTTTCCCGTTAAATAGAGCTTCAAGATGGAGACTTTCACATTAATTTCGTCGATGAAGTAACGTAACACCAATCAAAGTCTTATATGTCACGAGGAAGGGAAAAATTGAAAATTAAGAATTCCACAGTACAAGAGAATATTGCGGTAATCAAAACTGATGCTTTCGCATCCATTTTCTGCATTATTTCAAGTGATTTTTATTCAAACTCTTGAAATGGAAGCTTCGCTTGCGTAGTCATCTTATAACGTATTTTTCTCTCCTTCCAACATACCCTCTTGGTGTAACGGTTAGCACACTCGGTGCGTATTCTACAGGTCCAGATTCGAGTCCTGGCGAGGGCATTACTTATTTTTCACATCTCCTGCTTAAAATAACCTAATGTCTTTACAGGGACGAACTAAAAAGGTGGTAGATAATGATTCTTCACCACCAGGATTTGACGATTGGGTCCCCTAATCCTCAGTTACCAGTTAAAAAGGAGAAGTATGTAAGGTATTTTCTCCCTCCTTTCTGCATGCCTTTGTGATAGCACACTCGGTGAGTATTCGAGAGGTCCAGGTTCGAGTCTCGGCAAGGGTATGGCATATTTTTCACGTCTGCTGCTTCAAAATAACGTAATGACTCTTACGATCTCCTTTAAAGCTTGATGGAATTTTATAAGCGGTTTCTCAGAAGTGAGTCTATGAATTCATTTACTCAATCCGATGTTGATACATAAGATAATACCGTCTCAATGCAGTACTTGTATTTTTCAGTGTTTTCATGGGTATAGAGGCTCATATACTTTTTACCTCTGAGAGAGTTGATCTAGTTAGAGAAGCATAAAAGCTCTGCAGACATAAATTAATTACGAATAAAAATATGTAAATTTCAAGACATAAAAGAGACCAAAATCTTGAAATTTTCGTAAACTTACCCAGCCAGAAATCTCGATCGATATCACCAAATCCATTTTTGTAATTTTTCCAATCTTTATAAAAGTAATCCTTTGGCCTCTTGAAGTCTCCTCGTCTTTGTATAACCTAAATAATGTTTTTATTCATTACGAAAACATTTAGCTTTATTCGTAGTATCTCTCTAGTGCATAAATGTAATTAACATAATAATCCTCTCTAAGACGACACTCGCGGTTCCAGATGATTTTTATCTTCTCAGAAAAATGACTATCGGCATGGGAGCCTTATGAACTGTCATTTAAAAAACATAACCATGCCATACACAGGGAATGAAATATTAACGTAAACGGATAGGAAAGAGATGAGCTACGTTTAGGTCGAATCAAATTTGTGTGACAAATTAACCTGCGCTGAAAAAGAGTCCAAAGAGTTGATTTCAAATAGATAATTTTGGTCTTGTAATAAGAATTTGTACTCTCTTTCATACTCTAGTTTGAAATTAGACATGGGTTACTTTACAAATTTGATTGTCTCGGTTGGGCAGGAAGTGGTCGTCTCAAAGTATAATATTTGAATCATCAATTTACTGGTTTTCATTTATATTCTTAAAAATATTAGACACTTTCAGTGGTGTTATTTACGAAAATTAGTCATCAAATGAGAGTTCATTGAATCGTGTTTTATGAGACTAATGAAATGATAGACATTACTTAAAAAGCAAACCAAGAATAAATTACAGATATCTGGTAACACGCTTTAGCATCTTTAATATCTAGTACACCTGCAAAGTTATGCAATGCTTAGTTTCTTTAATATCTATGTATTTTAGAGCACGAATAGTTTAGGTAGTTGTATATTAGTAGTAAGAAAAAGAGTAGATTAGTAATTTTCGTGTTACACATTATATTATGTATTCTATTATGAAATGGTTTGTCTTTTTGTTATTTATGAATATAATCTGTTGATTCTCGAGTTACATTTTAAAAAAATAATAGAATTCTTATCTTAAACGACATTCTTCCAAATTCGGATATATGTATACTAACTCTAGCTTTCTTTGAATATCTCCCTTCAGGTTGCTATCCCTAAATTTGGCTAATTATCACCAGTTACTCCAAACATCATTGTTCTTACATAAAATCTAAGTTCACTTCTTACTAAGCCTCGATCAAAAATGTGTCCATCAAAATCGTTGGATAATAAGCAATAATTTGAACTTCGTCCAAGTTAAATAAATCTCAGCCTTAGGAATGGGCACAAGTTTCATTTCTTCCCAAAATCATTTAACAGACCTGCTAAGTAATAACTAGTGGTGGGAATAAACGCCTGGGGGTCCAAGCTTTTGTGATGCCTAATTTTATTTTATATTATTTCTGTATCAATGGAATTATTTGAGCACAAGTATTTAATAACTTTCTATAGGCAGTTTCTCATACATTTTAAACTCTTAATACTTTCTACGTTCTAAAAGCCGTCTTAGGAGTTATGCATCTGTAAACGTTTCTTCTCATCATTTTAACTGAGCATACTAAGGAAAAACATTACAGGTTCTTTAACTTCATAGTCATTCGAATTCTAGCAACAACCTTTTATTGTTGTACTTATATATTGTTGCGTGCACATGGCTTCGTAATCGATTGAATGCACACAGAACTGATGATAGCTTGATAAAATTTATTTTATCAAAAGGAACACTTCGCAATTCTGGAACTTTCAGCAAAAATACTCATACAACTCTTCACAGTATCACAGAGCACAATCAGTAGTTGCACTTCAAATTACTAAGTACACTAAACACAACGGAATGCAAAGCGCACTTAAAGAGCGAAGCTCACCCGGAGATATCTCACTACTCCGAACTCACACTGAACTAAATAACTAAAAACTGGTGCTGTCTTCTGGTCTTTTTCCTCCGGCCATTAGGTGTGTAACTGATAAGAACATGAAGTTATGACGTATTGAAGAAGACATAGGTTTAAAAACTGGTTAATATATAAGTTCCACTCTCCACAATATAGATCCTATCCATGACAATGTAATTATTAATTGATCGTATATTTATTTTTCATACGGATTATTATGTAACAATTATTGTATAGATGACATTGTCAATTTAGCATTGTAATATTACTATCATTGATTCAGTGAATGCCGCTGGCGGTGAATGGTAGATTCTTTTCCGTCGCATGGACATATAACTCTGATTGGTGTAGAACCTTAGGTCGGAGGTCCATGCGACTGCGTATCAGTTTCCTCCGGCCGCCGAGAAATTTCTAGGATCTTCTATATCTCGAAATTACCGGAAGGCATATATGGTTAAAGTTACATATAAGGGCTAAATGTGGTTTCAGTTACGTACAGGAATCAATTACACTGTCAATTAGTTATACAGGGACCAGGCCGAAATATTCCCAAATGGTCGCGAGGTTTGGCGACGTTTGACGATTTCTCGCCAAAGATTATTCGTCTAAAGAGATGCCTCTTTAGATTTTCATGTTATCTTGCAAAAGGAAAACAAAACTACAATTTTACATATAATTTCACTAAAATTATTTAAATTCTTCAGATTTTCATGATATGTTACAAAACTCTCTTTAGATTTTCATGTTATATTAGAAAAGAAAAAAATCTACAGTTTTACATATAATTTCACTAAAATTTTTTACATACGTACAAATCTCGTAACAGTATATATGTACTTATGTATGTCACATGTTCGAGAAAACGTCATGCCACATACGTGTAACCTACAATACTCAAAACTAGCTGTTAAGGAATATTAAAGTACTTCCTGTAGAAGGCACGTGTGAATTGGCATCCCTTGGGCAGCATAATTCATACTTGTAATGAAAACGGCGTTAAAACATTTTCCGATTATTCGGCGCCATGTCTCAATTTCAGAAAAGAAGCTTGAGTCTCTCTGTTCAAAAATATAACATACCTTATTTACCGGATTTCTCACTCTGTGACTCCGGTGACCTTTCTTATCAATATAATCCTACAAAATGAATGTCTTCAGACAATTTAAGTAGTTCGAAACATTAAAACGATGAGACAACCAGTCTACGACAGTAAGCCAAAGCGGCATTTGCTCATTGTTTCCAAGAACGGGAGAAATACTGAATTGCTTGTGTTGCAATGTATCACATAAGTTTGCTAGGTAAAAATAATTTGGGAAACAGACACATAGTAATAGGGGTAATTACTCTCAGATCAGTTGTAACACAATGAGAAAAACTAAACTGAATTGGAAAATGCTGCTGATCAACAGAAAGCACCCTCAATGTGTATGACAACGGAGACAGACAAAGCCAAAGCACGTGGTCTATGCTTGTGAACAACTTATAGTGTATTTTTGTCTAAAAGAATTACTTATATCATTCTCTAGGTAAATCAATTTCAATTATTATTAAAGATATGAACTTTGTATAGTTATGATCCTTATCACTGCCTTTTGCTTAATGCAATCAAACTTATTACGTTCGATTCACTGAAGGCTAAATTAGAAAGCTCGAATTCCAAAGTGACACAAGCGGATAATGACTCTCAGATGGGGGCATTACCTTCCATGTGAGCATCATTACGTCCTCTATGGGAAGTAATTAACTTTATTTTTATTAAAAGCATTTTTGAACTGGAGAAAATAGAAATTCAAAAGCACTTGTTTGAAGAAACATGAAAAGTCAAACTAAAATCTAAATCATAAAAAGGAAAAAATAGTCGAAGAAGGAAAGACCTGGTAAGTACAAATAAGAAAGCGCTGATGAAAACATGACATGTGACGATGAGGAAATGGACGATTTACCTGACGATTTTGTTAATGAAATCGTTGACATTTTCATCTTTTGCTGAAAGCTCTGAAAAATCAACGAATTATGATTCAGAAGAAGATCATATTTTAAGTGGAGCCACAGAGATTGCTCTGAAGAGGATAAAACAGTAAACTATATTTGCGACTATTGCAAGTTGTACGTAGGTTGACCCAAAAAAGTTTACAAGCAGAAGCATTTGAAACGTAATAATTGTGGAGCGAATATTTCCACCCAGGGTGGTTGACAGATGGCGCTAGTTGTCCTACAGCGGTTCTACGAGTAATTAGCGTCAGTACGCAGACACTTAAGAGCGACAGTAATGGCACGACGTCTAGAAAAGTGGTCTCGCATAGAGGGGGAGCCGTAATTCGATTCTTATGGGTCAAGAATGTGGCCGCATCCGAAATTCACAGACAAATCGTTGAGGTATACGGGGACAAAGCAATGAGTAGACAACAGGTAGCGAAATGGTGTCGTTCTTATCAAGCGGGCAGGGAGCATGTGGAAAACCGCAATATGGAAGCGAGCGGCCGTCCAAGTTCTTCAAGGACGGATATCAACACGGCACGTGTTGAAGAAATCATCCAAAGGGATTGACGAGTAACCGTGCGTGAGATTGCCTCAGAGTTGGACCTGAGTTATGATAACGTTCAGCGTATCGTAACCGATGAGTTGCGATATTCCAAAGTTTGTGCCCGCTGGGTTTCACGTGCATTGTCCGCGGAGCATAAGGCCACTCGAATGATGTGCAGCCTCACATTTCTTCAGCGATACCATTCAGACGGCCAACACTTCATTGATCGCATCGTTTCCGGTCATGAAACATGGCTTCATCACTATATTCCCACATCCAAAAGAGCCACGATGGAGTGGAAACACGCTGGATCACCGACGAGGAAGAAGTTCAAGGTCACACCCATTGCCGGTGAATTGATGGCAACCGTTTTCTGGGATACGACTGGTGTCATCCTAATCGAGTATTCGGAGCGTGGCCATACCATTAAGGCCGCTCGTTATTGTGCCACCTTAACGAAATTGCGTAAATCCATCCGACGCAAACGGCCTGGATTACTGAGCAAAGGCGTCACTCTTCTGCATGACAATGCCAGGCCTCATACAGCTCGCCAGGCTCAGGAATTGCTGCAAAGGTTCAAGTGGAAGGTCTGGAATCACCCCCCCCCATTCAGCCCCGATTTGGCTCCAAGTGACTATTTCATTTTTCCGGCGTTGAAGCGATATTTATCCGGAACACGGTTCCCCCCAGACGATGCAGTGAAAACAGCTGCCGAGAAATGGCTCAATGAGCAGGGCCCTAATTACTACCAAGACAAGATAAACAAGTTGGTCGAACGTTCTGACAAATGCCTAAACAGGTTTGGCGACTATGTGGAAAAGTGGAGGCCAGATGTCTCTCTTGATTCCCATTTGTATCTTGTTTCTATTGTTAATAAATACTTTTTCATTTGCCTTGTAGTTTTTTTTGGGGTCACCCCTCATAAAATAATTGTAATCAGTTGTGGCATAAATTATATTTTTATGCTTTTTTTTCATTCATATAGTTCTCAAGTTTAGCATATTCTATTCTACTTTGTGTTTGGTCATTCGCTTATTCTTGTCCAGGCTTTCTTATCTTATCTGATCATTATTTTCTATCTTGTTCATTTTCCGTTTTGCAGCTGAGGATGGTGGTTCGGTAAAACCATCGAAACTAGTCCTGTGAAAAATTTTAAAATATAACGCTGGTTTGTGTTGTTTGACTTCTGAATTATTATCGAGTTAAGTCAGAGCACTAAGTTATGTGACTTTTGGAAATTTATTGGAAAATTTTAAATTCGGCTTATACACGGATTTTCAGTTTTTGTTCAGTGTTGCAAACAATCTCTGCTGCACATCGACTTATCATAGGAAGTATACAATATTCTCATTGATATTGCTCAATATTTAAGAAAGTGTGTTCTTATCATATCAGCTTTTCACTTTTCTCTGCCATGTTGAAAATTTTCTTCCAAGCATTTTCTTTGGTTTCCAATACTTTTTTCATCATAAACATCAAATAAAATTATTATAAATATCAATGTAATAGGTAACAAATGATGCCAGTAAACACTTCGATAGGGAAACTTTTCATTAGAGTTAAGAATAATACAGTAATTTTAAAAATAGAACGAATAAATTTCCTTTATTTTAAACCCATATGCATCCCTCTTGGAAAGAATTAAAATAGATGTGAACAAAACATAAAGAACACCGAGTAGAATTCGAGTTGTGGTGTTTACTTTTTTCTATTATTTCTTTAACCAGCACCTGTTCTAAAAATAACATTGTTGGTGGGAAAAGGAATTGCTTTTTTTATGGTGATAATTAATCTGAAGCAAACATTTCAAAATTATTAATTAATGATTGCTCAAAATGTTTTTCAAGCAGTGATACTTTCCTCAAATGTTAATTATATTTCAGAAAAATAAAGTAATTGATGTTATGTTGGTAACCGAATTTAACATGCTGTGACAAAATCGCATAGATATTCTTTGCCAGGTTTCTTCTGATGTTCTTGGTCTGATGAAGTGGTTCTTGGTCCAATTGAAGTTATTATCTATAAGTGCTTTTTAAATTTGAAAATTGGACGCCTGATTAGGGTTTGGAGATTTCCAGTTACTATGGCAACAGTTTTTTTCGTGTTGGAACGTAAGCACCAGTTCGCGAAACAATCTAAGGCTTGATTTGCCCTGGCCTCTATTCTTCTGGCACTTGCCCCTACTGTTATCAAGATGTCGCTGCATGTGTTTGTGTATATATACGATTGAGACTATTTAATAGATTAAGCGCTCCATCAATTACGACGTTCCATAAGGTCGGACCAAGACACGATCTTTGGGGGCAGCGTTTGTCTGCGTTTGTTTTGAATATACCTCATCCGTGGAGACTTTAATGTTCTCTGTGACATGTAGCTGCTGATTTTATTCGAATGACATCATTATTAACTCACAGGCTGTCCAATGAGACGGGTATATCCAGCCAAAGAGCGTCAAAAGTCCCTTTGACACCAAGCGAGATTACCGCTGTGTACTTACCGCTTTCCAGACTGCTATCTCTAATTGCTTTAAGGTTGTACAGCATGTGATCCACTGAAGTTCTTCTTTAAAAACAAACTAAAGGTGATTTAGTCTAGCAACCTTGTAGAGATCATGCTACAGTTTTCCTAGGATAAGTCTCAAGAAGTTTACCTAAGGAAAGCAAGAGACAGATTTTGTCTTTAGGAGAAGGACAGTGTCGCTGATGGTCCTTGCTTGAGGAATACGACTACTTCAGCGTCCTTTAAGGGGGTTGGAAAATGTCTCATTTCCCATCAAAGATTGAGGAAGCAAAAGTCTGGGAACATTCGAAACATTTCTTATTGTGATAGTGCTTGTCCAGTCCATCTGGTCGAGCAGCCTTATTTTGATTCAACTTTTTTTTTTTACTAAGAATGGACATTTCCGAGTAAAAAAAAGATTTGAAGTTACAATAGGCTGAATATTTTTTGCTTCTTCACTAACTACTGTATAACAAGGCATATTTCTATCTATATCTCTTGACAATAGATTCTCAATAATAATTCCCACGATTGCGGTGATGTAGTTGCTTGCATCAAGGGCAATGCTTCTCTAAATTGCGTTATTTGCCATTTTGAAAGCTGTATCAAATTACGCTGCTGTTTTGGTATAGAATTCCGCAGGCTCATTTTTTTTTCCCATCTAGTGTAGCCAACAGTGGCGTAGCTTGGATTCCAGCTCCCGGGGGCAAATGAAGAATTCGCGCCCCTTTCATTGCGCCGAGAATGGAAAACATTTCATTGAAAAATTTCGTAGCATCAATTTGGCGCCATCTGGATGCTGCGCCCGGGGACAGATGTCCCTCCTTGCCCCTCCCTAGCTACGCCACTGGTAGCCAGTTTATATTCCCATTTGAGAAGTATGCTACAGTGCTCTTGTAGTTCTCCGTCGCGATTGGCCTGATAGCAATGCCTGCATGCATTAACTATATAAACCTATATATTTATCTTGAAAAATCCGCTATCTCTCGGTTATTCTAGAATGCAGTCCAAGATACAAATTCCTGGTCCACAAGATTCAACATTTACCCATGATTAGGCAATGTACGCAGTTACTGAGACACTATCATGGCTGACATCTTAACTGAAGACTTCTATCACTAGTTGAATCTACATTTTAGATGGGGTTACTGTTCTTTGCAGAGATAAGAAAACCCTACACGTATTAGAAGGATATAATAAGATGTACGACATGCCAGTGTATATTTTAATGTACTTTCCTGTAGCATTTAATTAAACATCTCGAAGAAGTGTTTACTGTTTTCAGCAGTTGAATTTCGCGTCCTGGTCTTTAAAACAAACTTACTGCCTCCTGAAGGAACTACTTATTGTAAGCTTGGTGTACAAGTGATCTAATGTACAGGTATGTCTTGAATAAGTATTTTCTTTGTTACGTAAGTGGCGTTAATTTACAAAGAATTAATATTATAACAACCCTTTTCTGCCACTTGCTTCGTTACTTTTAATAGATAATTTTAAATATAAGCTTCTTTTTAATTCCATTCCGTAATTTTTAATTCTTAAATTAATAGGTCTCCTGTAACTGCTTACCTTTTTTAGGTATATTATTACCTATTAAATAAAAATCTGCATACTGAAATGAGATTGCAGTTTATTTTTTATCTTATGACTTTTAATTTTTTTAAAAACTTTTATAGTTCTATTATGATGTCACAACTGCCCTCTTCCTGGGGTATGAGAATATCTTCGGTGACAGTATAGCATGAGATCTACCTAATTTTCTTAAATGTTTTAATTCTTATAGTTATTTTATTACGGTTTTCTACTAATGACGTTAGTTTTTTTTTTTTTTTTTTTTTTCATAACTTTAGAGTAGTTACGAAAGGAATAAAACACGGAGCAGAACTTATTCCTTTCATTTTTTAAAGCAGTTCAGATAGTTTACAAACGCTAAATCTGTGCGATATTATCAAAAGAGTTTTACGAGTCAGTCATCTTAGATTATTTAAAAAAAAAATATGCTGCTGATTTTCTACGAGAGCATGGTCTTTTAATATAACGCTGACATGCAGAACACTGGTCAGGTCAGGTCAGGTCATAACATTTTCATTCAAGCTCCGTACTAATGAAAGTGCATTACTCGATCTATTTTAACTATCCATTTAAGGCTTTAAGAGTGGTGGAGTGTAAATCCAGATAAGGCGTATATGAGTAAAGGTAAAAATACTTGATGTAAGAAATGACAGAAAGTACCAGAGGTGGCACCATCTAGGTGCGAGAGAGTGAACTAGAACGGAGTGTAAAAAACATCCAGTTTAATTGTGAGTCACGTGGCCTATCCCATGATGGTGATTGGTGAGTCAAGAAGAACTGTAGAATGCATAATTTGCGCATTTTTTAAATAATAAAAGTCTATATACAGGTGCAGTAACATTTTTGTTGAATAATAAGGAGTAAAATACTTGAGATAATTAAAAGTTATAAAATCTGATGCATAGTAGATAAGTAGAGATAAAAAATCTTGAATATATAGGTGTGTCCTCCTGGACCAATAGGAAATCTTGAAAAAATGTACAAATCCTTGATTAAATAGATGAAAAAACTAATGCTTTAAGTTCAAGAGTCCAGTATGATTAAAGCAAAAGTCAATAAAAATTTTTACAATTTATACAAATCTACCAATGAACATTATGATGAATGGTGCGTGGTCGTTTGTAAGGTTGGTCTATTGTAAAATTATAGTTTCCAATATTTTGTATAATAGCAGAATGATGGGTAGCAAGGTTTTCATAGAATTTATGAACACTTTTGAGTATCTCTTCATCTATTGTATTAATTTTGAGGTCGTTGTGAAGTACTGTATTGCGGACAAACCAAGGAGCTCCAGTAATGATTCTTATAATTTTATTCTGTAAAACTTGCAGTGGTTTTCTATTACTTTTTGCTGCAGCCGCCCAAACTGGGGAGCCATACATCATGACAGGTCTAATGAGTTGAAGATAGATAATACGCTTGGTTTGTAGGCTAAGTTTAGAATGATTATTAATGATGGAGTAAACACTTAAATAAGCTTTTCTAGTATTTTCACAAATACAAGAGATATGATCTTTGAAATTAAGTTTCACATCAAGAGTGATGCCTAGATACTTGACAGTGTTGGCTCTTATAACAGAACTATTATTGATTTGCAGAGGTTCACAGACAGGGTTTTTATTACTTCGTTTAAAGATAATGTTGATACTTTTACTTAAGCCAGTTTTGCATATTATTTACAGCTTGTTGAAGCTTATGCTGAGCATGTTTGGAGTTGATAGAAATAGAAAATATGGCTGTATCATCAGCATATTGTGCAATTTCTGTACCAGGATGATTAGGGAAGTCATTAACATATATTAAGTAGAAGAAGGGAGCCAAATTACCTCCTTGAGGTACCCCCGCCATAATTTTTCTGCGAGTAGAGTATTCAGTGTTGATTTTAACTTGAAAAAATCTATTAGTCAGATAGCTATGAATAAGATTGATGATTTCAGGAGGAAAATTGCAGTGAATGAGTTTATATATTAATCCAGTATGCCAAACTTTATCAAAAGCCTTTTCCGCATCAAGGAAAAGAGCAGCAACAGTTTCTTTTTTATTGAAGGCTTCACCAATCTTTTCCACAATGCGGGAGACCTGATGAATGGTAGAGTATTTCTTGCGAAAGCCAAATTGATAAGGTGAGATGATACTATTAACTTGTGCATACTGATATAACCTTTTTTGAATGATTTTTTCGAAAATTTTTGAAATGGAGGGAAGAGAAATTGGTCTATAGCTGGATGTAAATTTATTTTCTTTTCCTGGTTTTTTGATAACAATGATTGTTGCAATCTTCCAAGCCTGTGGTATATAGTTATTTCTAAGGCAAGCATTGAATAAATTGACAAGATATATGACAGCTTTTTTAGGGAGATTTTTAATTGCATTGTTAGTAATATTATCATAGCCACAGGCTTTCTTGCTATTGAGAGATTTAATAATTTGGTTAACTTCAGTGGGACTGGTAGGGATATTTGCTTTGCTCCTATTGGAATGAATGAAATTTTTAACTTGCTCTTCAATATTATCATCAGAAGGGTGTGGAATATTATTAATTTGAAATTGCTCTTCAAAGGTATCAGCAAAGGCATTTGCAATATCAGCAGGATGATGAATAGATTTATTGTTGTGTTCTATGGGACCAATTTTATTATAAGGATTTCTTAGTTTTCTAGCAAGTTTCCATACAGAGTGGTCAGTATGAGAAAGATGTTCAACATAGCTGTTCCATCTGTCTTCCTTGTGATCAGCACAGAGCTTTTGTACCCTATAATATGCTTGTTTATAGTTGATGTTATCTCTAGGATCTCTAGTTCTCTGCCAAATTTTTCTGAGCCTATTTTTATTTTTGATTTCTTCTTTAATATTATGAGGAAGTGAGTAATCTTTTTTCTCTGCATTTAGAGTAGCTTTATTGATAGCTTCTATAATTTTAGTATTGAGTTTTTCTGTGGCTTCTTCAATTAAGTTGTTAGTGGTCATTTTAGTAGTAGCATTAATATTATTGTCAAGAATATATTTAAAGTCCACCCAACTGACTTTGGTGGGGTTTGGAGGCATATAGTGAATAAAATTATAAAGAGTGAACATAATAGGATTGTGGTCAGAGTCAAGCTCTTTTAAGTTGACAAGTTCAGGAATCTGTGGAATATTGCAGTTGATAAGAATGTCCAGAACATCTGGGGTATGGTTATGGTGGGAACTAATATGAGTAGGATCAGTGGTAGCCAAGATATTGATGGTGGAATTTTGCATGAGATTATATAATCTGATACCATTACTATTAGTGAATCTAGAGTTCCAAGCAGGATGCTTACAATTTAGATCACCTGCTATGATAGTAGGATAGCCTAAGTTACATATAAATTCAATTTCAGCAGTATTGAGGATTTTCATAGGAGGTTTGTAAACAGAGACAATGAGATAAGGTGTATGATTATTACTGTAGGCAAGGCATGCACATGCTTCAATGCTATTGAAATCAGGCAGGAGGAATTCAGTATGTTTAATAGAATTTTTTGCTATTATAGCGGTACCTCCACCAATATTATGAAGTCTGTCTTTTCTATAAACAGTGTAATTTGCTATTTTAAATTTTTTATTTGGTTTTAGGTGAGTCTCATTTAATAGCATGAAGTCCAGATTTTTATTAATGATGAATTGATTAATTTGAAGATATTGCCTAGTAATACCATTGCAGTTGTAAAAGGCAAATTTAGAGTAGTTGAGTCTATTGCAGTTGTTATGATTACTCATATGATTGCTATTGTTCATGATTAATAGAATCATATATCTTTAGTGCTTCAAAAGCAACCATCATTTTTTCCGTCGTAGTGGAAGCTTTACAAAAATCATCATATAATTCATAAATAGACGACATAAACATGATGAATTGATTTAGATTCTCTTCCGTGCGTTCACAAGTGCCTATTGGTCTATTGCATTCATTAGATTTTAGAGTGGGGTTGTTAGTCTGCTTATTTTGCTGCTGTTTAGTTGTTTTCTTTAGAGCAGTTGAATATGTGTTGATATTTTCTGATTGGTCCGTTGATTCACGTGGTTTATTTTCAGTTTGAGGAGCATTGACATGGTTATTTGAGCGAATAGAATTTCCGTCAATATTTTTCATTGCAGAATAATTAATAGTTACAGGATTTGCAATATTTTTACTATTTTGTGAATTATTACCAGGTCTTCTGGGGCAAGTTATTGAGGATGCTGGATGCGGTCCATGACAAAGGGCACATACAGCATCATAATTTTGAGTGCCCTTAAAAGGGCAGAGATGAGAACGATGATTTTGTGCACGGCGTACACAGCGAGGTTCATTATGACACGCACGCTGTGTATGATTATAGCGCTAGCAATTATAGCATTGTGTGGGTCCTGGTTTGGAATTATATTTGATTACACGCACCCAGAGACCAATAATTTTTTCTATGTGCATAAGTTTTTTGCCTTCCTCTGTACGAGGAGCTTCAATGTAATAGACTGGTATATAGTTTGACTTTCCTTCAGTTATTTTTGTGAGATGCTTTACTTTTATTATGGAAATACCTCCCGCCTTGATATCTTCTTCGATTTCTTGCTCGGTAAGATCATTAGGAAGGTCTTTTATGATTGCACGGACAGTTTTTTCAGAGTGTAGTACAAATGAGTGGTAAGTGATTTTCTTTTCCTTGAAGTACTCTTGAATTTTTCTATATTCTTGCAGGTCAAAAACCTTAATTATTAAATTTCCTCCTTTTAACTTACCATCTATTTTAGTAATATTGTATTTATCTGCAAGCGTTTTGTTTAATTCCTTCCAGCTAACATTGGTATCAGTGATAACAAATGGGGGAATTTTATTAGCATATTTATGAAGATGTTGAAATTGATCATTATTGCTTTCAGTTTCTATTGCAGTATTTTCATTATTATTTGGCTTGGCTTTTTGAGTAGCAGTTTGTGCATTTAGCAAAACATCAGATTGTAATGCATCAAATTTGTTGGTGGTAGTTAGGGCAGTTGAGTTCTGACTATTTATTTTCTGTGGAGATTTCTGTTTAGGTATAGTTTTCCATCTATTGCTTTCCAGTTTGGTATATTTAGTTGGAGTAGTTTCATAACTATTATCATTTTTACCTTCAGGATTATTTTGTTTGTTTTGCACATCAGAGGGTGTTTGCGGATTTTCACGTATTTTTATGGGTGAAAGTTCATCAGATACAGGTGTGTCTAGAATGGTGTTGTGTACTTCAATTTCATCTTCAATTTCTAATAAACTTTTTCTTTCCTCATGTGTAAGGGAACCGTTATTTTTAGTTTCTAAATACTTTTCACGTTTGCTTTCTAATTCTTTTAGTCGGTCTAGCCGCCAAAAGGGGGAGCCAGGTGTACGCGCTGGTTTAGTGCTTTGCGCACCACTTCTAGTGAGCATTTTACTGCTAAAGTGAGTAGAATAGTTGAATAGTAGAGTACGCTATTTACGTTATGCCAAGAAGAGTCCCTAGCATGACCAAAGAGCAGAACCCTGTTACAGACGTGGTAGTGAAATGCAAAATAAGTTTAGACGGGAAGAGGTGAAGAACGCAAAGCAATTTTCCATTGGTCTGTCTTATCACGCGATCAATTCGACAAGGAATTGTTTCTTTTTATTACACAGATATAAATCAAAGGACCAATTTAAATCTGACTCTACATTAAATTCTAAAGGTTGTGCTGCTTTTTGTCGAGGAGATCCATATGGACACTGCTGCTAGGTTTACAAGGTAACTTGAAAATTACCATCCCTGACTAGTTTAATATCTGCCGTGAAGTACGCACTTCCATTGCGACAGAAAGATCTCATATGCAAGGTTCTGATGAGTCCCGTGCAAATAAAGGAAGCTAGATTTGCAGGTCCAGAAAGTATAATCGAGGCCGAATTCTAAGGGGCGACAGACTTGCCATATCTGAAGACAGCGATGCCGAAATTACCAATAACAGAAACCACGGTACAATAATTGATGGTCCATGGCTATTTGGTTTAAAGAAGGGTTTCGATACTTTTACGAGCAGCGTCGAGATAGAGTTACCTTAATACCAATAATACAATTTGAATTTGCTCCCTGGCTCAATTATACGTTCTGATGAATAGCCAGAATATGCAGATTGAACAGAATTAAGTTACCTGCCATATCTGAACACAGCGATGCCGAAGTTTCCAGTAACAAAAGCCACGATGCAAGAATTGATAGTCTATGTGTATTTGGCCTAAAGAAGGCTTTGGACAGTCGATACCTCTATGTGCAGCTTCGAGAGAGCTAATTTAACCCTTTCCGAAACGCTACCTTTTAAAAAGTTGGAGTTTTGATTTAAAAACGGTAGGCAATCTAATTAGGTCTAGAGGAGTACACAAATAAAATTTTGTGAAGATAGCACTTATCGTTTTAATTCTGTGGCTGTGCCCAAAGCGGCACACGGATTGAATAGAGCTTCGAAAAGAGTGCTGAAACGAACATTGTTGTCAATGAACTGACCGATGAGATGCGTAGAAACAAAGAATAGACTCTCAGTTGTCCTAGATGATCGGTGAGCCCGGTCTGGGCACACCTAGGGTTCGTCGTTTGATTTTAGGCAAGATTTCAAGGTAAAAATTTAAAACTAATATAGAATAAGGAGATTAGCATACAGCCAAAAAAATAACATAGAAATTTCTTTTCAAACAATTCCTTTTATACCCTAAAAAAAATCTGGAAGATTTCTTTGTAAGATGAGGTTTTAAAAAACTAGACATGGCTAAAATATATGGACTTGTTTGTGTTGAGCTGCCATCTACTCTAAATAAAGAAGGTTCAGAGTAACCTATAAATCCTTTTTCATTCAATTTTTCTGTGTGTATAGAAGGAAATTTTTAGGTGTGCCGCAAAGGTTTAATACCAGTAATACAGTGTGAAGTTGCCACTGGATCAGTTTTACCACTCTGATGAAGGACCGGCCTAAGCGAATTTAGCAGATTTTAGTTACCACCACCTAACTGCTAATAATCAAAAAAATTATGTCGATCCAACAACACGGGCACATGCACAATCGATTGAAAGATCCTAGGTTGATGGAAAAGTGCGAATATTAAAGAAAATGAAAGGTGTACCAAACGAATATTTTCAGTTTCCACTTCTACCACTTCTTATTAGACCATTTCTATTGGAAAATGCTAAGAAAAAGAGAGACCTATTCATAGCTTAAGAGACGTAAGAGCTGTATACGAAACTTAGGTTAGATATTTCTTTGTACTAAAATTTCCCTCATTGTGCATTTTTTAATAATAAATGTACCTTTAGTGCGTATGCATATAAAAAGATATTAATGTAATGAATAAACTATATATTTGACTTATTAGTAAATTAAAATAATAATTAAAACTATGTATCTGAATAAATTTTATACAAAAATATATAATATATTTATGCATTTTATATCACTTTTTATCCATGGACTATAAATAAAAACAGACCACATACTATTATACCAGCACCATTCATTGATTCGAGGGGTGGACGCCATAGGAGAAGATTCGTCGTTGAGATTGTGCCTACTTCCGGTCCTGTTACCACGTGTACGCCCTGTCCGATTCAGCGTGTGTTGCGGAGTGCGATCACGTGCGAATTTACTATCCGCATGCATCAGCATTTTTAAATGCTAATCTTCGGTTTGTATTTATTTTTAAAAGCCTGGATGCTTTTATTATTTTATTATTTTGTATTATTTTAGGAATTTATATGTTATTTTTGCCTTTTCTTGCGAATTAGCCTAATTGCTGGTACGAGTGATACCGCGCTATTGATACTGATTTTTCGGCGCTTATTTTTGCGTATTAATTTTGCAATTTAAATTAAATTATCAGATTTTAAATTAATTGCGTGCGCGTAATTAAATTTTTCGGATTTTGGTCGTTGTGTCTGCTTAGTTACCCCCAGGCTCACGCTGTCAGGTGTGAGATAGGGACCTAGTAGACTTTCGCCCGCTCATCCGTCTGCCGGAACACCGTCGAGTGGGTCCGGTTCCGGGGCGCGGGACTCTGGACTGCTGATTGGGCGCAGGATTTCTTAATTCTGTATTGCGATTATGGACACGATTTTGGATGCCGTGAGGGTACAAATTAGTGAACTTGATACCATCCGCCAGCAGAATGGTACACTCACTGATACTGAAAATAAGATGTACAATTTCTTACAAAGTATGATTGAAATGCTAGTTGCTGTTAACACACAGTTATTACAACAGGATAAAACTTAGGATAAATCATCACAAAGTAAAAATGCAGATAATTATAGGGACAGAAGTCCTATTAAGTTACACAATAACTTTAATACTCTAAATGAAATATCATTGGATCAGCCCACGAGTTCAGATGATGATTTACCAAAGACTAAAGCTGATCAAACAGTCAGAATAAGATCTCAAAGACAAAATTTTAAGAAAATTAAGCTTAGTAGTCCCCCTAAAAGTACTACACAAAAACAACAAAATCAGGACAGTATATCAGATACACCAGCTACTGAGGTAGCAGTTAACAAAAATACTCATACACAAATTAATGAGACAATGGATACCACCTCACCGGACAACGAAAACCCCACTGACATGAATGCAAATAAACAAAAACAAAATAATAGGAATTCAAAAATTCCGCCAATTACTCTCAAAGAAAATAAATTGAAATGGAGTGAAATTAGATCTATCTTCCTTCAGAGAAAAATCAAATTTCACGGGGAGCATATTCCTACCGGAAGCATCAAAGTTATCACTGAAACACCTGACGATTACCGGACTGTAGTCCAAATACTTAAAGAAAAACAAGTCGAACACCATTCGTACATCCTACCGGAAGACCGATATTTAAAAGTAGTCCTTAGAGGACTTACTGAACATACTCTGATCGATGATATCAAATCTGAACTTTAACAACTTGATTATCATATCAAAGACGTAAAACAAATGACAAGACGGCGTAACGGAGAGGTTACCAAACTCCCTCTGTTTTTAATTTCGCTACCAAAAAATGACAAGTCCAAGGAAATATACAATGAGAGATTTCTATGTCACATGAAAATTAAGATTAAAGAGTATTTAGGGCGACAAGGACCCCTGCAATGTTTTCGTTGCCAGGGGTTTAATCATACACAAGCGGGTTGCAATTATGCACCCAAATGTGTCAGATGTGGCAAAGGGCATTTTGTTAATGAATGCCCTGATAAAAATAACAACGACAAGCCTCCAGTCTGTGCTAATTGCGGGGGTTCCCACACTTCCAGTTTCAGGGGGGGTGAGAAATTCCCCAAAAGAAAATCTGAGAAACCAATCAGTTTCCCCAGTAGGGTGATTGAAAATAAATCTTAGTCACAGGCGCTCTCCACAGGCCTATACTCTGACATATTGAGTGAAGCTAAACAAGTTTTCACGGACCTTGCGGAACTTGTTTCCGTAATAAAAAATGCGGGATTTCAGATCTCGCAACAAGTCAAAGAAATAAAAGAAAATAACCAAGAGAAAAATACTTCTTCTACTATAGATAATGGGTCAAACTAGACCAACAAAAGTTCCCATCTCTATCATGACTTGGAATGCCCGTAGCATTCATTATAAGCTCACTGAGCTATCAAACTTCCTTACGTGTCATAATATCGACGTGGCGCTCATTACTGAGACCTTCGCTACGCCAAGTACCCCGATGAAGATTCCTAATTATTTATGTTATCGATGCGACCGTCTAAGTCACCGAGGTGGGGGGTCGCGATTTTTGTACGCAACTCTCTCCAATCCTGTCTGATCTGTGAAGAGCGCTATAATGGGCATGAAATTGTGACTGTGTCTGTATTTCTGCCACAATATGGTAACGTATACTTCACTTCGTTGTATAATCCCCCGAAGAATATGCTTGATATAAATTATCTCGCAAAAATACTTGACATCAATAAACAGGTCATTCTTGCAGGGGATTTAAATGCCAAAATTCAGGAATGGAATTGCAGGAGGACAAATAAAAATGGAATCAAGCTTTCCGAATTCATTAATAATCACCCAATCTATTTTCATGTACCAAGTGAGTACACATATTTGCCGAATAATCCCAATACAGGTGACATTTTGGATATTTTCATCTCGACCATCTCCCTCTCTTTCAATCTAGAGGTGATTCAAGATTTAGATTCTGACCACTGCCCGGTCAATGCGACCCTAGGTACAACCAAAGATGTTATGGATGAACATATTAATACAACCAACTGGAAAGTTTTCAATGAAATTCTCTTAGAATGTAAAACCAACAGTAAACTACGCACTCCGGAGGACATTGAGCTTGCGGCCAAACATCTTACAATGGACATACAAAGTGCCTACCACGCGGCCACGAGAAAAATTCCTAGAAGACAGGTTACTAATAAGTTACCGCACAGGATTAAAAGTCTCATCAGAGATAGAAATAAGCTCAGAAAAAGGTATCATCTCACTTGTAATCCTGATACCAAAAAAGAGATGAATAGACTTGGTAGGGAAATTAAAAAACAGATAAACTCCCACCGCAAAGAGCTCTGGGATGAGAAAATTGAGAGTTTTAACGAGCCTAGTAGCTCATTTTGATCGTTTGTTAAACGTCTTAAAAATAAACCCACAGTTAATAGGCCGATTTACCACGAGAACGGCATTGCGCTCACAAATATTGAAAAGTGCAATACGCTCGCTGAGCACTTTGAAAAGCAATTCATCACAAACACTTACCCATGCAATCAGGATTTTACAACTCATGTGAACTCCACAGTGTCAGAATGGCTTTGCAAAAACAACCTGCAAAATCACTTAGAGCTTACCTCACCACAGGAAATCATAAATATTATTAAAAAGCTCAGGAATAGAAAGGCCCCCGGGCAGGATAATGTTAATAATGTAGCACTGAAATGGCTGCCAATAAATATGATTAATCGACTTACAGGTATTCTGAATGCTTGCCTGTACAATAGCCACTTTCCGAATATATGGAAGTCTGCCAAAATGATTGTGATCCCAAAGCCGGGAAAGAATCTGACAAAAACGGATGGGTACAGGCCCATTAGCCTGCTGCCCAGTATGGGAAAAATACTTGAAAGAATTGTCCTTAGTAGAATACAACCACACCTGGATAAATTACCACTTGAACAGTTTGGCTTCAGGAAAGCCCTATCCAGGACGAAGCAGCTGGTTAGACTGAATGAGTACATAGGTAGTGAGTGCACTGCACAACAAAAGATATGTTGCCTTACTCATGCTGGACGTGGCGAAGGCGTTCGACCGCGTCTGGCATGAGGGGTTAATTTATAAATTAATCAGTTTGCAGTTCAGCACTGAGTTAATCAAAATTATTCACTCGTTTCTTTCAAACAGAACATTCAGTATTCACATTGATGATAGCACCTCAGATAAGAAGCAAGTACAAGCCGGGGTCCCTCAAGGATCTATTTTAGGGCCCGTGCTCTATTTATTCTACGTGGCAAACCTACCTGCAGAACATCTAGATCAAAATTTTTTCATGGGCTGCTACGCAGACGACACAGCTTTTGCCGTCAAGTCTGGGTCGCCAAATTTTGCGATTAAGAAACTTCAAAGATTTATGCCGAAACTTGAAACCTGGTGTGCAAATTGGAAAATTGCAATTAATGCGGATAAATCTAAGCTTCTGATTTTTAAAAAGAATAAAATGAACCACCCATTAACTGCATAACTGTTGCTATTTGATACTATTGTACCAGTTGTAAAAACTGCTACATACTTAGGTTTAAAATATAGTGCTAATTTCCTTTGGAAAGAGCATATAAAATGTGTCAGAGGTAAGACTATTGGGGTAATTCAAAGTCTTAAGCCACTCCTGTCTGCGACCTCCAAATTAGATATCAAGAGGAAGAGACACATTTATAACTCCATTATACGTCCTATTTTTGCGTACGCTTCTCCGGCCTGGGCAACAGTTCAGAAAAAGGAGTTAAACACGCTGCAAATTATTCAAAATAAAGTACTTAGGATGTTAACAAATGCTCACTATTATGTCTCGAATCACACCCTGCACAGTGACCTGAAAATGGAATCTGTAGAAACATATCTACACAAAGCAAATAATGAATTATTCAACAAGGCACAAGAATGCAACCATATGACCGATTTAAATGTGTTAGATTATGTAATTCTTGAAGAAGATGCTTCACTAAGACCACTCGCGGCCCACCTCGCCAGGGACTTAAATTTCCCCACATAAAAAATAATCATGAAGGGGATGCACAGTGCTTGTTTATATTGTATATAGTGTATATAATTTTATTTCTCATTTGTAATTTGTATGTTTAGTTTGTATGCTCTTTTCACTTTGTATTTATGTAATAATGTATGCTTATGTTTAATTGTTATGATATATATTAATTCAGATGTCATGATTGAAACTATTGGATTCTGTCTGTGTCTTCTTTTATGATACAACACAAACAAATCATACAAATCCTCACGGCTCCTGCTTTGCATATTTCTTGATGCGCGCGCCATACTTTGGCCTTGCGACTCATGGTCGCCCCCTGTAGCCACCTTTGACGTCCTAGAAACTTGTCATGAAAAATTCAAAGTCATGCGCCCTTTGGGCTTAATTTTCAAGAGCCGGATAAGTTGCGCAGCTGCGCGACACTTCGGCAATAGCCGTGCAGACTAGACTAGCCTATACCAGCACCATATCTTCTCAAAGTTAAAAGTTCCCAATGTAGAAAAGAACAGTTATTAGGTTTATTTTGGAGCAGTGGAAAGACTATTCGTCTGCTTTGCATTCAAAGTCAAATTTTTGTCTCTGTGCCACTTTATTCACTGTTTTTCAATATAGCTAAATTTATACATTGATCATTCTTAAAGTGCAGCACTTATCTATAGAAAAATATGAGTAGTAACTAGACTTATTTTTTGCTTTTGTATAAAATGCATTGAGAGCTCATTCTAAAAGTTGAGCTTCAGGATAATCTTTTAGTTACTTCACATTTCTCTCTCAATCATTAACCTCAGATTGTATGAATAATTGAGAATTTTGACTTCCAGTATCATATTGAAATTATCCATAATCAGTATTTTTCATAATTAATATTTTTATTTGAATTGAAATTTTTAGGTGAACCTTTTAATGTTTTTGGTTAAAGTGAAAAAGTGTTTCTGGGTCAGTAGAAATAGGTCATAAAACTGAAAGAAGGTGTGGATACAAAATAGATTCTCTCATTTTTTGAGTTATGATTTTGATACTTCCTAAACAAAAGGTTTCCTCATCTCATTGGTCAAATTTCAAGATATTTTTGAGTGGAATGGGGGAGGGGGAGCTTAGGCAGGAAGTTGGCTTTGCAAGGTGCAAGGAGGTAAACAATCAATCAATTATAAGAAATTGAATTTTCAAAATAGCTCTGTAGTATTCCATTTTTGTATCATTTGAATTCAGAACTCAAAAAATTATTTTGAAGCAACTAAATTATCAAACGTGAGTTTTTTTCTTCTGCCAGAGGGTAGTGTTGTTTTAAAAAAAAAATCAAAATAAAATAAAATGAGTCCAAACACACAGTATACAAAAATAGACAATCATGAATTTATTCAGGACATGGTGCTGCAGAAACGGACATAAAAACAGCCTCCGTTTATATACAAGATGAGATCCAACTAAAAATGTACAAATGCTATATACAGTTACTACTGCAAAATTTCACTAAAGGAGCTAAAGAATTAACTTGGGGGGGGGAACTATTTTGCTTCTTGTTCAAGATTATGAAAGTTACAGAAATAAATGATAATGATTTCTCACTTAAGTCAACTGAGTTTTTAAATCAAAGGAAACACGGTTTCATTTCAAAGCTAAACAGTAGTTTTCTAAGACATCAAGAGATCAGTAACTAATCACTTAATAAAACTGTGATCTACGTAAACCACATATACTGTCAAAATTTCTAAATGAAGACAGCACTTAAGTACTAAATTCTCATCTTACTGCATATATTACTGACTTAGAGAATACCTCATTCTCTTTAAAATCTTAATGCTATAACAAATTGCATAAATTGTGCATATTACTACTTATTGTATAGAAATTTTAAAAGATAAACAGTTTATTAAACATGTCTAAGAATAAAAATTAAAAATGTTATTTTTTTTTATTTTTATGCGTGAAATATGTCTCCAAGTACAACAAAATTTCATTAATGATTGTGGAAAATAAGTAAGTGCATGCTGAACTACAGATGTCTGACAGAAAGTTTTGTAAATCTACTGAAACATGGCACAATAATCATTTTACATGTAGAGAGAAACAATCAATAGCCGATTACAGCACTGACTGGCAGTAAAATCTATGAGATCTCTATATTTTAATAAGCTTATATAACTAAACTAAAAGATATATTCTTTACTGGTGGATTTAGTATGGAAATAAAATTCCACCTCAATTTATCAGTCCCTACTTGAGACTATTTTATGTACAAATAGCTGAAGAACAGTTCGCAGCTCACTCAGTTCAAATTTCAGTTAAAAGTGAAATATCTAAAAACAGGTGAGATATCGAAAATGAATAACTTATGTTAGTTCAGAATAAACAAAACTGATATTTCAGCATTGATAATGAAATGCCGTGACAGTCTTTAGACATTTAAATAAATATATACCATACTTAGAAGAAAATCATTTGCCATCTAGCAGCATTATAAACAACTAAATTACATTTCAAAATTTAAATGCTTTGCTTTCTTCACAAAGACTTTTAACAGTGGAGATATATTTTCAAAACTGTATTAAAGTACTACAATTTCTGCAACAACTTTTAGCATCAACTTAGCATGAAATAAATTATCACTGAATAAGGAATTGTCTCATTAAGAACAATTATTTCAGGTAGTCAAGGTAAAATAAAATAATTTTTTTTTCCAAAAACAATTGTGATGCCTAAAAAATTATATAAATGCACGAGTATTAAATAATATAAAATTTCTAAATTTAACAACTGACAAAATATACTATGCTATTTTCAAACACATTAAAGAAGGAAAGGAAAAGTTTTTTAATGTAACTGCGAGCAAATATTTCAACTACTCATTATAAATAGGAAAAAAAAAAAAAAAAAATCTATGATCTTCTATAGAAAGCTCTGTTTTGTACAAACACATGAAACTATATTACAAAAGGCACTTGGACAGACTGTACAACATTTAAATTATACGTCCTTAAACTTCAGTGGCAAGAACATTCTCCATTTCTAAACCTGTATTCTGTTCAGAACTCGCCCTGAAGTGATCTTCAATGACATAGATGCCACTACTGTTACATGGAGGCCAGTCCTGAGGAAAGTGGCAGCTGAAAATGTAAAGATATATTAATGACTCAAGCTAAAATTTTAAGCATTTACATAATGATGCTTAAAAATGCAAATAATTTTAATAGGAAGACAGTGGAAAGCTTGCACATCTAGAAAGAAAATTTAAAATTTAGTTGTAATAAATAATTTTAGATACTATTAAAAAAATAAGGGGAGAAATTAAGAACTGGAGAAAAATTCAGCATCGGAAATTAAGAAAAGTTTCAGCAGATGCAGCACTCTGATATCTGATGGGTGTACATTTGAAGGAAAGAGTTAAAGATGGAGACATTATGTTTTATTAAAACTTCAAATGAAGTATGAGCCAAAAATCGCTGTCAATAATAAGAATAATTTTTGCACCATCTGGTAAACCAATGGATTTCAAATGTTGTTGAGCTTTTGGTATGAAATGATAACTTAAAACCATTTTAAGCAAGCATTTCCAGCATCTTTTGATTTTTTATCTTTTTTACACTTCTTTGAAACATTTGCATTTTTTATCAATTCCAATTCTTATTTAAATAAATTACACAATACTGTTTGGGAAATTCTCAGTTTAAATGCAATTTTTCTCTGCCTGCTTTTACCAAGAACAACAAAATCTTTTAACCTTTTAACTGTCATGCCTGAGATTATCTCGGGCACAGCACTGGTGTTCGAAAATGTCACGCCCGAGTATTTCTCGGGGTAATTTTTTTTTTTTTTTTTTTTTTTGAGTGCATCGTATTGTCATACCCGAATATATATCGAGAGATGTTTATTTCGGCTACATTTGGTTTTTCCAATAAAAAAATTTGACAATTTGTGTACCCAAATCATCAAAATAACTTGACAGTTAAAGGGTTAATACTTTTTGCCTTTTCTTTCATGCTTAAATCAATATCAAGCAAAAATTTTTTATTATTTTATAATTACAGGGATTCTTATTTTTCCAAACAGACATATTTAATAGCTTATATTATATTATATTGACACAGTGTAGGACAATAGAACAAACGTGGCATAGCATCTACATGACATAAAATTTATCTGGTGCATGATCAACATATTTGGCATACAATTGAAGCTAGTTGCTGGCATGTGACTGACATAAAATGAAATTTCGATAATGATATAATAATTATCAAAATGATTAATGTATATATTTCAAAACAATATGATCATTACTCAATAAGATCAACATCAGCATAACATTTATATGTCACAGGGTTGATATAGCATTGGACCAATACCAGAATAAGATTGACATCATGTAAGATAGAAGTACTGGCATTTGAACAAAAATATACTAATATGCCGACAGTTTCTTACAGCAAAATGTACAAAGGCCCATTGGAATAGCATCAGAACAGTAATTGAAGATATTTGAAAATAAAATGTATCTAATTATTAGTCTCTGATATATTTTTTTTATGTCTAAAATTTTTCAGCAAGCAAAGTGCATGGTTTGAGATTTGTCTTCCTGAATCAATATTTAATTTACATGGGACTTGTACGCTGCGAGGGAAAAAAAAGGGGGGGACAGTCCCATATCTCCCATTCTACTGGGCCGATTGATGAAATTCAAATTGCGTTTTTCATGTCTCGAAAGTGCGGCTTAGGATATATATTAGATTAATATATACCACTGTTCTAATATAGGTATTTTGACACATAATAAGACTTTTTCTGAAATTATGTGCCAATTTTTTTCCATATTTCGATTCTACAACTCAAATTATGCCTAAATATTAAATTTTGTAACATTTGGGATGAAATTTATGGAGAAATTTAAAAATTTATCTTGGCGAATTTTTTTAATTTGGATCCAAGAATACACTTTACGGAATTCTTAATTTATAGTAACCTACTTACTTTAAATTTTTTTTCATTGATGCATGAGAGGAATAATGGTCCATTGTTCATTCTTTCAAATAATTTTAACAAGCATAAATCATATTTTGATTATTGTCATTAATATTAAATACGCCAAATTTCGAAAAGGTGCCAATATGTAAATTAATGTATATCCTAGGAATTTTGATTAAAAAACTAATTTTTTGCAGGTATCCTTAGAAATACAATTACTTTAAAATGATGGTAAAAATTTTATACATTCAAACAATTTTTCGAAATTCAAAAAGTCTTTCGATAAATTTATAAAAATTATTTAAAAGTACAATTTAAAAAATAAATAATAAAAAATGTGCAAGTTATATTTGGATTAAGCCTAAATTTGAAATTCTTGTAGAAGGAATGAAGCAAGTTTAATAAAAAAAAAGATATTAATAAATATATATCAGATTCAATACACATTGAATAGCTAACATTTTGAGAGCTAATTTTTTAAAAACTATTCGTGCAAGTTTTACAAAACTTGGCAGTTTGGCAGAATTTGTGCCATAGAATCGAAATATGGAAAAAAATTACCATGTCATTTCACAAAAAGTCCGATTTTGTGTCAAAAAACTTATATTAGAACAATGCTATGCATAAATCTAGTACACTTCATGTCTTGAAAGTTGCACTTTCAGGACATGAAGAATGCAAGCTGAATTTTGTCAATCAGCCCAGTAGATGGGAGCTATAGAACTATTTCTCTTTTATTTTGAAACAGTGTACATATGGTTTCATTTATGTACAGTCAAAAGTCGTTAATCCGGACTCGTCGGGACTTCGGCGATTCCGGATTATCGATTTTTCCGGATTATAGATCATCAGTTTAAATCTCGTAAGATGGCATGCAGAAATTATAAAATTAAAAATATGAAACCATAATTTATGAAATAAAGAACAATTATGATCTAAAGAATATCAAAATTTACAAAAAAAAAAAAAAAAAAAAAAAAAAAAAGCTTAATATTTATTTGTTTACTTTATTAAACATTTCTTTCAATGTAAGTTGTTTAAGTTGCTTTGTTTTATGTGATAATACTTTCTCTTTAATTCTATAAACAGACATAATTTCTTCTTCAGTTACAAAGTTCCACCGTTCAAGTCCTATAATTGCTGTGTCGAGAATACAGACTAATTTGTCAATCGAAATTTTTTCATTTTTAATAACCTCTGTGTCACTTTCTTCACTATCGGAAGCGAATTATAATGAGGAGGAATTTGATTTAAATCATATCAAAGACGGAGTACATCAAGATGAAATACTACATTTAGTAAGGAATTATAAGCCAAATAAAATAAAAACATCTGCCCTGAAGATAAGGATAGTGCTGACAGATCAACTTCCAATTCAAATTGCGCTGTGGAGTTCCCCCGCGGAGTGAAAAATATTGATCAATATAATTTTTATTTTTCAAAACGGAGATTTTATTTACAGAATCTTAAAAAATTCAGGTTGCAGTAAAAGTTACAGAATCTTAAAAAATTCAGGTTGCAATACTGGCAGGCTTCAGTATTGGTATGTACCTAATCTGTAACATTATTTGCATTAATCTAAAATGAAAAAAAGTGTGTATTTCAATTTTTAATGTGCTGTAATACATTTTTTATGACCAACAAATTATGATTCGAAAGTAATAAAACTTTGAGAATATTAATAGCATAATTTTAGGCTTAATGCATTTTATAAATTATTTGTGCAAAAATTCTTTTATCATACCAAAGGTAACAAAATTATAACTAAAGCACTAGTAAATTAGAAGAGAATATCATTGATGGCATTTTTAAAGGGAGGAAAATTAACCTCCAATTGTCATGATTTATTTTCAGACTGACTCCTCAATGCAAATTCAAAATGACGTCAAATACCATAAATTTTGAATTAAATATCTTGATCAATTTTTGTTATACAAGAGTCAAACATTTTGCATTTTATTTTTTATAACATGTACAAAATTTTCCGAAACATAAATACAGGGACAGAATGTACGTGTAAAAAGCTAGATTTTGTATTTACAAAATACTGTATTTTTTCCTTTTAGTTTTTTTGAGAGGGTGTTTTAAAATACATAATCATGAACTTTTTCATCATGTAAAACAATTTTGTAACTAAAATTATAAGTTTACAACCAATGGTTGTGCAAAAATAAAGGCTGGGTAAGGACTTTTGTGGATGCAGTGTATATTGTATTATATATATTGATTATATTATCTCTTAAGATTAATTTTAGTAGAATTATCTAAAAAGAGTGAATCCATAGTTAGTAAGTTTAATTCCGGAAATTGTTTTAAAGTAACTTGAATGTAAATTATTAAAAATGTTTAACGGGGACTTGAATTAAATCATGAATAACAAAATTTCAATTGTAAAAAGAAATTGCCATATGTTTGAGGCTATATATATATATATATTGAAAGAGATATTAGAAATATGAAAAATTTGTTATTAATTAATAATTAATGATTTATTATTAATGCTATTTTTTGAAAGGAAAAGAGTCAAAATGAATATAGAAATGAATGAAGTTAGTATTTTGATTTACCGTATATACCCGCGTATAAGTCGATATTTTGGACAAAAAAAAGACTTCAAAGTGGGGGTGTCGACTTATACAGGGGGCCATAAAAAATTTAAAGAATCGGAAGTTCAAAAATTTCTTTATATAATGCAGTTGTTTTCTTCCCGCGCTCAAATTGGACGACTTATCAAATAAGTCACTTACTTGAAGTAATTTCATGACTTAAATTATGTGACAAACTAATCACAGAGTTTCATACTTTAACTAGAGTAAGTTTCGATTAAACCAAGGAATTTTCGACCCCCAAACCACCGATCAATAACGAGCAATAAAAAAGTTTTGCCAACACGCTAAGAAAAGAGAAATGCAGATAGTCATTTTTAAAGATCGTCCGTTGACCATTTTTAAAAGAAAAACTTTACCGAAAAACTTTGTGTTTCCATCAGGTGTGCTGGTTCGTGCCCATGAAAAGGGATGGATGGATGCTGACGGAACAGTCGATTGGCTTAAAAATGTGTGGGATAAAAGACTGGGAGCAGCTTTCAAAAAACCTTCTCTTTTCGTATAAGATTCTTTTCGTGGACACTTTTCTGAAGAAGTGACAAAAGTGACAAAACACCTAAAAGCGACTGTGGCCGTAATTCCGGGAGGATTGACATCCGTCATTCAACCCCTAGATGTCTGCCTCAATAAGCCCTTCAAAGTAAATGTTAGAAAATATTGGGCAGAGTGGATTAGTTCCGGTCGACCAACATTTACAAAGGGAGGCAACATTAAAAAGCCCGATATTACATTAATTGCTCAGTGGGTTAAAGATGCTTGGAACGAAATACCCTCTGAAATGATTATAAAATCATTTAAAAAATGTTGTATTAGCAACGAACTAGACGGCACGGAAGATGATGCTGTTTTTGAAAGTGAAAATGATGACGAAGGCTCTAGTAGTGATTGTAACAATACAGAGTTCGAGACTGAAAATATGTATGATGACGAGCCAATGACGACAGAAGAGTTTTATGAAATGTTTGGTGAATCTGACCATGAATCGGATGTTGAAGGATTTTGATTTTGTTTATTTACTAAAGTATTTTTTATCGTATATTTACTTTTTTCCTCAGATAATTTTGAATAAACGTAGTATTTAAAAAAATTTTTCTGAAGTTTCTCGATTGATTTTGGAAGTGGTGGTGGTGGGGGGGGTCGACTTATACACGGGTTTCTTATTTTCTAGGAATTTTTTATGTCGAAGTGGGGGGGGGGAGTCGACTTATATGCGGGTATATACGGTACATATTTTTTACACATTTATTTTTATAGGTATATTTAGAGATATGTATGCAATAATGCATGTTTAAAATATCTATATAATTATGCAGAGTTATGTACATATATACCAATCTATATTTTAATATATTACTTTGAATTTATCATTTTTTATACATATATATTTCCTTTTCTCCTTCCTCCCCCCCAAATACTGGATATAGGATACACATTAACCTCTTTGCCTCAGAAGAAAAAATATGTAGGTACAGCTTGGTGTTTCATCATGTAGCTCCCTCAAGGAATTAGGTCTGCGCTTTGCCCGACTCTGCATAAAACTAAGCTGTTTTGTTTTTAAGCAATACAAATATGCCCACAGGTATTCAGTAAGTTGTCCTGTGTCTTTCAACACTATTATTTTGATATGGATCAAAATGTATATGTTTCATGGAGTTACTCAATTTCAGTCAGGATGGCTACATATACTAAGGTTGACAGGGTGTTCCTGCAACAGTTCATAAAAGGAACTAGTGGAGATTTTTGAAAAGGGTTTTTTTTTCAGTAGGATGGAATAAAATGAGTGTAGATGGAGAAGGGAAGGGAGCAGTCCATTCCATGCAGGAAATTTTTTTAGAGTGGCATTTTTCATGTGAAACATAAAATGGGGTTGATATTCAGTTAGATCTTTGAAGCAGAAAGAAAGACTGGGATTTATTGGATTACAGCAGAACTCACTACAGTTACCAAAGGGCTAAAAAACTGGAATCTAATGCATATTCATACATTATGAAAGGGACACTGCTTCATAGTCATGTCATACATTTATGAATACAACCTTACATACCCTTCATTATTCATAAACTACAAAGATGTAAAAGCATGAACTCATTCTTTAGGATTTGACCCCAAGTCGAACTACCAGTATTCAATGGTTATAGCCATTTGGCCATAGGTGAGATAAAGAATCAAGAGATGCTGAGTTGCCATATGAAAGTGAATTAAGGAGAAAACTGTTTTTACACTCAACAACATTTAAAGAAATTACAAACAGATTTTAACAGCTTCATGTTCTTGTTATGCTTTTATTACTCCATCAAACTTTTGAATAAAAAATATAATTGTCAGTTAAATTATGATCAGAATGATATAAATAAGAAAAAATTCAAAGGGGAATCAAATTTCTAGAATATCATTGATGACTTGGCAAAAGACAAACCAAGTAACCTCCTTGAATTTCAATGAAATTTTTTCTCCTGTGGTTACTTATTATATCCAAATATTTATAGCCATCTAGTTTATGATTTAATTTTTCATCTCGAAAGTAAGTGTACTTACAAACATAACACACGTTTTTGAAGATTTGAAAAGCAACATTGAAACAAAGATCAATGATGCAGTCTACCACGGACATGCTGCAGACAGCCTTTTATAATATTAAGTGTCTTATTCAAGTATGTTTTAGTATCAATGGAACAATCTGCAAGACTAATGAAGACATGTTGCAGACAACCTTTTATTATACACTGACTACCAATAAGTATTTGGACACCTGTGATAGAAAAGAAAAACTAACTTTATTCAAAATCAATAGTTGGTAGAGCCTCCACGAGAGGTAATTACAGCGTGGACCCTCCGGGGCATACTTTCCACAAGTCTTTGTATGACAGCTAGTGGTATTTTCTTCCATTCGGCTTGGAGAAGACATAGAAGTTCCTTCACCGATTTTGCACGGATAGTACACCCCTGAATTCGGCGATGTAACTCATCCCAGAGGTTCTCGATAGGGTTCAGGTCGGGACTCTGGTCAGGCCAGTCCATTCGATGAACTCCATTGGCACCATACCAAGCCTTGGTTAACGTCGAAACATGACAACTGGCATTGTCGTCCTGAAAGTAACAGGGGTCCAACTCGTAAAACTGCCACAACGTAGGAAGCACATTGTCATCCAAAATAGTGCAGTAGGCATCGGAGTTGAGCTTACCATGAATGGGGACCAAGGGTCCCAGCCCATACCAGGAGAAACACCCCCAGACCATAATTCCACCTCCGCCAAACTTGACTGTTCGCACAATGCATTCTGGTAGGAGATGTTCTCCAGGTAGACGCCAGACCCAGACCCTGCCATCCAAATGGTAAAGGGTGAACCTTGATTCGCCACTCCAAAGAACCCGTTTCCACTGATCTACGATCCAATTTCGATGTGCTTTGCACCACATTAACCGAGCAGCGTGGTTAGACTTTGTGATCAAAGGCTTATGGGCAGCAGCACGATCATGAAAACCAAGCAGATGTGCTTCCTTATGGATGGTATTCATTGAAACAATACTCCCGGATGCCTGCTGAAACTCCTCGTGGATGAGGGCCATCAGTTGGGTGCGGTTCTTCCGAATTTCTCTGGACAGCACTCGTTGGTCTCTATCTCCCAGTTTCGTTGGTCTGCCGACTCGGGGCACATTCCGACAATCACCGCTCACCTTCCACTTCTTAATCACATAGGCCACTGTCGATTTTGGGTACTTCAGATCGCTAGATATGTCCCTTAAGGATCGGCCACCCGATAATTATTTCTCGAAATCAGAGAGCTCCGAGCTGCGAGGCATCTTGCATGCGACTAAAGCCGATGCTGTTTCCTACACGATATATACCGGCGGAGTCCGTGACGTACCTTAGGACCGCAGATATCGTCATTTGCATAGGTGTCCAAATACTTATTGGTAGTCAGTGTATTAAATGTCTCATTTAAGTATGTCTTAGCAATGGATGATATTTCTATGATTTCTACAGGTAGAAGCATGCTGTAAAATACTTGTCATGGTTATGCATAGAAAGTAGGTTACAAATAATTGCTGATTTTTTGAGGCACTGTAGTTTGAAGCATCCTATATATTCATAATATAAGGAAATTATATGAATACTGCTTAAGTATAAAAATTATTATGAGTACATTGATTAAGTTTGTCCTTCTAAAGTTACATAAACTAACATATGATAAATAGAAGTTAATAAAGAGATGCCAGTCAGTGTTTTAACTGCATTTTCTTCTCAGGCAACTAACAAATGAATGCTTGTTAGATTCGCAAAAGAAAATGGTTAACATTTTTAAAGTACATACAATACCTATTTCTATTTACTGAATTAATTTTTGATGAATGTATTTTTAGTTACTGTTGAACTGCATACAATTATTTAGTTTCATAGTTACATAAATACATTACTACAATTTTCCTGTATTCGAAACAGTAATGTTGCTTCAATTTAAAAATATAAATCATTCCAAAAATCTCTCTTTCAGCTAACCTATTAAAAATATGACTTAATATTCAGAAAAGTCAAGAAATGTCATATATGTAATTCAGAACTACTGTCATTTGAACACTTTTGTAATTTGAAGAATTTAGTTTTGTGGGAAAAAAATAGATTTACACATAAAATTATGAAACAATGAAATTCAATCCAATAAATAAGCAGAGTTTGTTAAAATAACTGAATATGTTTCTTTTATGCTTACCCGATTGAACTATCACTTAAGATATCTTTCTTTTGTAAAGTTCTTGGAGTGCAAACCAAACTTTTGTCTGGCACTTTTTTGTTATTCACTTCACTGTTAAGCACTTTAGGAGGAGCCTCATTGGATACTTTGGCAGGCACTCTGTCCAAGGCATTCACAATTTTTTGAGGCATATTACACTGCTTATTGTTCATGTGCATTGCATTACGCTCATTCTGTAATTGCTCATCCTCCAAATCAAAGTCATATTCTTTGGCTCTTTGAGTTTCTTCCGCATGACGCTGACGTTTGCGTTTCCGTAAGACACAGAAAATCACACAGAAGGATAACACAATAATAAGAATAACAAAAACAGAACATAAGCTGGCAATAACAGCCACTTGCTTTCCACTGAGTTGAAACTTTTCTTGCTCTTCTGACACTCTATGAGACACATTTGAGGCTACAGATGGCTGCTCATTCCAGTTTGCCTGAAGAATACTGCCCTCTTTTATTTGGCATCGATTACCTCGATAACCACTGGGACAGTGGCACATAAAACCATTTGCTGTGACATGGCACAGGGCACCATTCAAACATGTTTGAGGGTTGCAAGAGTCATTTGAAACAGTGCAGTCTTTCCCACTAAAACCAGGTTTGCAATCACAGTTATAGCCATCTTTAGTATCTTGACATACACCTCCATTGGCACAAGGTTTTGAAGAACAGCTGCTCTGTCCATTTTGACAAAATGTGCCTGAAAAGCCAGAAGGGCAGTCACACATAACAGTTCCTGAATATTCAGTACATGTGCCACCATTCTTGCATATATTTGAGGAACAAGTGAGTATGATCTCGCAGTATTTTCCTGAAAGACCCTGAGGACATTTACAATGAGCACCATTTTGAAGATCAATGCAGGTACCACCTAAATGCAGAATAGAAGTCATTAAAAATTAATATTTAAACCTGCCTCATTAAAATATATTAATTTTTAAATTGTGCTAAAACATCCAAAACAGACATTTCGTGGCACATTATCCACACAAAGAATTTAAATCATGTTATTACAATGAAAAAAGAATTTCTTGTTATTTCTATAATAAGTTCACTATACATTAGGATAAAAATCAAGCATATTAGACTGCATGATTAAATTCATAATATTGTTATGTATGAACTGAATAAACATTTTAAGCTAATCATTTCTTTGATAATTTTAATAAAAAATATCATATCAGTTTTTTAAACAACAAAACATATGATGTGTATGTATACAAGATCAATTAAAAACACTGCCTTAAAAAGCTTGATTTCAAATATTATGAGTTATTATAAATCACTGAAAATATATTTGCATTTGTTGATAATTTTTATACCAATTTTCAAATTTATGTTTCCTTTTTTTTTTTAAACACCAAAAGAAGTGAATGTAATGTATTCAAAAGTTATGCTCTTATTTTAAACCATAGCAAATACTTTTTTGAATGTTTCAACAAAATTAAATTTTAAAATTAATTCCAACTTATTTAAGATTTTTTTTAGGAAATATGAGCAATAAGCAGTTATTTAATTTTGTTTCATTAGAAAGGTTTACATATTTAGTCACAAATAAAATGGAAGTAAACTGAAAATCATTTTAATCAAGTTAATAGTTCACATTTTTTTTAAAGTTGGCTGATATTTTTCATTTAATTTAATATAAGATTAAACCTACCATTTAAACATTGACCATCTTTACATGAAGATACTTCAACATTTTCACAATGAGGTCCTGTGTAGCCAGCTAGGCAGGAACAAATAAAACCTCCAGGGTCATGAATACAGGAACCTCCATTCTCACAAGGATTTTCTGTACATATATTAGCAGATGTTTCGCAGCGAATTCCAAAAAAACCAGGACTGCATTTGCAGGAATAGTTCCCTGCACTTGGATTCTAAAAAATTAGAGCATCTAAATTTAAATTCTGAAATGCATATGATCCTGAAAACAATACATAAAACAATGGTTAAGATATAATAGAAAGTTGACAGCTATTGCTAATCCCTTTTTCAGCAGCATTTTTATGAAATAGTCTAATTACTCAGAAGATATCAAAAGAAAGGACTAAATATATTTATTTTGATATCGATATTTAAATGAAATATGCTAAATAAAGCAGAGATCTTGTTGAAATTCAGTTTTTAATTGACCCATGCTCTGTGATCAGATTGAACAATTTTCTTGACCATAAGTGATGAATAATAAATTAAGCATTAACATTAAGTATTATATAAAGCATTAAATTAAGTATTAATCAAGTATTAAAATAATAAATTAAGTATGAGTAACTTAAAAATTGTATACATTTAAACTATAAAATATAATAGCTGAAAATATTTACAATAATCTCCAATTCCTCTTACTCATTATTGCGAAGTTAATTAAAGAAATATATGTATCATTTAAAAAAGAATAGAATTTAGAAATAAATATCAAAATTAGAGTAAAAAACTATTCATTCTCCAAAGCAAATTTATAACAATACTTCTTGCAATAAATATTACTTCTATGGTATTTCAAAAAGTGTGAGGCTAAGAATACTATTGGATGAAGAAAGTGTTTAATTATAGTATATATCATAATACATATATATTTTCTTTTAACAATGTGAGAGATTATATTTTTCTAATTTTCCATAGAACATTTTTCTACCATTTTTTATCAATTAAACATCTAAGAAGAGACGAATTGATTTATGCATAACAAAAATTAATTTTAAAATCTAGCAGTCGAATACACTACAAATAATATTTTGAACCCAATAAATAATGTCTTTCATTATTAAGTGAAATTCATATTACTGTAAAATTTAAGTCAAAAGTTGTTAATTCGGACACACATAATCCGGAATGATCTATAATCCGGACCTCAAAGCTAAAAACTTTCAGAACACGCGCCGTATTGACACATGCACGTGTGCACGTAAGACCATTACGACTGCGCATATGCGTGTGCGCAAGTGCAGAATATGTTTTCGCGTGCGCGTTTAATGTATAACAGACGGTATAAGCTAAAATTATCTAATTATCTATTTCAGTTAATGTTGATGATTGTGTTGTTCCTTAATCTTCAAATTGGATGCGGCTTATTATTTTTTGCAGACTATAAGAGCAATTTTATAAAAGTAAACTTGAACTTTTGATTATGTCAAATAGAATTTCCGATGCTGGAGCTCCCAAAGGATCTACAAAACGAAAGTATGTTTCGATGTCCGTCAAACAAAAAGTGGAATTGCTGCAAAAAATGGATAAAGACATGAAGATGATGACAGAGAGGTTAGTGAAAACGAAAAAATTTCGATTGACAAGTTAGTCGGTATTCTCGGCACAGAAATTATGGGACTTGAACAGCGGAACTTTGTAACTCAACAAGAAATTATGTCTGTTTATAGAATTAAAGAGAAAGTATTATCACATAAAACGAAGCAACTTAAACAACTTACATTGAAAGAAATGTTTAATAAAGTAAACAAAAAAATATTAAGCTTTTTTTTTTTTTTGTAAATTTTGATACCCTTTAGATTATAATTGTTCTTTATTTCATAAATTACGGTTTTCATATTTTTAATTTTAGAATTTCTGCATGCCATCTTACGAGATTTAAACTGATGATCTATAATCCGGAAAAATCGATCCGGAATCGTCGAAGTCCCGACGAGTCCGGATTAACGACTTTTGACTGTATATGTAAGATAAAAATATGAAAACAAACTTCTAAATTTTATTTGTCTATAACATCTTTTATTTCTTATTTAATTTTGGGACTTCCTTTCTCTGTCTTAAAAATGGTGCTATGGGTCTGGACTGCGTCATTCAAATTAATCATGCAATTTTACATAACACTTAACACAGATGCCTCTTGACCAATCACCAAATTCTAAATCAAAACTTAAAACTGAAAGTTTTGCCTCCCTCCCTTCTTCGCTTGCATTACTACTGCAACACTCTCTCATCTCACTTGTGCTTTCTTCATGAGCAGATGCTTTGCAACTATTATCAACTAGCAACACAAAAAGACTATAATCGACTTTGCAACTATTATCCACATCTTATGCATCACTAGTGATTGCATCTATTAGCTCTGCTGCTATTATTACATTATTTGTCACTATTAGTATTGCGTTAGTTATCATTAAGGAAGATAATATGCCAGTTCGTAGCTGGTTACTGGGAAGAGAGGTAGATATTTTTCCAGGAAATGGCAACAAATTACAAGTAGTAAGTGTGATGACAGAACATTGCATATTTAAAAGAGGCACTTCAAAGATTTGGATTTTGCCTCTTGAGAATAATATTAGAATGTCTCAGCTATAACTGCTAAACTTTTATGCTTACGTGGAGTTATAAATTGAGCTGTGATTTACTGTAACTAATTAACGTTTCTTTTCATTGAACATATTAGATTCAAGGGGGAAATATGTTAAGTCACAAACAGTGACATCAGTGAATTTTTTGCTACATAGAGTTACAAAAAAGCACTGAAGTGAGGAGCAGGCAAAACCTGCAGTGAAAGAGGAGAATAAACAAAGGCTGCCAGGGATACTGCTTGTTTGGAACATTGAGTGAAATGCAAATCCCACTGTGGTAAGTAGCTGTTACAAGGGATATAAAGTTAGAGGAAGAGTACCATGTAACTTGGAGTTTTCTGGGAGAAATAAAAGGATTATCGTTCATCTCAGTGTGGTATAATTCCATTTTTTTGAACCAGCATCTCCAAAGAGATACCAAAAATTATATAAAAGAAGTTTTCCATTGCAGTGACAACGTCCCAGCCATTAATCAACTAACCAATGGAAAAATCTGTAGTACCAGATTTTGCCATCCAGAAGATATCACTTGGTCACACTTTTAAATCCAGAAGATATCACTACCCATAGTGAAGAAAGTGACAGGTTGCTGAAAACGAAAAATTTCGATTGGAACTTTGTAACTGAATAAGAAATTATATCTATCTGTAGAGATAAAGTTTAAGCAATAAAGTGAAGCAAATTAAACAATTTACATCGAAAGAAATGTTTGATAAAGCAAACAAATGAAAAGAAGCTTTTTTTAAATATAAATTTCAATTATTTTACGATCATGAATGCTTCATTATTTCATAAGTAAATATTTTATGCTTTTAGTTTTATAATTTCTTCATGTCATCTTACTGGATTTAAACTGATGATCTACTAACTGAAAAAATTCCAAATCCAGAATTACTGAAGTCCTACTGAATCCAGATCTCAGACTTTGTACTGTACTATGTTGCAGTGCTATGTTACAATAAACATTATAACATAATATGTTGCAATGAATATAAGCAGAAGAAACATACTTTATTTTAAGATGTCGATATGTAAAAGGATGTGACACACTCTCAAAATAATGTTCAAATCAAGAAAATAATCTGTAGCCAAAAATTAAAATACAAAATAATAGCTAACATTTTAAGAGCAAAATTAATATTTGTTGCTTAAACGATCTGAAAGTTTAAAATTAATTACAGAAAATATTTTACCATTTAAAATGAGCAGAAAATAAAGTGAATAGGAAATTTTAAAAAAATAAAATTTTCTTAGGTGCTCAAAACTCAATAATTATATATCATGATTTTCATGTGCAATGTACAATGATATTCTTTGTAAACATTTAAGTCTCATTAAAAAAAAAAAAAAAAAAAAAAAAAAAAAAAAATATCCAGAAAGCAAAGGCATACCTGGGGAAGGGGGTGTAAACAGCCATATGCACCCCCAAATTGTTTTTTTGTGTAAAAACTTTTTAAAAATTAAAGGTAATATTATTTTTTAATTTTGGTATTATTGTTGAAGGAAATCTTTTTGGATTTTCTCTTATCAGAGATCACATATGCCCGTTTTGTTCATGGGCATATGTGATCTCTGATAAGATTCATAAGGTCATTATTATTCACTAAACACTACATGCCTATTGTAATGGTCAAGATTAAACGATCCAAGAATATGATAGGGTGCATCAGTTTTATCTAAATTCCCATCCAAATCTAAAATATATTAGAGGACCATTGACAGCTAGCTATGGTTTGGCAGCACACCATTAAGTCAAGCTCCCAGCTCTGCATGAGATATCGTTTGCCAAATTAGCCCTTGAAAACAAAAAGTTAAGAAAAAGGCATTTGCGTTCCTTTAGAACCCAAGCTTCAGCAATGCTTCCATTTCTCTCATCCCATATGCTACTGAAAAGAAAATATTAGGCTATCCTTAGAGAAATGGTATTGGCTATTTCTTTAGCCTATTTCCTGCCATTCATTTTACAACATTTCCGAAAATCAGGTGGGAATTTTCTAAAATGAGCACAATCATTTCATCTTTTCTTTAGACTTAGACTCTATGCTCAAACTATTCTTAAACTGTGGAGTTAAGAGTAATACAAGTCAATGATACTAATCATTATTAATCTTAGAATTGAACAATCCAAACAGAGTGACATACTTAAGAAATCCGGGTTGGTTCATTAATTTGAAAATTAGTAATAGGAGACAACATTCCCTCTTAAATTATCTTAAAAACTGTTGTCATGAAGCTGAGTTGAAAAATGAAATGCAGAAGTACTGCATACAAATTGATGGATGCTAATACTCAACAGCAAGCTCAAAGTGAAATTCATCTTCAAAGCTCTATTTTCACAAGTACTTTTGATTCTACTTCAGAAATCTATGTGAACCCTTTACCTGAAATTCAAATCCCTCTCCAAGATGAAATAGGAAATTTTATAAATTAACTGACAATTTAAAATTCTTGGGATCCAACACCAAAGTACATTATTTCCAAGTTCTTCATTTGACAATAAAGTTATTAGAAAATTTAAAAATACCCTGTTATTTGAATATCCTTGACTGTCTTATTACAAAATTAAAGATTAAAGATGGAACCAAGGGATATGCAGACCAATTAAAGAATCAAGCTTTAGGATAAATACTGAATGAGCCATTTTGCAGCTGGAGAAAATCTAAAATCTATGAAAAATTCCCTGAATGAACATTCTTTACCATGTGTGTAATTTAAAAAACGTCATTCTTGACCATGAAGAATGCATTGTTGATACAATTGATATCACCAGTGTTCAACAAGCTGATAATAAAAGAATGTTTATTCCTGTAATAAAAAGTATGATCTTCTGTGGAAGAAGTATCTCTATTTTGATTCTGGACAAATAAACATATATTAAGGTAATGTTGAATGTCATAAAAATGAAGGAACCTTTGCCAGATTATCAGATTTTGAGTAAATGCAGGAAATGATATATTAAAAAGAAACCTTCCTGTATAATGCAATGTATATTTCACCCAAAAATGCAAAATGAAGTCGTAAATGCTTGCAATATATTTTGGAAAATGTTTAAAAAGTGAATGCAACAAATGCTTTTCAGTTATAGCTGATGAAACTGCAGACCTTTCTTCAGAAGAGCAAGCCTCTATATAAGATATGTACAAGAAATTGGGAATTATTTTAATAAGAAATGTTTTACAATCTGCACGTATAGTGTTGATAGGCAGAAAAGATTTGGCTAATGCCATTATATATAATTTAATATCAATATGCTTAGATTTGAAATACATCAGCTGTGACAATAAATTAGTATTGTAACCATGTCAGAGATATTCAAGGGCATACAAGCTAAAAGTAAGAGAAAAATTTCCTTCAGTACTCTGTGTGAATTGTGCTTCTCATTTTCTCCCTCTATCTGGCAATTTCTAATGCAATTCTTAAAATGATAGTATTGCATAGTAGTGATAGGAATTGTTATTCTATTATGAATGCACCAAAAAGAAACTATTTTGCAAGAAGATGTATCAAATTTGTGCCCACCTTCAAGATGAGAATCTCTGAAGAAATGTCCTACTTATTGGATAAAGAGACATAAATCTGTTATGGTTATGTTGGAATTACTATTTAAAAATCTAAAAATATCTAGAAGTTATATGCTAAATGGCACAACTGAAAAGTGTTTAAATGGATTATGTTTGTTGTAAAAATAAATAAAAATATATATGTAAAAGAGGAAGAAATTTTAAACATTCCTTCAAAAAGAATAAATAAATGAATAAGATTAACATTAATATATAACTCGGTGTAAATTTCAAAAACCGCTTTTCAGGAAAATCTTTAACGTTACAAAATAATATATCAAGTAAACATTTTTGTGTTGTAAAATGGTATTTATAAAATGTTCATTATTAATGACATGATAATACAAATGATATTATAATGGCATATTGCATTAAATGTTATGATATATTATGATGGTATATCACATTAAAGATAAATCCCACATACCATTTTAGTGGCACAGAATTTTATAAACAGTTTTATAAAAGCAGTTAGTGCAAATTTAAATTAATGGTTAAAGTTTGTTTTTTTGGTTAAAGTTTTGTAATTTAAAAAAAAGGAGGGGAATTTACTACTTAGCTTTCAGTATGGATCATTTTCCTCTGGAAACTACCAGTCCTCTCAAAATAATATTTTTCTATACTGTTATGCATAATTTAAAATTTTATCATATGTTATGCATTATTCAATGTCATATTTTTGATATAATATTAAAATATAATAATCTGATATTTTCTTAAATTTGTGAAGAATTTATTTAATAATAAACTACTGATTATAAAATGTAATAGCATTTTCAAGTAATGAAAAATGCTTTAGAAGTATACACAAAATAATGTATAATATTTTGTTAATTACAAATATTAATTTTAAAAGAACTTTTTGAAAGTCTGTTTTGAAATGAATGCAACTTTATGTTCCATTACAAAATATTAAAAAGAATGACTGCTAAACTGGAAAAATTGTTAATCAGTAATTTGATGTTCCATGTTTCAAAAAGAATATACGTATTACAAAGTGTTATTTTGTCCAAACTATCAATCATTACGCCTCGGTTCAGCTATTGGTAAAACGAATACATAGTCTAGTTTATATTAATAGCCGCTAGATGTCAGTTGTCTTTTGTTTTGCATGGTAACCATCACATGTTTAAAATGGCTATTCCGCAGAAGAAATAATTTTGTGTTCTTGAGTTTGTGAAGTGCAATTCCATGATTACAGTGCAAAGATGTTTCAAACTGAGGTACCAAAGTGATCCTCTAAATGGGTGGAACATTCACAAATGGTATCGACAGTTTGTAAATATAAGATGTGTATGTAAAGGAAAGAGTTGTGGTCGTCCTTTTGTTCCCGACAAAAATGTTGCACGAATTCAAACTGCTTTTCAACATAGTCCTTCAAAATCAACTCGTCGTGCCAGTCAGGAGTTACAACTGCCTACAACAACAATTTTGCGTGTTTTGAGATGTCAGTTCGTTATGAAGCCGTACAAGTTACATATGTTACAGGCTCTGCGTCCTGATGACAAATGCAAACGTGTGACATTTTGTAATGAGATTATTGATGCTATTGACAACAATAACACTTTTGCACAATGCATCGTGTTCAGTGATGGAGCAACTTTTCATGTTAGTGGTCATACAAACAAACACGATGTTTGAATTTGGGGCCTACAGAACCCACATGCAGCCATTGAACATGTACGAGATTCAGCCAAAATCAATGTGTTTTGTGCGATATCCTGGTCATCTGTTTACGGCCCATTCTTCTTTGATGAAACATGGTTAATGATCAACAGTATCTCGCTATGCTGCAAAACTGGTTGTTTCCGAGGCTGCATGAAGACAACTTCATTTTTCAACAAGACGGGGCACCCCCCTCACTGGTCTCACCAAGTGCGTAATTATCTGAATGAAACTCTACCGAACCGTTGAATTGGTTGTCAAGGAGCTGGCGACTTAGCATGTCTCAGCAGGCCTCCATGGTCACTGGATTTGACACCCTATTGACTTCTTCCTGTGGGGTTTCATTAAAGACAACATTTATGTACCACCACTCCCACAGAACCTGGAAGAGGTTGAGAACCAGATCCGTACTGCCATAACATCAGTGGCGACGGACATACTTGCCGAGTACGGGAGGAATTTGAATATCGATGTGATATTGTTCGTGTCGCTAATGGAGGGCGGCATATTGAACATTTGTAACATCTGTAATCTGAACTTGAGAGGTTCGTACATATGTGTGTAAAGTTTCATATTCATATGTCATACTTTTTAATAAATACATGCATTCGAAATACATATATTCTTTTTGAAACACGCTGTATTTGAAAGAGTTTCTAGGAATTTGAACAATTAAAAATTAACTTTTAGGAAATATCATATAAAGCCCAATAGTTGTCATGCAGTATTAGTATGTATCAAGTTTTAGGCTAGATATTTTAGATATGGTATTGTTCCTTTAACTAGCTTAGAAATATTTTCTGGAAGGAATACTAAAAGGCTTCGTTAAACTTTACTAACTGCTGTATTCCAGACAAATAATGAATTCTTATTTTTAAAACCAAATATTCTACTTCTGCTAAAGAAAACACATAACAACATGTCTAATTCATTAAGTTTAATATCTCACACTTTCTAAAGCAGTAAAATTGCAGTAATTTTACTGCTACTCTATACTGAATTTTTTTTAAATGAACCAGATCTGATTACTGTTGTCAAAAATTCATTTCAAGAGTTCTTTGTATAGTTTTCATAAAAAAAAATTTTTTTTCAATTTTTATTTTACTTTTTCAACTTGTGGTTCATATATTAAAAAGCATAACTAGGTTTTTCTCTGCAGCACACATTTGAAAAAATTCAGTTTCTTATTTTAAAAAGTCTTAAATAAAAATATTAGTAAAAATCGTACCTCACAAGTGCCATTATTTTGGCAAGGGTTCTTTTTACATGGATTCTGAAGAATCTCACATCTTTCTCCCATAAATTCCTCAGTGCAACTACATGTATATGACCCTTGGCCAGTATTTGTACATGTACCACCATTCTGACAAGGTTTATGGTTTGTACAATAATTGAGATCTATAAAAAAGGCAAAATAGTATATAAATTCATGCTCAAAAAAGAAAGAAAAACAGGTATAGTGGTAATAACTGAATACAAATTTACAAAATCGGTAATTAATTATATGCAGCACAAAATGAAAACAAACATACTGCTGCATACTAGTTTTAATTCTTAATACCTATTTAATACACAGAAGCTAAATACAGTCAAAAGTCGTTAATCCGGACTCGTCGGGACTTCGGCGATTCCGGATTATCGATTTTTCCGGATTATAGATCATCAGTTTAAATCTGGTAAAATGGCATGCAGAAATTATAAAAGTAAAAATATGAAACCGTAATTTATGAAATAAAGAACAATTATGATCTAAAGGGTATCAAAATTGACAAAAGAAAAGCTTAATATTTATTGGTTTACTTTATTAAACATTTCTTTCAATGTAAGTTGTTTCAGTTGCTTCGTTTTTTATGTGATAATACATTCTCTTTAATTCTATAAACAGACATAATTTCTTGTTCAGTTACAAAGTTTCGCTGTTCAAGTCCTATAATTGCTGTATCGAGAATACCGACTAATTTCTCAATCGAAATTTTTTCGTTTTCAATAACCTATGTCACTTTCTTCACTATCGGAAGCGAATTATAATGACGAGGCATTTGATTTAAATCATATCAAAGACGGAGTACATTGAGATGAAATACTACATTGAGTAAGCAATTATAAGCCAAATAAAATAAAAGCATCTGCCCTTAAGATAAGGATAGTGCTGATAAATCAACTTCCAATTCATTGCACGCCGCCGCAGCGTTAAAGATAAACAAAGTTTAGATAAACAAACGTTTAAGTTTAGATAAACAAAGAATATGCCTTTATCCATTTTTTGCAGCAATTCCATTTTTTGTTTAATGGACTCCGAAAGATACTTTCGCTTTGTATATCCTTTAGATATTAGTAAATATATATCGGAAATTCTATTTGACATAATCGAAAGTTCAAGCTTACTTTTATAAAATTGCTCTAACAGTCTGCAAAAAATAATAATCCGGATCCAATTCGAAGATTAAGGAACAACGCAATCTGCAACATTAACTGAAATAGATAATTAGATAATTTTAGCTTAGCTTATCCCGTCCGTTATACATTAAACGCGCATTCGTAAACGTATTTTGCGCACGCGCACACGCAAATTCGCAGCGGTAAAGGTCTTACCGCTGCGTCAATGCGACGCATGCGCAGAAAGTTTGTAGCTTTGAGGTCCGGATTATAGATCATTCTGAATTATGGGTGTCCGAATTAACGACTTTTGAATGTAATGCTTTTTTGTCCCAGTAAAAATTATTACAAAATTCCAGTAAAGTCTTAAATTGTGAATATACACTCATGTCCATAAATTAAGGATAATTCGGATTCACGCGGAAATCAAACTCTAAAATAAATATATCACCTGTAAAATCACTACACACATCTTCAAGAATCATATGCAAATTTCAGAAAGTAACCAGATGACACCGATGGCACGTTACAAGGACGAGAGTGTAAGAGAGTGATATATAAGGAATACAGGTAAAGAAGTAAAATTGTTCGCAAGTGCTTTATAAGCATTTCAGTGCAATAACCGAATAGTTATGACACAAAGGATGCATTTGGATGATTTTTTACGTGGTAGAATTATCAGCTGTCTGGAATGTGGGAGTACCCAACTGGAAGTATCAGACGAACTTGGAATTGCCCAGAGTGTCATCTCCAGGCTTTGGCAATGATTCAAGATGAGGGTAATGTGAAAAGACGTTACAGCACAGGTCGCCCCAGAGTTACAACACCGAATGAGGACCGGTATTTGGCAGTTACTGCCAAAAGAAACAGGCGGAGCACAGCCTCAGACCTGTCTCGTCAACTCTCTTCAGCCACTGGTACGACAATTTCAAGGCAGACCGTGTACAGACGCTTAGGGCAGATTGGTCTATATGCTCGTAGACCTGTCAGGTGCGTTCCACTTACTGCAACTCACTGTCACCTGCAGTTAGCTTAGAGTAGAGAGCATGCATAGTGGACACCGCAACAGTGGGCTTGTATGATGTTTTTCGATGAGTCTTAAGTTTAGCTTGGTCTGATTCTCAGCGGACTTTCATATGGAGAGCTCCAGGAACCCGTTACCACCAAGAAAACATCATTGAACGACACCGTTATGCTGGTGCAGGAATGCTCATTTGGGGTGAAATTATTCTGGGTTCCAGAACTGACCTTCATGTTCAAATTTGAACCATGACAAGGCAAATCTATCAGGACGTCATTCTGGAACAACATGTACGTTTGTTTCGGGGCGCCATGGGCGCACAATTTGTGTTTATGGATGACAACGCCCGTCCTCACCGTTCAAACATCGTAAGCGAATGCTTTCAATCGGAGGATATCACCCGTATGGACTGGCCAGCATTCTCACTGGACTTGAATCCAGTAGAGCACGTGTGGGACATGCTTGGCCGATGAGTTGCAGCCCGTCAACCTCCTCCTACATGTCTACCGAAACTTCGGAGAGCATTGCTTTTTGAGTGGTGTAATATCCCCCAAGATCATATCAATAATTTGATACTCAGCATGCCTAGGCGTTGTATGGACTGTATTGCATCGTCTGGGAGACATACAATGTATTAACAATCATACCAACCATGTAATATTGGTTTTTTGTAAATAGGTTTTTTTGTAATTTGCTCCAGGGAGAAAAAATCGCTAATTTTTTTAATAATATCAAACATATAGCATCTTTTTTTGCTCTTTACCTTTTGTTTAATAAATAAGCTTTACAAATAAGTCAAATTTGTTTTGCTTCTAACTCTTCCTTTGCCTGATTTTGCATTATCCTTAATTTATGGACATGAGTGTATTTTATAATGTGCCAAAAGCAAATAACGAAATAAATTATAAAATCAAATTCCATTTTCACATACAAAATATTATAAACCTACGTAACATTTTCTGACCCATTAAAAGACAAACAGATTTTTTTAATGAATTTTCTTTTAATTAAAATACCTGAATGGTATTTTTACTGAATGGTTTGGTTTAACTATGGCAAAGCACTTTAGGGCCATCTGTCTAAAGGAAAACATGCCTTTCTAAAGTACTTACTAAGGAAAATCGGCTTGTATACCCATTATGGACAAGGAAAACCATGAAAATGCCCATTCAGGTGAAGCCTGTTTGCTTGGATTCAAACCCCAGACCAAACTACCAATGTTCAGCTACTTTTACCCCTCAGCCGCTGCTGGGTCCTTTTACTGTGCAGGTCCCACAAGAAGAATTACATTTTATGCTTACAGAACCCTTTTTCTCTTACAAACATATACATTTTTAAAAAGGCTCCTATAAAAATTCTCTACCCATATTTTGACAAATCTTGTAATAGATTCAGACCAAACGTTTAAAGAAATAAGTATACATCCTACAGTGAATAATTTTTAATATATTGCTTAATTTAATTCTCAGATGCAAGATTTAAAAACTTATTTGGTATCTTAAAAAAACTGAATAAGAAAATTTGCATATTGTAAAATATTTGAATAAGCATTCATCATATTTAGAATCTTTTAAAAAGCATGGTGCTTTTTAGTTAGCTGATACTGACTGATAACTCTGCAGTGAAAGTGAGTGCATTTTAGTGATGAAACCTATTTTTTATTATTATTATTTATTTCCAGCAGGTATAATTTGGTACCTGCATTCAAAATTGATGAAGTCTAACGTTAGGAATGGAGACAAATAAATAAGCAGAGATTCGTCTAAATTAACATGTATTGAAACACAAAATGGCACAAGTACAGTAAATTCTACATGGTAAAGTAAAACAGTGACAACAACTAAAAAAAAAAACGTTGCCAAGAGAAAAATATAAAAAGCATGTTGCCACACATGTTGTAAAATACAAATGGGAAATATAATCACAAATAAAAGTTATTTGCAACAAAAATGGCATTAACTGATTGTTATTTTCTGTAGCTTGTCTCAGTTCATAAGAATTCTGATGAGTAAGAAAATGAGTGATGATGAGTTGTCCCCCCATTGCTGTTATTCATTCCTTTTGTTGATTCTCCCCTTCCTGTGCATGTATTCCCTTGTTTTTGCATCAATATTAGTTTGGGATTTGAAGTGGCATTGAAATAAATAAAGGAAGTCTTCTCCACTCTTCTGAGATCTCCCCTTCCCCCCCCCTCCAAAAAAAGAGAAAACTGAAAGTCCCAAAATATTAACTATAATGCTTCACCTAATTGGAGTTACCAAAGATTACTAAGCAAATCAAAGCAGACTTTAACAAAAGATAATGTATGAATATCAAACCTTGATCACAAAACAGACCACCCCATCCTTCATCACAGTTGCACTGCCAAGGTTGCGAACAGGTGCCATGCATACATCCAGGATACCTTATGCAAGTATCACAAAATTCACCTTCCCAACCAGATCGACATCTGAAAAGAAAATAAAAGTTTTTAAAGAGATAGAAGAAAAAAAGAAAATTTAAAAGAAAATATGTTTCAGTTAAAATTTGCATTGAGGAAATTGTTGAATATAACTTTCATAAATACTCAGACTGATTTATAAAATATTTCAAAATTTTTTTAAAAAAAGAGGGAAAAGAAAAGATACCCATAAAATGCATTCATGTTATTATATTTTTATATTTTCTGATATGTTATGCATCAAAAAGCATTAGAAAATTCAGAAAACTATTTGAAATTATCTTTTTTGGTAGAGAACCAAAATACTTCTAAATTAGTGCCTCCCAGCTCAATTAGTATTTTTATTATAAAAAATATATTGCATATTTCTATAACAAATGACACATTCATGCTTTTGTGGAGGGCTTTCTAAGGGAACCACTCATATACATGTGGAAAACCATGAAAACGTCCATGCAGGCAGTCTGTTTACAGGACTTTGAACGCCGGACCAAATTACCGGTGTTCATCAATTTTTGCCACTCGGCCATTGGTGAGAGATTTTTTTTTTTTAAATTTGAATCGTAGTCATATTTGGACTTTACAATGGAATAACAAATTTCTTAATTAATAAATTTTATGTTTAAAAAAGTTTTTAAGCTAAAAAATATTCCGTTTACTTGAGCTGTTCAGTTAGTAGAATGCAGGATAGTCAAACTTTTACTGCATTACTAAATTCCTATTTAATGTATAATTTTTAACATAATAGCTTTTGATTTCAAATGCTGTGTAATAGAAAATTGCTAACTACGGAAGTCATCCTACTGTACAGAAATTAATACGGTATAAGTGTGGTAAAGAAAGAACTCAAGTAATTGTCTGGAAAGCCGAAATATAATAACAAATTTTCAACTTATCTCACAGAATCTGCAATTAAATTATTATTCTAGAAAAACAGTTTACCAAGATTACAAGAAATATAGCCAAAATCTAAGAGATTTCTTAGTCTATTATTTTCTTACCAAGATGAAACAAGCGAAATGCTAATTATGTCATGATACATTATAAGAAACAATATGCAAGTAGCATTAATTCCAATATAGGATGCATTTTCAAGAATATAAATTTTCATTCTGATAATCAAAAATATATAATTTTTTATATAAAAGTAAAATTTCATTGCATAATATAATGCTCTTCCTCTTTTCATAGACCTTTAAATTATGAAGTATCTATTTTCAAGAACTATCATGTTCATCACAAGACATTAATTTTTTAATACTATTCCTATTTAGGATTCCTCACCACCACTCCCAGATTAATTTGCGAATTCTTAAATTTAGGAGTCCACTGGATATAATTTTTATTTCTCTCTCTCTTTTTAAAATTTAATGTCATCTTTTTCTTTTCAGTCTTCGCTTTCCCATAGCTGCCTCGAAATATGAGAAACTGCAAAGATCTTTTGCCAAAAATCCGGAGTTTCAGGAAGGTTTTTACACTGCACAGTGGCAGCATTTCAAAAGAACTTAAATTTGCTTGATAGCACTTGATTCATGTTACTCAATATTTACAATATGACTCTGATATAAAATATATTAATTTTTAATTAGGTATTCTGAATTTTATGTTTTTTGTCTAATTTCGTTTCGTAAATTTCTTAACTGAGAAAATTCTGGATTAGGGAAAGATATCTTTAACTTCTCCTCATATACATGGTGAAAATAAAATTAATAATTAATGTACACACTGTTGTGTGGATAAACTGCACATTTTTCATATCTCGAAACTGCGACTCAACTTATACATTAGATTTCTATATAGCATTGTCCTAACGTAAGTATTTTGACACAAAATCGGACTTTTCTAAAACATATCGATTTTTTCTTTACATTTCCATTCTACAACTCAGGTTATCCCAAAGTGGCAAGTTTTATAAAAATTGCATGAGTAGTTTGTAAAAAAATTAGTTAGTTCTCAAAATTTTAGCTCCTCAGGGTTAATTTAATTTGGTATATATTTATTAATAACTCTCGTTATTTAACTTAGTTGATTCCTTCTTTCAGAATTTGATTCAATTTAGATTCAATCCAAATAAAATTTGCAGATAATTTCCTATTTATTTTTTAAATTTGTATTTTTGTAATTTTTATAAATTTTTAAAATAAATTTTTGAATTATAAACTTTTTACATCTATATTTTTAGGTATTCCTACAAAAAATTAAAAGTTTTTTTATACAAAATTTCCCAAGACACAAAATTTACAAATTTTCCAAGTGAATTTAAATATAAGCACGTTTCAAAATTTGGCATATTTGTTGTAATAATAATAATAGCTATAATACGGACAAATGGTTTACGCACGCACTTTCGTTGTTCATTCTTTCATGTAATTTTAATTACATGAAAGAATGAACAATGTATATTTTTTGTCACAACAAAAGGGAAAGGAAAATAGGTTACCATGACTGAAAATTTTCGCCAAGTGAAATATATTTGACGTATACTGAGAAAAGTGCGTTAAGATAAATTTTTAAATATCTCTGCGTATGTTTCTCACCAAATTTTTAATATTTAGGCACAATTTGAGTCATAGAATCGAAATATAGGAGGAAAAAAAAATCGGTATGCCATTTCAAAAAGAGACTGATTTCGTGTCAAAATATCTATGTTAGAACCATTTTTACTATGTCTAAACTGAATATATATCCTACTCGCGCTTTCCAGACATGAAAAACACTAGATTTTCTTACCTTTTTAGATCTAAATTGATGCAATTATTAAAAGGGATTAGTTTTATAGCATGGTAATACACTACGATTCTAGCTTAAGATTTTTCATATGATACATTCCATTTGCTAGTATTAAGAAGTAACCTTCTATAAAGCTGGTAAAATATAACTTCAATAGGATAGTAGGAATAAGATATAAAAATCAAAGAAGTAAAATAGGCTGTTTAATGAATGGATAAAATTATCAGCCTGATTAAAAATAATAAAAATACTGAGTAATTCATTTTTGGAATTGGAATTTAATAAAATACATTGTTTCCTCTAATAATGAATGAAAGCTTGAAGATATTTTGAAACCAATGGAAACTGGTTAAACAATTCAAGTAGAGTAATTTATGGCTGCATATAAAACAGCATTATGTAACTACTCGGAATAAAATTTGCCACCTCATCTGGAAAGTTTAGGTAATTATAAAATGAAAAAGCTATTTCATTACCGAAGTGATGAACTACAAAATAAAATAAATTAAAAATAATAATAAAAAGTATAAAAGAAAATCTGAAATATTTCGGATTTTAAATTATGTTCAAAGGGATGCTTTTTTTTAACATTTTGTGTGTTACATTTATTTATTAAATATCACGTTCTTCACACTTAAACCATTAAATTCAGTTCATTAAACCATTAAATTCAGTTCATTAAACCATTAAATTCAGTTCAACAGCAATATCGCAAAATAGTTTTAAAATGAGCATATCTTTAAAATTTTTGATACAGAGACTTGCGCGAGAGATAAAAATGTTTTTTTCTTGCCAGGCTTTGAAATCCTTGAGTTTGTTAATCAAAAATTCGTTAAAGTTTTACAAAATAGGAAATCGATAATAAAACAAATTCCTCGATTTGAAATCCTTGAGTTTGCTAATCAAAAATTCCTTAAAGTTCTACAAAATAGGAAATCAATCATAAAACAAATTCCAAATTTGGTCTTCCACATGCCCATATTCGTAGGAGGATTACGTCATTCAAAATTCGGTGGCTCTATGTACCGTTGTTTTATCACAATGCGAGAAATATAAATACATTTATGCAGATTTTTCATTACTTAATTTCTTTAAATATAACACAGGGCGATAATACTTTGTGGCAACAGTTTGAAAAGTGATTCGCCCTTTGTAGTGAGTGAATCGATGCAAAATCGCAAAACGAAAACAATAGTCCTTCAGGGACAAAGCCCCTTTGGACTAATAATATATCAGGACAAAATTTCCGGAATTTGGCGAAAACAAAATTAACCGCTAAATAAAGAAATTCAAAAAACAAAATTTGTACTTACTTGCATTTATTGGGCTGATCACATGTACCATGATGGCATCCAGGCGGGCAGACCACTGAAAGAGAATCAATATTACCATAACACAGAAATAAAATAACATATTTTACAAGCAAAGCCATCGAAGAGTCTGGAAGAATGGAAACTGATTTTGTTTGATGTTGCTAAACCTTACACTCCTATTCTATCTCTGGGGCTTCCGTGCATACAGGAGAATAAATTAGTCTTCTGCAACGGACTTCCAGTTAGCCATGGGTGATATAATTACTGGCTGAGATTGCTTTATCTATTTGCATATTTTTTAATGACTTTTCAAAGAAAGTTTAAGTGTTGAAATTAACCGAGGTAATATAGATCCACATTAATTCAGATAAGGGGTCCACAATAATTTTGTGGTATTGATTTCGATTTGTATGAAAAGAAACGAGCAGTATTTTCATGCCTGCGTGTGAATCTAAAGTGTTATATAGTCTCTCATATACTCAGATAGTTTGGGCAGTGGCAAGAATACTCAGATAACATGGGTGGGTGAATGCAGATTTTTCAGTCATTTCAAGTTGATTTAAAACGCGGTTGAACTATATAAGCACAAATCTCCCATTAATTTAATAGCAGCATTATAAAGCACTAAAATTCAATAGTACAACATTGTTGGGTACATTTATAATTTATTAAATTCCTATTAAACTTGTTTTTCATATTTAAGTTTGTTTTTTCATTCAGACCTGACAAACACTTTTCTTTCTCATTATTCTCCATGATAAGTATTGTTCTGGAAAGTCTCTTGCATTCATAGATCTGCCGCCTTTCCACTTTTTAATCACGAGTACACATCCTCAAATTTCACTCAACTATAGGCCTCCGACATTTTACGAATAATAAATTGTAGTGTCATTAGGATTTATGAAGTAGGAAACACGAAAAATGAACAATACCCACGACAGAATTTGAATATGCACCGAGTTTGCTAACCGTTACAGCACGAAAGCACGTAAAAAGGTGGGAGAAAATAAAATAGGTAAATAAATCAGTTTTTCTGATTAAAAGTAATTTTTTTTCTTTGATAAAAATATAAAAATGGGGGAGGGGTTACCATAAAGGTAAACGCACCGTTGAAGGCTGATATAATAAGCCCTGGCAATTTGAAAAAGGTTGAAATATAAGAAACTGATACTATAATATAGTACATATTTTAAGAAATACTTAATTGCTAATCATTTTACTTGCTTTCAAAATAATGCCACAAAGACGATCTATCTCAGCAAAGCCACAAAACGGACATTTTTGCTAGAGATTTAGATTGGTCAAAGAGAGAGATAAGACCCTCACCTCATAGTAACCTTTCACGAAGTATTCTGGAGAAACCTAATTTGAAATAAACTAAACCTAAATTGTTGTTATCGAGGAAATAGGATGCAAAGGGAAGAAGATAATCGTTTTCTCTAAGAATTTTTATTTTTGAAGTAAAGATAAGAAATTACACTTTCTGACTCTTTAAACATAAAATGATTCGGCGCATTTATCATTACTAGTGCATAAAGTTATATATTAGTTAAAAAAGCTTCTATTTCATATGATTTTGCTATTTTAAAGCCAAAATAGCAATTAATGAACCAGCGTTCGCTATCTTAGTATAAAATCAACTAACGTAACGCAATGCAACGTACAGACTTTTCTCGAGTAAATTTAAGATATGTGAAAGCCATAATGTCCAAAATGTTATTTTTTGCTTTAAGAAATATAATCAGAAGTTTAAACAATCAAAAGGAAGATAACCTGAATATGCAGATTCTGATTACGATCTAGGCGTATTACACCCAGACCTAAGATTTTAATAACCTCAAAATCATCCAATAATTCATTATAATTAACATTTGTCTTCAGGAAAAAAAAGATACGCACTTGGGACCCTTGAAAGAACGCTCTACCTTAGACTTTTATGTCTTGGGAATATAAGATAATCTTTTGTATATGTTTTTAATAATGATCGCTAGGATCCATGCCTATGCATTTGCAAATACTAGAAAGGATATAAACACGTTAAAGAAAACGCTGCATCTTCCCAATATTCAGTTCATATATTCAGGTGCCCAAGTAGTTTTGTCCTCAAATATTAACGAGGAAAATATTCTACGAAATTTTAACATTAAATAGCCTGGATGAGGAAAAGATCACTGGCGCGTTGAATGACTTAGACCAAATTATGGGAAAACAACTCATACTATCTGCCTTTGGAAAGTGGGCATTCGAAGAGGAAATTACCGTATGGAAGAAAACTCAAACATACAACTACTTAATAGTTAACTATTCAGCAATTAGAGAGTAACATATATTAAGGCATGAAAATCGATTTACTTGCATTTTTGAAAAATTACTGGAGATAAACGTTTTTATTTTAGGTAAATAACTGAGAGCCTGAAGAACAAAATTTTTAATTGAGAAACTGACGCAACTCTCATCTGTATCTTTGATCCGTTTTTCATTCATTTTCATTGGCCACTAGAACAATGAATGTCGTAAACGTATAAAGAGCCATGATTAAAGAGAAGGGGGAAAAGAAAGTAAAAAGAAAAGAAGGGGCTTTAAGAAAGGGGCTAGTGCTCCGCCTACTTCGTCTTTTCACTGAAGCCTGATTCCTTTCTCAGTTAAGACCGTGAAAAGCTGCAGAAAAAGGGGGGGAGCGATAACTATCTCTTTCCCGCACGCAAACATTTCACCGGATGTCCAAGGCACGCGAACAATTAGGGTTGCCAATTCCTGGAAAGCGCGACTATGCTGCAAACCTGGACTCGGAAATATTTGGTATAACAGTTCAAATTTGAACTCCTAACGTGATAGTCAACATCAAGGAATCAAAATTTTGAAAGTTCAGTGCAATTTTTGCATAAATTTAGCCAATATGCAATTCTACATTTTCGGTGTTCTCGCAAGCAACATCTTTAGCTTCCTACCAAACCAAGGCACACCTTTAGGCGCAGGATTCATGCTTTATGCCCTGCATAATTATTCTGAAATTCATGCATCTAATTCAGCCTAAGAACAACAACTTCCTTCCAAGCTAAAGTATACCGCAGTTAGGCGCAGTTACAGATTTATGCGTTATGCCCAGCATCAGTTATACCACTGACTGTTACTTTCTGACAATTAATTTAACATATACCGAAATTCATGCATCTAATTCAGCCTAAGAACGACAAATAAAATGTTTTAATCAAGGTAATTTATTCTTCTTTATAGCCATACAGGATTCTGGAGGTAGGTTATAAGGAGTTAAAAGACATTTCCCTTACACATTCTTGTAGCGTAACGATCCCTACAGGATGGATGCGATATAACCATACCAATCCAGTAAACTGAAAATTAGGGTTAGATTCTTTGCGAGTTAACAGTAAAATTTTCAAGAAATCTCCTTCAAAATTCTGTAATGAATTTCTCTATAGTCGGTCTTGAACTTAAGGCGACAAATCATCGACAGGAGCTGTTACTGTCCAGGCTCCTACCCCCAGATTTTAGGAAGTCGCAAAAAATCCTCTTGTAATCCCTCGCAGTCCTAATTTTCCTCATACATCTAAGGAAGGTAGGCTTTGAGGTTCCCAAAAAGAATGCTACGCTTAAATTTCCTTACAGTCTTAATCGGGCTTATTCGTCATCAACTGGGACTGATCAACACTGCTTCTCCTTCCAACTGTCCTTTAAACCCCTTGGGTACGGATTTATTTGAGAAAATATTTGCATCTGGAACGGATATAAATTTTCGTTGCGATTCATCAACAGCTACTTCACTATCAGGAGTATAAAGGTAACAAAATTTATTATTTAGGTAATACACTATATTTCTAATCTTTCTTATTCTGTTATCTTTATTTTCCTTTTCATTATCCGTAAAATGTAGAAAGCTTGAAATATCAAAAAAACCTATCGCGTGGCATAGTGCTGGCAAAAATTGGAGTACTTATTGCATATCTTTTTGAACAATACATATGCATTTTTGGCTTCTTCATTTGCGACATCAAGATGCATAATGCAATATAAGCTTTCATTTCCTCAGAACTTACAGGAAACAACCTTTGGTTTTTTTTTTTTTTTTTTTTTTTTTTTTTTTTTTTGTTACACAACTTTCTTTTTCTATCACTTGTCTGGCATATCTATTCATCTCTTTTACTATAGTGTCCCAAAAATCTTCATTCAAGACTTCTTTCAAAACATCTAAAAGCGTACGATTACCACCTAGTCTATGCAGGCTCAAAGGATTAATTCCAGATATTTCAGAAAAACTTTTTATATCGGCTACATTTTCTTCTTTTTCCCAAATCCATTCCTCTGATACTGGTTCAGGAGAAGATTCACTGTCACTGCTCGATAGACGTCTTGTGCGTCTTCGAAACCTTGGTTTTATATTACAATTGTCATCATTTTCTAGTTCATTATCGTCTTCATCACCGCTTTGTATTTCATGGTAATTGTCAATTTCGGGAGCACTAAACAATTCTTCTTTAGATTTCTCAAAGTTACTTTCGCTATCACTATCATAAAATATATTCCTTGTTTTTGACATAATGGGGCAGTGTATCGCAAATAATGTTCACCGAAATACTGTAATTGCCTCTTCTATTATGACTGATACAAGCTACAATGAAATGAACAGAATTGTGCCTAACCTCAAATAACGTTTTAGACACGTCATCCGCTCCTAGGAAAAGGAAAACAAGGGATGAGTCTCTCAGACGTCAAATGTATTCAATAGTTTAATTTTTGGTTTGACGTCTTGGACACGTTATCCGCTCCTAGGGGAAAAAAGTGAATGACGTGTCTCAGACGTCAAATGTACCCAAAGGGTTAAGTACGGAAAAAGACAGTAAAAAATTAAAGACATTCCTTCATTTTGTGCTATAATGGTCAGCTTATTGATCCAATAATCTGATGACCCGAGTTTTATTTTAGGCGAAAGTATGGTAAATTTTTCGAGCGATCATTTCAAAGCTTCTGAAGTCTGCTAAATATTTTTCTTAGATAAACTGAATGAACTATATTATTAATTCGTATCTGAAACTGGTCGAGACTATTTGTATTTTTGTCATAATTAACTTTCAAGGCATTAAGTACATTACCAATTACATTAAAAACTCTAAAAATTTGACAAAGCTTGTTCCGTTCCATGGTCCAAACATCATAGCAACTCTGAAAGCAACTTCTAAAGTAGCTGTTTAACGAAAGTTTGAAACAGAGTTCCTCATACTCTTTCAGATTTTCTCTTTTAGTTTTGACGAAGAGAAATGAAACAATTTAGCTGTTAACAAAAGTTTTCATCTAATTATTATTGTTGCATTCCGTCATTAAAAGTCCCAGAGCCTCTCCCCGGTATTAATATTTAATTTGAAATAATGAATATTCTTTTCTGATTCATTAAACAACTATCAGATACACAAACTGATAAAGACTATTCAATCATTATTTTTCTTTCATATGCTAGATCCAACTGACGAATGCATGGAAAATCTTGAAACTTGTTTATCTATGTAAAGAGAGTTTTTAATATACGACTGTTTTGAAATTTTGATTATTGTCAACACTTGTCTTTCATACCACGACACATTTTTTACCTTACAATTTTTTTTCCCTCCCTCGAATTTAAAATTTTATTTCGTCGGAAGCGATATCACAATGGGAATAGATGATTATTGAATTAAAACAGCCAATACATTGGCACAAAGAAGACTCAGGAGTGGCAAGACTGATAAATGCGCGTTGTTAAGTCACCATATCCCAAATCCCGAAGCTTCCTATTGTAGCTTAATTCCGAAGTTAATTTAAAAGAGGAGAAAAATCAGTTAATTAGGTTAAAGAAAGTTCATAATGTTAACCGATCTAAAACTTTTATTATAATTTTCTAATTCGAATTTTTAGCCTCTTTATATATTTCTTTATATATTGTAAAGAAATACAATGAGAAAACTTCAAAATTAATGAATTTCAACATTTATTTTATCTTTTGTGTTAACTGATACTGTGTTTTTTGCTACGTTTACTTTTATTAATTAAGCATTTTAGTTACCAATTCCAGTTTAAATAATTATATTTCATATTAATATTATAATTAACATTAACATAATAATTACCAACTCCAGTTTAATTAATTATAAATTCCTTTTTTTAATTTCCACTAAAGTGCGCATTTAGTATCTAAATTTTATTTAATTTTTCCTAGGATTTTTATATATATTAAGCAAATTTTGCCCCCTATATTTACAGACTTAACATCATAAGAGGGGTGGTGTAAAGGTGTCTTGTCATAAAGGAGCTGGCACTTTTATATAGATCAGTCAGATTTTGCCAACGTAAAATCTTTCCATGATACCCCACATAAAGTTGCCATCCACTTTATGAAGATTAGTTTTTACTTTGAAAAAGCAAACTTCACAGAAATGCCGTCATCCTCACTGAGGCACCGCTATGAAAGTAGAATTTTCATTTGCTTTATTAGACAACAGCTGACTGCAGCAAATTACCTGTTTTCATGACGATTTGAATTCAATGCTTCTCGAATAGGACGTTTCAGTTTTAACTACTACAAATTATATTTAACATTTTATCGAAAGAAATGAAGCAACAAATAGGCATTTGTCAATACATACCGGCAATTTATACGAACATAATATATGAAGGAAATATGAAGCTATTTCCTTCATTTTATGGTATAAGAACCACCTAGACAGATTATTCTTCATTTTATGGTACAGAACTTTCAACAGACTATTGAATCAACGGGTCACTCTAGTTTTTTTATGACCTATTATAGCACGCAGCAGCCACTATAATAATATTTTTTTCGCTATCAGAAATATTTTACGATATTTAAAAATAAAAACAAAGCAAGCCTACCTTTATCGCAATAATCACCAGTCCAGCCGGCCTTGCATACTTTCTGGCCGTCATCTCTGCAAGTATAGTGGCCGAATTTGTCGTCTCGAGCTCGACATAATGCATCGCATTTCGGTCCGTAATAATTTTCGGCGCAATAAACTCTGTAAAGCACCTCCAGGGAACTTTGATTTGTAGACAATTTGTCCTGCGTCCAATCCAATCCAGTCTGTAGAGTTCGCTGAGCTATGAATCTGGCAACGAGAACCTTATTGCTACCTATCAGGACAGAGAAAATAAATGAATAATAAACATCAATTCTAGCCAGCAACAAGAGTTAAGCAAAATGCTTACCGAATTAAACCAATAAAATTTTGAGTTTCCAAGAGAGACAAGAAATTACATTAACTTTTACCCGTTGTGTGGTGAATAATCTGTGTGTAACTGAAAAGTCAGGTTCAATAGACGCATTAATAAAATTTTATTCTTTTGCGAATACCTTTCAGATGCATAGTGTTCTCTTCATTACTAAAAAAATTTCTATAAGCTATACAGATTCGGCACGTAATCGTCTGCTTTTAAAACTCCATTTAAGTTTCCCTTCAGAAATTTATGGATTAGATAAATAATAAATTAAAAATTTAAGTTTTAAATTACTTTAACTCGATTTTTTTTAACTCTGTCAGAATAATAAATAAAAAAATATTTTCCATGATGTACTTAACAAATGCAAATTAAAGTATATTTACTTTATAATATATTCGACATATAAATTTTAAGAACGTTTGTCTTACTGTAATTAATAAAAGATGTTTCTAAAAGTATCTGCAACGGCCAAAACCATCGAGACAAAAATTTCCACAATCCCCCCTTAACTTCAACAATTATCTTAATGGTAACTACTCAGAAAATAGTCAGAAATACAAATAATTCTTTAAATACAAGTTACAAGTATCCTGTCTGCGAAATTTCAGCAGTGTACTTTTTGTTATTATTTAGTAGCACTTGCTGTTTGACAATTTGGGCACTTAGTAGTCTTAATATGATCCCGCATAATGATGCTTGACGTCTTAACGAGGTGTAATTATTTAAAGCGAAGTTGTAAGACATTCCCACCCGGTCACCCATATTATTAAGACCAAACTGATTGAAGTCTACATCCAAAAAATAATATGCAGTGTGACAGATTGAAGCTTGAACTTTTTGTTAAAGAAAAACTTGAAAGCATGGTCAAATAGAATCTTTGACATATAGTTGAAAGGTAATTACTACGGTTAGAATACTGAACAAGCTGGAGCGCGGTAAAAAAGCTAAATCTTGAGTACTGATATGTCATGCTTCTTAACGACTAGTTTGCTTGCTTCCAATGTTCAGCAACATTTTTAAAATTATGCCGGATTTCAAATTATTAACTTTTAATAACATCAACCGCGACCGTACAATTTATTATAGCGTTTGACTGTCCATTATTTCAAATTTTGTGATTTAATTTCTTAACTGTGAAGTAATAATTCTAAATTTAAATAAAGTTGACTCTTCTTATCGCAAAATTGCACGTAACAAAATTCATTTTAATTTCCAGAATGAAATTTCACATAATTTCAATTAACAAAACTCGCACTGTTCATCTCTGTTTATTATTTCAGATCAGTTCATCTCTGTTTATTATTTTAGTATTGTAACAGAACAAAACTAAGCTAAGAAAAACAAATGATGCAAAATTTTAGTTTGATTTTTTTTTCTATGGGAAGAGATTTGTTGTACACCTCCATGCTTTTCATATATCTTCAATAAATAAAATTTAAGAAAATTTGGGTGTTCTTTTAAAAGAAGTTCATCTCAGGAAAAAAAAAAAAAACATTATTTTTTTGGGGGGGGGGAAGGGAGATGCAAAATACGAACAAATTTTTCAAGACATAGTTCTTTTAGAGCGATGATGCCCTGTTTGTCGTGCAATTTCTGCGTTTTTGTTACAACTGTTCTCTCAAAGTTTCAAAAAATAAAAGTTCCTCCTTTAAAAGGCAACATATTTTTAAATCGTGCTGAGGATAATAAAAACAAAGAATGCGTACCATCGATATCACGCCTAACCACTTAATCTAAAATAGCCGTTTAGAAAAAAATGCTTTTAAATGTTTGACACGCGTTTGGTTTTGAGAAAAATATAGTTATGATTTCTAAATAATAATTCTTTTATATGCATCTTTATTTTTAGCATATTCAAAAAGGTATTAAAAAAACCTTTGAACGAAAACATTGTAGGTGAAAAGAGACAAAGTTGCAAATTCATATTTTCAACTTGTTACCAACTACGAACGCAATTACCAACTTTGCACGAAATACTCAACCAGAAAAAGTATGATTATTTATAATGCAGAATTATTACTTAATAATCTTAAAACCATTTAATTATAATACTCAATTATTAACATAACCTTTTTCGATTATTATTGAACAGTACGATGAAATTAATAGGCAGTTTCCCAATGGATTTATGAATTCAGGAAAAAAGTATGTTAAAAAAATCATAAAAGCTGCAGAATATTGGAAAAGTTCAATCAAGAAACGCATAGTTTGGAAATCAGATGAATCTGATGAAATATATCAGGTTCATATTTTGTTTATATTTTTTTGCTACTTGCATAGCGACACTTAAAAATACAGAGCACAATTTTCTTCCATTTTGAGAAATAAAATAATTATCATGAATTATAAACAATTTCACGAAATTGTTTGTAATTCGCATTTATGGATTGGCCATGTATGGACTATGCATAATTTAATTTCTAATTCGAAAGCTAAATGTTTCCACGTGGTGAAGACAACAAAAGGGAAGAGTTTCTAATTAAATAAACTAAATTTCAGTCATCAAGTTTAAAAAGAAAATTCGAGTTAAATCGGTTTATACTGATTTCATTCTTGCATTAAAGCAACCCCAATAGAAACAATCAGAGAAATTGAGAGTTTGTATATAAAAATTAATAATTTAAAAAGGTCTTGAACTTAATTAGCTTCCCCCCGCCCAAGTTTGCAAATATTCAAATATTACACTCGATGTTAATTCTCAAATACTCACGTGTTTTGTTTAAGTTTGCAAATACTCAGAAGTTTAACTCAAGTCGCCTATCTACTGCAAAGAAAACTAGTTTGGTTTTGTTTCACGCGCCATGGAAAGAGTATACGCGTGTCCACAAAGGTCCTTACTTGTCCTTTATTTTCGCAACCGTTGGTCGTAGGCATATATATCCTTTCAGTATAAAAATGTTTTAAATGTCGCTGTTTTGGCATTTTTTAATTTAAAAAAAAATCAGTTTTGTAAAAATTATGAAATGTAACTTCTTTCTCTACGTATAACTTTTCTACCGGTCCCTTTACTTATATAGAAGAAAATTTTGTACTCGCTATAAAAAATAAAACGTACAATGTTTGACGGCAAAAATTGACCGAGATACACAATTTCAAAATTTCCCATTTTTGATGTCGCTTTCAGCTTGCATTGAGGGTTCGCCAATAACTAAACTAGAACAATCCGAGGCTGGCTTTTTCCCATTAAATGCAATTCAGTGATATTCTTTGTGCTTTTCTAGGTTCTTTAATTTTTATATATATATATATATATATATATATATATATATATATATATATATATATATATATATATATATATATATATATATTGTATGCCGAAAAAATGTTCTACTTCGTGGAACACGAGGAGATTTGCATTCGTTTTCTTAATTTAAAATATATATATATATATATATATATATATTTTCCACATTTTTCTTTTCTTTCTTTTTTTTTTCAAAATGTTAAAATTAATACTCTTATGAAGTTTTATTCCTTTAGAATAATAATCTGGAATTGTACAAAAGATTCATTAAAATAAAAATTCTTCTCATTTTTAATTAAAGTTGTCTTGTCATATTACATAGAACAGTGGCTGCCAGAGCCTGATCCAGAGAGAAGTTGGACTTCTATTTTCCACCCCAATTTTGAGGGAAAGCACCCGGGGAGTCTTTCACCCCTCTCCCCTTCCCTTAATCCATCCACACAAGAAGACTTGCGGCTCGCCGCATATTTAGAGTGCCACCACGTCGCCCCGACACTATACATTTACAAACATTCATGTCATCTCCGGGATTCGAACCCGTAGTAGGGTCTCCTAACCACTCTACCGTCTGGGCGACCATTTTTAATAATTGAAAATAATATTAAGAGTTGGTTACTTGCTCATTCTATAAGATTCTGTGAATGGGGGGAATTATGTTGATCAATATTTTCACAATAATCTGCAGAGAAATGCTCATCAATTAATCTCCAAACATCGGATTCTAAATTGAAATTTTATTTTTAGTTACGTAAAAATGCAAACATTTCGCTCTTTAATTTGTGTACGGTCCCTGAATATGTTCTTTGTTTTTTAATATCAAATATTTCGGTCACTTTTTGACATACTGGAGTCACACTTTTTTTTATTTATTTTTTAAAATGAGCACAAATTTTTATATATATATTTTATATATATATTAAAAAACAAATTCGGAATTTTTACAAAATTGATTTATTTAAATTTTAAAATGCCAAAATATGAATATTTGCGTCATTATAAACATTTTCGTAAGTGGAAGTACATGTTTATAAAAAATGGTTTTATGAAGAAAATTGAAATTTTTTTGAAGCAAAAATTATGTCAATTCTTGATGCACATTAATAAAATATTTGTAAAAGAAAAACGTTACAGAGTTTCACCTTTTAAAAGTATTAACTATAAATCCAATTTTCAGTTAAAAATTCCTGTTTAAGTCATCAACTAATAAAAATAAAATTAGTGGCAAAAATTCGCATTTTAAAACTTTAAACAGACTTCTACGGCAACAAAAAAAAAAAAAAAAAAAAGTAGCTTTCTCAAAATATTTTCATGTAACATTGACTAACAGAAAATCAAAGAAGATATGCAATATATCTATCAATATATTTTCAGATTCTTGGAATTATGTCCAAAAATTGGCTACTTTATTAGTAGCCATTTGAATTTGACCTAAGCATTGGTAGGAAAACTCGCGATCTGTTATAAAAATAGGTGAAACAATTAAAATATTTAACATTATTGCATTAAATTTAACTAAAAATTAAAATGAAATTAATTTCGCTACACTTAATGGAAAACAGGACAAGACATTGTTAACGACATGAATTTGAAAAATCTGCGGCTTTTTTTAACAAGATTGTTAAGCTTCACAGCTCATAAGCTATGACTGCCTTCTCAAATTGGTTTGCAAATGAACAACAGAAGCATTTTTATGCTTTTACAAATTATAAGCATCGATTTTATTTTTTAAAAATCTGCTTTACATTTGAGTAAATGAGATGTTATATTTTATGAGGGTCTATTGTTTTGAACACGCGACAAGAGCGGGTACGATAACAGACACTGACAAAGCAATGGTAAGACGATTATACCATTCGGAACTTAGGAAAGTTAGTCACGGCTTCAATTGTGGCAATAACCAATTCACAGAAGCCAGCGCTCGTTTCGCGTGGAGTCAGATACCGGTCCTCAAGATGAGCGAAGAGCGGTTGCTACTCAGATCACAGAAGTTAGGACGTGACAAAAATTAAAGATAACTGACCGTCACGAAAAGGAATGGTCACCGGACATGATGCTATCAAAAAAATTTTATCAGCCGTAACAATCGGTTTCGGTTCACAGATCACGAGAAGAATAGGCAATTTCGGAATTCCACCACCTCATCCCCTTGGATCTCGGCCGATTCCAAACCTTTTGTACACTGCTGGTAAAATGTCGCGAGGTCCTTCCAGCCTGACCATTCGCCTTTGGATTTCGACGAACTTTCGAAGACCTGATGTTAAGTGCAACCAAGGGCGACCAGCTCGAAGTAAAAGTGGCGCAAGTCGTGTTGAAGATGAATAGTTACTATCAAGAGGAGTTTATACAAATGGTGCTGATGATGCATTTTCCAAAACATTTAGGAGACTACGTTTTTCACACGCAAAAAGCGGAAAAGACGTATAAGAATTAAAGACATTGTTAAATGTCAAAATGGTTAATCCCAAACTTGGGTTGAGAGGGTAGATCTAAATTTGAAATCTCTAATCTCAATGATTTTTCTTTGCGCGTTTTAGAACAGTAAATGCATTACGGAAAGTTCGAAAAATAAATAAATCAAATTTTTCCTAAACTCAAGTCGAAGTGACGCGAACTCTTAATAGAAATAAGAACGCACTGGGAATGACCTCTTCAAAGGATCTGCGTCCAAGTCAGATATATATCGCGTAATTTTTGCCGTAAACATTCAGGTCATCTGTAAGATGAGGTTGCAGGGCGATCTGAAGCCCGGAAAACGGAAAACAATACGCCCACCGAATTTTAATCGCGAGAATATCGTCTTTAAAATAACTTATAGTGGAGGTGCTTCAGATATGAGTGAAAATATTTTCTTTAAACCATATAATATATTCATAAGTTCGGTCGTTAAGATACGTAAAACAACAGTAATCAAAGTTTCACGCAAATGTTTTCTTGAATATTATTGCATTGTAATTTTATTGCATTATTTAATCAAAAAATTACCAACTGAGCATGTGCGAGATTTTTTAGTAGCTTACAAAATTTCATTAAGTAACTCTTTATAAGTTTATTTTCATGCGTAAACAGATTTAAGACTATTAATTAAAAACCATTTTTATAAACATTAGTTTAATCATGTTTCCAAAGTAACTGAAGAAATTCCGCAAATACCCGTTTGAATCTAACGGCAAGAATTTATTGGCCTGTTGATGCAGATACACTTAGGAGTTTTATTCATCATATGTCTTATTTTATAGTGGAAGTAAACATAAAATAATGAAACGACATGAAAGTAATCATAAAGCACTATGTAAGCTTTCGCTAGGATAATTGTAGATGCCAGGAAATTCTAGATGCTGCAGCAGCACCAAGAAATATCAGAAATGAACCAACATATTCTCAGTAGGATTTTTTAAACTAATCTAAAGGATTAATGGTGAGCTTGTTGCTTTTATTAACTTTATTTGTGATAACATTCAAATAAACTGGCAAATGAAGTCAATGAAAGACAGTGACGTAGCTAGAAATTTTGGGCCCTTGGACAAAACTTAATACTATAATGAGTTTGTTTTAATCTGAAAGTTCTGAAAAACGCAGGGGTAATATTTTTCATTTTTAAAAGCACTCTTGATTAAAATAGAATTTCAGGGTACGTTTTTGAATGAAATGCTTTATTGGAGTTATAGATGTGACAAAGGGAAAGAGTTTAAATATTTACCCCATGATGATGCATATTTGTAATGCTTCAATTCGTTATATCAGTTACTTTTCAACTTTTAGGTATTTCGCTTAATTTTATGTTTTCTCTACATTATTTTAGGCCGAGGCTTATTTTTACACACTTTTCCTTCTCTATTTAGTTTCTGTTCACAACAAATCTTAAATTATTTTGAATTAATTTCAAAAACGATGTCTTGATGAATACTGATTTATTTTCTTACTTTACATTGGTTATCTAATCTAATCTACTTTATCACTTAATTTTTGTTCTGAAAGTCCTAATTACATCTAATTCCAATTATATATAGCTATATATTAAATGTCTTATTAGTATAGATAATTATGAACTGAAAATTCCTTTTGGTCAAATAATTGAATTTTATTTAATGTTTTAAAGTAATTCAAGACTATTTTAATAACAAACAAAACCTCGTAGAAACAGTTCTGAAAGTATATCCCATTTTTTGGCTGTTTGTTATAATGAGTTCAGATTCGTTTAGTAGTTTCTTTGTATTTATGCAGGCGTTACTTAAACATCGCGTAGAATTGTCGTGTTATTTAAACATCTAGACATCTATTAGTTTTGCGTAATATTTTTGAAACGTAATTGATTTCTTTAATGCATAAAAATACAAACAATAATTAAATTATGAATTTGCTGTACTTTGTTTGAAAATAATCATACATTTTAGCGCATTTAATGCAGTTTTAATGCACTACTTTACCTGCTTACGTCTGAAGGCATCCATTTGCTTTAAATTATCTCCAATACTACCTTCAGTGTATTTCTAATTTTATTTCTTACTCGTTCCCAAATAAGATAAACAAACAAGAATTCACATTGTTCTTTGACAAACGGAAGTTGTTATCGAATTATTTTTATCAAAGAAAATATAAGATTAGGTACTAAAATCTACATCTATCGATTTTTCCGAAATATTTCGTAATACAAAGGCGAATTCGTAATTACAACCAGAATTATTGTTGTCAAAATAGAAATACCTTGCCCTGATAGCCAAAGGTGGTGATCTAGCTACAATGGGGGATCTATTGTTCTGTGCGAGATTCTTTTGTATTTAAAGATGAACCTCATTTTAAAGAATCCAAACGATAGCAAAATTATAAATCCAACATTATGTATGCAGGTGTGTTATAGTATTATCTACACATATTCCTCAGGGCTGGGTACACAATACATATTCTTCATATACGGAAGCTATTACTGCTTACTGAGAAAGCATGGGGTTCACGAAAGCAAACTTTTCTGAGTTACCTTTTCGTCATTACGGCTGAAACAATTCTTCAGAAATTCGGAACCCTTCTACTATTGTCTTCATAGAAAACCCATTGTTCTCTCAGAACTTCGAACCCGCTGGATGGCAGAGGTGGCGAACTTGGGATCTTTTTTTCTATTGTTCGGAGTTATTTTTCTGCTCCTTTTGTTGGAGAAGCTAGTAACACAATAAATAGATCCTCAAAGAAACAAGCCTTCGTCGCTTATTACAGGGTGGGAATAACAGATCCGGTGATTGGGGAAATGTTGTCACCTCTGACTGATATTGGGGGAAGGGTTGTGTCGGAAATGAGCGATGGCGTGTTTTAGCGACAATGCCTAGATACTTAGACCTCAATAGAAGTCAGTGAATGGGGTCAGTGAAAGTCACTGCTAGAAGTGGGCGTTAAATACTTGAAGTCTGCTTGTGATTGACGGACTCGACGAACTGGAAATTTTAGCAAAGCAACAATGCTAAATTCGGATCTTTTCCCAAGTGGCGCCATTATCATTGAAAACATTTCGGCAAAATTCTTTTCTCTTGAAATCAATTTAGAAATGCGCATTATTTCCAGATGACCAACCTCTGGATGTTAAAAACCTTTCCTTTAATGGGTGGCAGGCGTAACTAAGCAAATGACGGGACATTACTCGCGTTTTGGCGAAGATTTACGAACGTTATTCACACGGTTCTTCTGTTAGAATTTTTCTTTTCGGTCTCGAGATAGGAAACAGATTATTAGGTACTGTGTAGCTAGCTAGTTAACTCAGATACTCAAAAAGCATTTAGTTTGCTTTCCAGAGATATTTCGTAGACTGACTTCCTGATAACGTAATTATCTTCATTTCCAGATCTCCCTACACGACAGAGAATGTTGGCATCTATTCTGATGATGTGTAACACCATAAAGGAAAGAAAGACGTCTGGTTTTACATCCACGTGTAACACATTTCTTTCTCAGAAAAATCAAAGCCTCCAGAGGATGATGATCAAACTTGAGATTCCACAGGGCTATATATTTGTAGATGATATGGAATCTCCAATTATTAGTTTTAGCTCTGACTGTATTATATATAGATATTAAATATGGATACTCTGACCATTGAAACTACGAAATTTTTTAATAGTGCTGCTAGTATGCAAGTAGACCGAGACAATTCTGACAGAGAAAAGAAAGCTAAACGCACTACAGTTATAATTAGCTCAAAGGGCTAATTTTGTTTTGACATTTTGCGTCGATTCACTTTTCAGACTGTTGCCACCAAATATTACAGCCCTGTATTACATTTAAAGAAATTAAGTAATGAAGAATCTGCATAAATGTATGTATGTTTCTCGCACTGTGATAAAACAACGGTACCTAGAGCCATCAAATTTTGAATAACGTAATCCTCTACCGAATATGGGCATCTGGAAGCCCTAATTTGGAATTTGTTTCATCATCTATTTCATATTTCGTCAGACATTAAAGAATTTATGATTAAAAAACTCAAGGATTTCAAAGCGAGGAATAGCAATACTACGGGAAAATTTAAAAAAAAAATTCGCAAGACTATGTATCGGAATTTCTAAAGATATGCTCCTTTTAAAATTATTTTGCGGTATTGCTATTGGGCACATGGGGAAAGTCACAAAAACAGCCAGCCCGTTCGCCGGGATCCGAACTCCGGACCGAACTACCAGTGTTCAGCAGCTCGGCCGCTGGTGAATTAATAATTTAAGTTTCTGGTGGGGGGGAGATTTCTTCCATTTTAGAGCTAGACAGCGACAATGGAAAAGAAGATCTACAACAATCACCAGTTAAGAAAAAGTCTGTAGGCTGTATAAAATTAAAAACGTTAAAAATGTATATTTCATTCATCCACAGGTAACGATTATAAAATAGTATACAACAGAAGGAAAAAATATTTCTATATGTACACAAAAGTCAAATCCGTTGTTGCTTTAGAACGGTTTGGTTAATTTGATTTCGACAAAACATTCCAGAACTATCTGTCTAAAGAGAGGGATACCTTCGTGTAGGACTTTCTAAGGGAAAACTTTTTAAACGTTATACATGGAGAAATCCACCAAAACGCCTATGCAGCCAACCTGTTCGCCAAAATTCGAGCCCTTGACGAACTACCAGTGTTCAGCGACTCTACCGCTCGGGCGCTAGTAGACTACTTTAAAATGATGTGAATAATAAAAAAATATTTCTTGCTCTAGATTAATTTTATATTTATAGAGAAAACTAAAATATCAATTTCAATAACTTTCAGTTTCACTTTTGAAGTAATACATCGCCTTTTATTCGGCCTGAAAGTATCGTACTATCGAGTTTGATTGCATTTCGAACTCGTTTAAAGGCATTAATTAATATATTTTCTTTTTTTTTATTTGAGGAAGTCTACAATATATATATAAGATCAAAACTGTAGACTTCCTCCGATAAAAAAAAAATTTGCATGTACATATTACTTGAATACGATAAAAAAAAAAAAAAAAAAAAGATTCATTAAAATAAATCTTCCTACCCTGCACGCTACTAAGGAAGTTTCTGTGATATTTCAAATATTTTCTAAATCTTATATCTTCCAAGCGACAAGAAGAGGATATTCTATTTCAAAGACTTGAGCACTTTTAGGTAGCTTTAAGTGTTGCGCCTATGTAAAGGAAAATCGCGAGAAAATATAATCAAGCTATAAGCATGTCTTTTGTAACAGAAAAGTCAGTCTCGAGTCATTTGAGTCTGCCAATGATTCAACTGCTAACGAGACAGGACACTATTAGTTTAAAAGGATTTCAAACTGTAAGATTTCAAAGCTAGCAATAACAATTCTGTACAGAAAAAACATTTTTCCTCCAGCGCGTGAGGCTGCGTATCGGAAATTCTAATGATAGGCTCAATTTAAAATTATTTTGCGATATTGCTCTTGAACTGAATTTTATGGTTTAACTGCGAAGAGCATGATATTTAATAAATAAAAGTAACACACAAAATGTAAAAAAAAAAAAAAAAAAAAAAAAAAAAACTGAAATGTTTCAGATTTTAAATTACGTCCAAAGGGGCGTTTTTTTAACGTTTTGAGTGTTACCTTTATTTATTAAATATCATGTTCTTTGCACTTAAACCATAAAATTCAGTTCAAGAGCAATATCGCAAAATAATGTTAAATTAAGCATATCTTTAGAATTTCCGATATACACAGTCTCGCGAGCTGGAGATAAAAGTATTTTTTTTTTTTTTTTTCTATATAACGTTGCCATTTCTCGCTTTTAAAGCATTGAGTTTGTAAATCAAAAATTCGTTAAAGTTTTACAAAATATAAAATCTATAATAAAACAAATTCCAAATTTGGGATTTCAGATGCCCATATTCGCAGTAGGATTTCGTCATTCAAAATTCGATGGCTCTATGTACCATTGTTTTATCACAATGCGAGAAATAGACAATCATTTATGCAGATTTTTCATTATTTAATTTCTTCAAATATAATGCAGGACTCTAACATTTTGTGGCAACAGTTTGAAAAGTGAACCGACGTTTATGAGTACGACGCAAAATCGCAAAACGAAAACAATAGTCCTTCAGGGACAAAGCCCCTTTGGACTAAAAAAAAAAAAAAAAAGGCGCTTTTAGAAGTAATTTAAAATCTGAAACCTTTCAGATTTTTTTACTGTAGTGATTTTAATATTTCTTTGACGCTTTAGATTTTTAAATTAACGAATCTATTATTTCAGACACAGGTACTATTCTGTTATCATGACCGGATTCAGAAATGTATGTATGTACACTGCGAAAAAAAAAAAAGAAAAGAAAGACAGTTCTATATCTCCCGTTCTACTGGACCGAATGACGAAATTCGCAGATTGCGCGACTTCGGATATATATCAAACATACACATTTCATTTTTCTAATGTAAGTATTTTGGCACAAAAATCGGACTTTTTCTGAAATAACATACCAATTTTTTCTATATTTCGATTCTACGACTGAAATTACGCGAAACTACTAAAACGCTACGCGAAACTACTGAAATTACGCTAAACTAAAGTTTTGTAAAAATCACACAAGTAGCTTTTAAAAAATAGGATCTCAAAATTTTAGCTCCTCAATGTTAATTGAGTTTGGTATATATTTCATAATCTTTTTTTATTAAGCTTATTTGATTCTTCCTTTCACATATCGAAATTCAGGTTCATTCCAAATAAAATTCACCCAGTTTTATGATTTATTTTTAAAATAGTTTTTAAAATTTTTCAAAAAAAATTTGAATTATAATTTATAAAATTTTTACTATCATCTTAAAGTAGACGTATTTCTAAGCATACCTGCAAAAAATTACAGTTTTTTATTCAAAATTTCCGAAGATATACGTGAATTTATATATTTTCACGTTTTGAAATTTGGCATATTTGTCGAAAGCGATAAAACATCAAATGTGGTTTAGGTTAGGTTAGGTTAGGTTATTTAATTACGGCAAAGCCTCGAGGGCTATCTGCCTAAGGGGAGGGATGGCTTCGTGGAGGACTTTCTAAGGGAAACTGGCTCGTATACACGTTACACATAGGGAAAACCACGAAAACGCCCATGCAGCCAGCCCGTTCGCGGGATTCGAACCTCGGACCGAACTACCAGTGTACAGTGACTTTACCGCTCGGCCGCTGGTCAACCAAATATGGTTTAGACACTTTGCTAAAATTATTTAGAAGTAGGAACGATGGGACTTTTTTTCCCCTCTCATGCACAATGTAAAAATGTAGAAACGAGGTGACTTTTTTCCCCAGTCCCGCATAATGGAAGTGAAAGCGAAACTGGTTGCTACATATTAAGAAGTTCGCCAAGTGAATTTTCTTCTTGGCACACACTGAAAAAAATTGCGCCAACACAAATTTTTGAATTTCTCCGTAAATTTCGCACCAAATTTTACAAAATTTAATATCTAGGCATAATTTGAGCCGTAGAATCGAAATATGGAAAAAAAAATAGGTATGTTATTTCAGAAAAAGTCCGATTTTGTGTCAGAATACCTATGTTAGAAGAATGCTGTATATAAATCTAATATATATCCTAAGTCGCGCTTTCGAGACATGAGAAACGCAATTTGAATTTTGTCAATCGGCTCAGTAGAACGGGAGATATAGAACTGTCCCATTTTTTGGGGCAGTGTACATATGTACATGCGAATGTATGTATGTATACACGTGTACGCACATACATGCACACATACATACACTTCTGAACCCGGTCCCGATAACAGAGGAGTACCCATAAAGGTAGCCGTAGAAAAGAAGATTCATAGGACCTTTTAGTGTTGCCACTTGAAATAAATATGGCGATCGAGTTCGTGCGAGACAATTAACCTTTTGCACCAGGTAAGCTTTCTCTCTGTCGGATGCAGCTGATGCAAGTTACGATTACATAGTAATCGTGCTTGAACATGACACTGATATTGTTCCTGTCGGTCAAAGAACCTTCACTATCAGGAGAACGACCTGTGCGTCTCTGCACTCTCCCTCTTGGCAAAAGACAATTGCCATTTCCATGTGCCCATAAGTCTCAAAAATAATTGCACTTGATCGAATGATTCAGCTTTCGGCATTTTTATGACCGGAGGTCACGTTTGTCGGGTTGTATCATCTTGGCCAAATTTGGTTGACAATTGTGTACTAATCTTGATTTATTGTACTTAGTGACAAGAATTAAAGTTATTGCAGCTGAATAACAAAAGTGATTCAGACTTCTTTACGTTCGCTATTTTGACGTTAGACGTGTGATATCCAACACCTAAACGAAATAAAATATCATTTAACCTTAAGGCATTTCCGCTAAATATTTTTATTCAGTGAATTTTTCAAGCCGAATAAAAAAAAACTTGCTGCATTCAACGACATTCAAGTTCAGTTATGAATAGAAAGTGAATATCCTTTAAAACATATAAGTTTTATTGCAAGTTACATATAAGTTACATAAAACATATAAGTTATATTATGCAAGTGTAATTACAAGTTTACTTTAGAACTTTCAATTAAATACATTTAACTGTCTTAAAATGCCGCCTAGACGATATAGTGGTTAAGGAAGTCGACTGCGATACCGAAGGGCATGGGTTCGAATCCCGGAGAAGGCGTGGATGTAAATTGTCTGTCCTCTCATAGGAGGAAACGGTGATCGCCTATTAGGTGCCTCCATAATAAAATGATCACCACTTCTGGCCTTATTAGTAACGAAAGAATTAAAATGGCTAATGCCCGCCATTTAAAAAAAAAAAAAAACTTAAATTATAAGAACTACTCATTTGTCCCCCAAATATAATACAATAATCCTTTCCAATATGTATATATACATATACATACAAATAAAGTAGGTTCGTACAATAGACAAACAGAACAGATGTATTAATTTTTAAAAAAAAATTCATTATAACACATCTGGTGTCTCTGATTACTATGCCCACAATTTACGATACTCTTCTGCTATAGGGGTCGGATTCAGAAATGTATTTATATATGTGTGTGCACAAACAGACATACATACGTGCGTACGGATATATATATGTGTGTGCATACATGAACACATCCATCCATACATGCAAGCATACATACATACATTTCTGAATCCGGTCCTAATAACAGAAGAGTATCCAATTAACGAATTATACCAGCCAGTATTTTTATGTTAGGATTCCGTGCAATCTGAAAAATATTTCGAGAGTTTCTTAGGGCAAAAAAGCTTGGCAAAAGCTAATACATATTTATCATACGATGTGCAAGTTTTCTAGGGATTAAACTTTAATAAATGTAAATACAAATTGAAAAAGGCATTCATTTTTAAAGAAAACTTCGATTGTTAAATTCTCTAGTCATCATCATTTCAGTTGGTCCCTTTTTAAATATTCAAAGCATTGCACAGGCCCACATATTAAGATATCTAGGACGGGAAACCAAAAATTATTCTTAACTAGAAAATTAATCTTTTGCAAAGCATATGCGACTACGAATAGTTATTCTTATAAAGATTAGGATAATTTATGAACATAAACACTTTCGCACAAACATCTTTTATCTGCAAAGGAAATAAGTCTATTCTGGTAATTCAAACATACGCTCCAGAATTAGGCAAAGAAAAGGATGGTGGCCATAAATGGAACTTTTCTTTTATATCTAAATAATTTCATTTGTTTTACTTTTACTGAAAAAAATACTTTTCCCAATAATATCTAAAGATACCAAAAATAATCGCACCATTACTAATTCGGCATTTTCAGTATTTATTCGATGCTAATTTTATTGAAAGACTCAGTACAATGATGACGTGCAGCAAATAAGTCGGAAGCATTCCAAAAGATGTAATAATGCTGGAATGCTGAGAATTAAGTAATCTAACAGTTATAGGCAAAAAATTCGTAATAGAATGAAAAGATCGGAAAATCCGTTTAAATATCTAAAAAAGTAATTCATATAAATGATTCCTCCACCTTTCCCTCCCTTTACAATCTTAGTTTTTCAATACTTTTACGCACAATCGCTACCAGTCTTACGTCTTCAAACGATGGATCTCTTGTTTGTCGTCTTTACACAGTTATACCACAGCGTCTGGATTGTCCTGTTATCGTCATCTCGTCTGTCATAGCTTATTCCTGAAAAGGAACCCTAATATTCGGGGGGGGGGAAGGGAACTAGAAATCAGTAGGTGCTAGTTTAGGAGAATAAACTAGAACTTTAATCAAGTCAATTCAAAGTTAAGTTTGAGTAGACAGCATCAATTAATTGTGAATTTTAAGTGCAACAGATCATCTTCTGAAAAGAAATACATCGTATTACCGGCAGTTATGATCAAGTGTAGGACACCTAATCGTTTACATGAGAAAAAAGTAACCGGCAGTTATTTCTGCGAAATTTTTTTTTTTTTTTAAAGTCTTCACGCAAAATTGGAAACGTTGACTAGCAAAAGAATTTCATTTGAAAAATATTTTAAATCTGGCTAAAAATATGCGCAAAATACCTTAAGTTTAGTCTATATTCAAGTAAAAGACTACTGATAGCTTACCAAGTAACTCTACTGAAAAACGTGAATTGAACGGTAAAGAAATTACAAAAAATAAATGGGTATCTTTTGGATCATGAAGAGAAAAGCTGCATTCATTTGTCCATAAGGAATACAGAATTTACATCCTTAATATATTTCAATTTAAAACTTAACCTTTTTTAACTTACCATTTACCCCTTTCTGTACTTGACTCAGATTATTAATATGCAAATTTAATCAATTACTATAGCAGAAAATATCGCTATTATATTGAACTGAAAATTGCGAAAGTTCAAACATTTTTGAAAACTTGAATGAAAAAAACATAAAGAAATAACCTTTTCAATTAATGCTTTCTTCATGAAAATGAAAATTAATCTAATATTCAAAATATACACACATTTCAAAATTAATACTGCATAAACACTTAATATTCCTAACGGGATACTAATCAATTAAAGCAGTCAAAAACTCAAAATTATGAACAATTTATAACAAAACTAAATGCAGTTTGTTAATTCATTATTATAAAATGGGAATTCCCCTAAAATTAAGGTTTAATTACTAATCAACAAATACTAACAAATTTTGAGTTTCTCAAGTAACGTACAGAAGGATAAAAATTTTTTTAAATGTATCGAATACCTAAAAAAGCAAATTGTAAAATTACATTAAGCATGATTATAATTATATAATTAAATCATTATATAAGAGATTTTTTCCCTTCTTTCTGCATGCTTTCGTGGTGTAACGGTAGCACACTTGATGCGTATTCGACAGGTCCAGATTCGAGTCCCGGCGAGGGAATTGCACATTCTTCACATCTCCTACTTCAAAATAACCTAATAACTCAACAATTAATTTGTAGCACTTTATATAATTTTAATCCTATTGAATTATTTATTCTAAATACACAAAACTAATTAAATTTTTTTACATATTGCTTAACTGCTAAATAAAAACCAATAGGCATGATTTAAAAAAAATATCTATCACACCAAGATTTTTTGGGAGGGAAATAGTGCATTACATACATTTAAAGCAAATCTAATGAAATAATTTATTTAATTAATAAATTTATCTAAAGCTTGGTGAATACCTAAGTTCTTATTTCCAATTAAAAAATAAATAAAAGTAGGAACTACCTTAGGGATATTGATTACCCTGACATAATTAAATAAAAATAAAAGTCAAAAGAAAGAGTTAAATTAAAAAAGAGATTCTTATTTTCCAATGGATATAATTAATCAAACTATGGATTACTAAAAATGTTAAAACTACTAAATAATGAAAAACTACTAAATAATATATTAACAAACAGATATTAGGATATACATTACTGAATGGAATAAAAAGCTTGAAAATTGGCATGGAATTTTGAAAAATAGGAATAGAATAATAGAAAATTATATATTATAATGACATAAAAGGGCTGAAAAGTAGCCTCATTCAGTAATGTATATTATCTGTTAATAGCATGCATGATAATCAAGAAATATCACATTCATAAGTTATTTTTAGCCTCTGACAACAAAATTATTTATTTATCTGAAATTATTTGTGACAGCAATTAATTCAAATTAATTTTTACAAAATGGTAAGAATAAAAGTTAGAACGGCAAGAGGAAGAGTATGATAAAGACAGTAAAGAGGAAATCATGCAGTGTATAAAAATCATGGAGCACAAAATCTCAAATTAAAAGACCAAAATATTGATAAATTGCCTTGGTATATTTCATTTATATAATATATCCCTGAAATGCATTATTAATTCTTTTAAAGAAATCTTTTTTTAAAGAAATTGTAAAAGTCCATATGGACACACTTAAATAATTATATTTACCCATTTCTTTCACATATAGAATTCACCAAATATAAACCAGACGCCACCAGCACACAAATACTTAACGCAGCTTTCGATTCGGTACTTGATTATTACGCTTTGATCAGTATTTTACAAAAAAATACTCCCATTCATCTTTCTAGTTTATGGTAGCCTTTGCCATAGTCTTCCGACGCTTAGGGGCATAAGGCCCGGACCTAGGACTTCAATCTCTCATAACTCTATTCTTTCCTCACAAAAGCAAAGAAAGCTGGTGCTAAGGAGGGGGTGGATTTCTGTCAAGATACTTGCCGGGTCCTAAACTGTCTTAGGTGGTGCCTGGTCTATATGGCTGCAAATCTAGGTCAATAGTCTACAAACTTTGTGGACTCACAGAATCATTAGAACTATAGGGTTTTTTTCGGGGAACCCTATCCCACACTCAGAAAAATATATCTTAAAATAGTATTTGAAGGAGAGCAGGTTGGTTGGTAGCCAGCCCGTTCGCAGGATTCGAAACTCGGACCAAACTACCAGTGTTCAGCAACTTTATCACTCCACCGCTGCAGGTGGCCGACAGCAATACGTTATTGTAAAGACAATAAAAAATATTGTACTTATTATGAAAAAATTTAACATAAAATTAATATAATTTACTCATTAATCACTCACATTAACTGGAACTCCAGCTGTCACTTCTCTTGTATTATATTTAGTGACAGGAGTGTGCTTGCACTTTTGTAACTCAAATTGCAAAGTCTAACTCTATTAATGTTATCTGTAATCGCTTTTCATATTCTGCATTTAATTCGTTTCTATAATTTGTTGTTGCCACGTCCGTTATGAAGATTTTTCGCTTAAATACGCTGTTACGAACGACATTACAATGTCTGCAGTTGTTCGAGAAACTTCGGGGTATTCTGCATGAATCTAAAATCCAAAGTTTGGAAGCTCTTACTTAAATTTAGATTTTAAAGTCAAATCTATTGCTTCGCAAGCCCTTCCCTTTTCTTTATTGGTGAGTGTTTTACCGTAGTACTTGAAGGGATTTTTTTTTTTGGCCCACCAGCGGCCGAGCGGTTAAGTCGCTTAACACTGGTAGTTCGGCCCGAGTTTCTAATCCCGCGAACGGGCTGGCTGTATGGGCGTTTTTCCTATGTGTAACGTGTATACGAACCCAGTTTTTCTTAGAAAGGCCTCCATGAAGGCATTCCACCCCTTAAGCAGATAGCTCTCGAGGCTTTGCCATAATTAAAGAAACCAAAACTGAACGGATTTTTTAGCAATCATACTTAGTTTTTAAAATTTTTTATAGTTTTCTTCAGTTGAAAAGATGTTCCATTGTATAATTTTTAACACTGTCGTCTAAATTCAATGCATTTTTACTCAGAAAACTGTTTAGTTTTGCAAAGCATTGCACGTCAGTCTCTTTAGCTTAGGATGACCAAGTTATGTTGTATGTATCTTTATATTTTTAAGTTAATAAACAATACTGAAAAAAGTGTGAGCGCATTAATTCCCCCCTCCCGAATTTTGACTCACGAAGTGTGGGATTTGACTCCCGGACAGTTTGAAGACCACTGATCTAGATGGTAGGCTCAAGCTATAAAAATATTTTCGCCTCGAATAATTTAGAAAAAATGATCCCGGGTCATATCCTATTAAACCATTTCTGAGGATCTTTAATTGACTCCACTGAATTGGCTCCAAAGATTCTAGTTTTGAGTTTTCATGCGAGAAAGGATTAAAACCCTTTCCGTAAGTGCTAAAGTCTGAACGCTCTCCTAGCTCACGGCAGGCATCCGCCTCGAGGACCCGATCGAAAGCGCGTTAATGACACTTAAAAGCATTAAAAAATCTACACAATAATGGATCATTCCCAGAGTTCTCCCTTTCTCTCACACACCACAACACTGGGACCCAATAGGTTAACGTCCTCGATGGTGTAAGTAGGTAGCCGTCGCCATGTAAACAACCGGTACATACGCATCGTATACGTCTTTAACTTAAAAAAAAAAATCGCAAGAATAAAATATAAGAAAAAATAAGAAGCCGAAGAAGAGGGAAAAGGTAGGAAGAAGGGGGCTCTCTTAACTTTCCCACGATCCGCCGCTGAGGGGAGGGGCAGAGCCGGCCTTGAGGTACCAGGTGGTCAAAGTCACAATAAGTTCCCACGCTCGCGTCACCCAAAGACGATGGAAGTTTTATTTTATTTCTACTGCGTTCTCGTTTCTTGAGACTTCTCCTTTTTTTTTTTTTTTTCCATCCTTCCGATATTTCATTGCGGAGATTGTTCAAAAAAGTACCAGGAAATTTAGACAAAACCTGGTCCGGGAGACGATGATAAATGCGAGACTCTTTGGGTACAGTAATTACGTTAACCATCAGTAGGTCAGATATAAAAAGTATTAAAACTATTAATTAAGTAGGTTAAATACTATATGCAGGATATTGCTCTTATATACGCTAAATTTTAAAGGAAAAGTCCAAAGTTAAATTAATATTCATAACATTTATGTACTGTTTACAGTTTGTAGTTTTTGCAAACAACTGAGAATTTATTTTTCGTATTAGGTCAGCGCATCAACTTACCTGCTGACCTAATGTGCAAATTTCATCTTAATATAGTAAATTTAAGTTTCTGGAACAGACGCTGTTTCTGTGAAAAGAATTTACACTGCAGAGTTGCTGGTAAATTCATGCCAGATTCTCATACGGGACATCTGCTTCCTGCTGAATTTTTTAAATCAGTCATAGTTTGGTTTTAAATTTAAAAACATCTAATATCCATAATCAGTATTCTTGTTATAAATATTTCACTCGCGAAATTAACGAATTATTGCTTTTAATTAACTATCTAACTTCGCATTTACGCCACACAATATCGCGATGAAAAGAAATCATAATACACTATAACGAAAAAGTTCAATATTAAAACCCAAACTATACCAAGTATTATGCCACACAATATGGGGTACTACTATCTACAAGGCTGAATTGCATAAGTTATACCGCCTACAGTTTGGGTTTCATAATTGCATAACTTCGTTATAGTTTTGGTTTCATTACTAAACGCTTCGCCTGTAGAGCGAAACGATAATGATGAAACCAAAACTCAATATCTTTCTAAGAGCTCAGAACAATTCAAAAATTAACTGTCGAAAAAAAATCGAAATTTATTAGAAATAATCAACTTTAAAAATGACGTCACAAACTAGTAACGTGAAAAAATAAGGATGTGTAAAGCGAATGAACATTTTCAATAAATATTACGAAGACAGCGCAAAACGATTTAGTCTGAAATCGCGAATAGGAGATTGAAATAGGAAATCGCGAATAAGAGATGAATAGGAGATTTTAGGGCAATGCGAAAAAAAAGTCCGTAGAAATAATTCGGCAAACTCCAAAAATGAGTCTTGTTTTAATGCACTGTAGTATTACATTCATTAATATAAATAAAAATAATACTTAGCTATAAATTTTCTTTTTCTTTTTTCAAGATCTTATTTTTAACTTCTTCACTAAATTAACGTTTTTAACTGCATTGTATTACTTCTTAGATGGCCAATTAAAAGTTTATTGTCGATTATCGATCTTACGATTTATCTATTAATCTCTCAACAAGAGAAGCGAATTTTTTAATTTTATACAAATGCAATAGAATTTATTTTGAAAGGTTTTATTTTGATACAGCAGTGGATATTTTAAAAGACAGTTTCAAAATAATAAAAAAATAACTGACCTTTTTTGTCTGAGTGACGCCAGGCTTCAATAATCAATGAAAATTCGCCCTACAAAAATACGAAAAAAAAGTTATACACTTTACAAACAACAAAACTTATACATAAAGTATTCAAAAATGATATAAATTGTTTAGAAATTTCATTATACATTCTGGTATATAGTTGCCTGAGACAAGAATACGTCCATGAAAATTTATCTTTAAGACTAGGCGGCTTAAAGATAAATCAGTACTTAAAGATAAATGAAAATTTATCTTTAAGCCTAGGCGGCTTGAAGATAAAATTTCATGGTTAGTGACTCTGACTACCGGGGTAATGGTTAGTGATTCTGACTATCGTACTGAAGGGGCCAGGTTCGAATCCCGAAGAAGGCATGGATGTAAATTATCTGTCGATTCACAGGTGACAGCAGAGACGAACACGAGGACGGCTTTTCTTTTCTGTTTATCACTGGAACAACTATGCCCGCCATTTAAAAAAAAAAAGGTTTCCTTTAATCTAAAATTTCCAACAATGTTAGGAATAACCTATTCTTCACCTTTGAGGAATGTGTGGATTATCCGTAAGTAGTTTACATTATACGCAATCGTTCTTTCTAAAGACGCAAAAAATTACTGTACACAATAATGAAATAAAAAGGTAGGTTTCTTTACAAATACTTAAGCACCAAAACTTAATTCTTAGCTTTGGATTAAAACTGAACACATAACCGTCATTCAATACGTTTGTAGATTAGTATAGATAAATATAATAATAATAATTTAGAAAATATAAAATGGATAAGATTAACAGGCTCAGTTTAATAATTATTCACTATTCGACCCTTTTTTTTTTATGACATCATTAACAGAATGAACTTTAACACTCGTAACTTGGTCCAGCTTTGATTCCGGCGGTCAAACAAATTGGCAGCGTATGATTTCCACGGCACTTCAAACATATGTCGCGACAAAGAGTCATTGCTAGGAAAAATTTATTTATGATCTTGGAAGTCCACGAGGAAAGCAATCCTTCTAATACAGATGGCTTCCGAAATTCTTATCATGATTAATAACCTAATATAATCATGACTTAATTTAAACATAAATTGCAATAACTGCGCAAGAAAAGCAGTAAGCAATTTTTAAAGCATATGAAAAGTGGATTGGTTAGATTATGGCAAAACACTCCAGGCCTGTCTGTCTGGGGATGCCTTCCTGGAGGACTTTCTAAGTGAAACTGGCTCATACATATGTTGCCCATGGCGGAAAACCACGATAACGCACATGCAGCCAGCTCATTTGTCGGAATTCAAACTCCGGACTATACATTACCAGTGTTCAGCGACTAGTTTACGGTGAAGCGAGAAAGTACGCGTGCGTGCAGAAGTGAGCTCCACATCTTACTCGGTAAAAGTGCTGTATTAAAGTGAAATAGTACATAATTTTTATATCAACGGAAAGATCTCGTCGAGAGCTTCAATTCGGTGTCAACTACCTGTGGCTACGTCGAATAGTTCCTGAGATATGGTTTAATATAATGTTATTTCCATTGTCTGCGTTTACCATTGTTAACGGAGTGATCAGCTCAGTGAAGTGCCGCTCAGACGCGTATTTTTATTAAAGGATTTCTCGGCACCTTTTAGCCATCCAACTTCAATCTACATACCAACAGTAAGCTGGTACTTTCCGCTTGCTTCCGGTACAAGTCTCAAGTCTATAGTGTGATAGTGAGTGCTTTTTATATGTTTTTATAAAGTGTCTCTACAAGTGCTATTTTCATGGTTTATTTTTTAATATCTCTTCTTCTACTGGGAGTGTTGCAGCGTTTTAACATTATAAAGGTAGGCCACTCAATCATCTACATTTTGGTGCATCTTAAATTTTTGGCTACAATAGTTCTAACGTTATTAACTGATTTCTACGTTTTTACACGTTTGCATTTAATTTATCAACTGCGAACTCCCTTCTTCGTCCTTGAGGAAGAAACGGCGCAGGGTAAGTCCACGTGATCAACCCCCCGCTGCAATAACAACCTAGCCTTTAAAGGTCATCTCAGAGTAAAGTCAACGTTGGGATTGCGCTAGTACAACTTCCCACGTGCTACTGTTTATTTACAGAACTTAGAACTTTTTTTTTTTTTTAAATTTAGCATGGCTATTTTCTGAATACAGTTTTTTGCCTCATCAATAAGCACTTTTCCTGTAGCGCATTTACTGTTAATCTTTGGACTGTTTATTTATTTACATATTATTATTATTATTAATATCATTTCCCTTTTTATTATTTTTTTTAAATTCAATTCTTGTTTTTATGATTTATTTTTTTTTTTTTAAAGCATAGTGCATAGGTATTTTGTTGTTCCAACCTAATATTGCACAATTTTCTTTTTCAATTTAACTTGATGATAGTTAGTACCAACATATTAATAGTGTAATCATCATTTATTACTGTGTGTCTATTTACTTTTGTTTCTTGTATAACTTGAGTGTATTCTGTGTACGTACATGTAAAGTAACGTAAATTATGTGTATTATGTGCAATTCGGATAACAGCGCTCTGTTATTTTTGCTGGTCTCGTGATATTTTCGCAGCACAAGCACATTTCAGCACGCATTGTTAAATATTTTGGTAACTAGTGCCATAGCATTTAGTGTATTAATTTATTTTTACCCCTTTATTTGATGTATGTATGTATTTAAGCATTTCATTTACTGTTGTTAGTTTCTCAGCATTTAACTTACTGTAGTAATAAGCTCTTACAATAGTTGTTTTGTCCTATAATTGCTGATTTCGGCTCTCACTAAAGCTCTCCATATCAGTAGTAACAGTACTTACCTGCAGCCATATTTGGCCACAGCACCTAATACATTCAGGTTTCTTTGAATAGGGAGTTTCGTTTTTGCTACAACTGTGTACTAAGCAGTGCACTTTTCCTATTTTTAATGGGGACATTCGAAGCCTCTTCTACTTCAGGCAAAGATATTACTACCTTGATTACTCCCGAAAATCCATCGTCTAAGGCCTCAAGACTTGAGCAAATTAACGCAATTACGGAGGATATTAGGGAGCACCTTACAGTGTGCAGGGTCAGATCGAAGCTTAAGATTGCAGATCACGAGAAATTACAGGATTTTATTCGTGAGATTCTGAATTTAGCCTCACAGCAAGAGATCCTTATAGCTAACCAAGAGGGCCAAATTCTGGAACTAACAAGACATTTAAATTTGCACAAACAGTCCTCAGCATCTGTAGCAGGAACCGTGGTAGTAGCAGCAACTTCACCAGCACAGGAAGTAGAGGACAGGCAGCAGCAGAAAGAAGTAGCAGCAAACGAAGGCTTTACCGTTGTGGTTAATAGACGCAGAAGACTAAAACAAGTTTCTCCAGCCACAAAGCTTCCTGACCACGTTCTCCTTATTAAGAGTAAAGACACGAGTCGCACTACTGAAAGTGTTCAGAAGCAGCTAGTGAGTAGCATTAAGCCTAATAAAGTGGGGATTAACGTCGTCCAAGTAAGGCCTACGCGCTCGCAGGAACTACTCATCAGGTGTAGAGAGAAGACAGACCTGGACAAACTCAGGACCGCCATCAGTGAAATTCCGGAATTAGATCACTCATTAAGTGTAAGAGTTCCCAGACCACCTAGGTGTACCATAATAGTCTTTGGAGTGCCACAGGACAATACGGCTACAGATATCACAGAGGCCTTCTCCAACTTGTTCCCAAGTAACACGAAAGAGTTTATATTCCCTATTCGTTCCTACCCAAAGGAGGATAACACCTGCCATTGGCTAGTGGGTGTTGCAACGGAACAGGCTGAAGAGTTATTAGAAAAGAAAAGAATCTACATTGGACTTTGCGCCTGCAATTTCAAAGAATATCTCCAAGTGATACGGTGTTACAACTGTCAAAAATTTGGGCACTTTAGACGTTACTGCAAGTCGGATACAGCCTGCTCCAAGTGTGGTGAAGGTCACCTGTTAGAAAAGTGTGACTCAGTTACCATCAACTGTGTCAACTGCAGCCTCGCGAACGAGAAGACAGGTAGCACCTTTGACACACAACATCCAGCAAGTGCATCGAAATGTCCATGTTACAGACAAGTATTGGCGAGTATGAGCTCAGCCAGGGAGTCCACTCAATAACAGAGAAAGTTTACAACAGAGATCGGTCTAACATCAAAATTTTACAGTGCAATCTCCAAAGGGCAAGAGCAGCCACACTCAATTTCATGGAGGTGATGTCCTCCAGTACAGCAGACCTGGCACTCCTACAAGAACCTTACTTGAGGGACGGCAAACTTCTTGGCCAACCTTCTACAAGTAAATCCTACGCCTCCAGTACGGGAATGGCAGCCATCTTGTATAACGGCCCTCTAAGTCCATTGCTTCTGGATACGACAGATTACACAGTAACAATCTTGATAGAATCCTCCAACATGAAAATAACAATCACTTGCGTTTACTTTCCCCCAAGCATGCAAATTGAATGCCTGCTACAGGAATTAAACCCAGCCGTACTGCGAACATTCCAGAATACCATAGTGGCGGGTGACTTTAACGCCACCAGCCCCTTATGGGGAGCACAAACAGAAAATCGCAGAGCGCAGAAATTGTTAGAATATGCAATAGCTCACGGAATGACAGTAATAAATAAAGAAGACTCTCAACCTACATTTGACAATGGAAGAGCAAAAGGCTGGCCAGATGTCACATTTGTCTCATCATCAATGTCAGCGTACATAAACAACTGGGATATAATGGACATACCCTCTCTGAGTGACCATCGTATAATTCAATATGAGATCAATAGTAGACTCACGTACCTAACAAAAAGACGTTTCAAGACCTGCTACGGAGGGCACACTACTTTAAAGTTTTACTTCAGGCCATGGGTGAGTGAAATCTTGGAACAACTGGATAACTGCGACTCCCCGGAGGAGCTGGATTCTACATATGACTTCATCATAACTAAATTAACTCAGGCAGCAAGAGCTTCCTACAAACTTAAAGCTATTAAGCCGAAAACATTTACATCGTGGTGGAGCAACCACCTCAAGCAAAGAAGAAGCAAAATACGAGCCTTAAGAAGGCAGGTGCAAGCGGAGAATGATGAAGAACAGAAAATATTAAAGTTGGTACGCTACAGGAAGGAGCTAGCGCAATACAAAAAGCAAATCAAGGCAGCGAAACAAGAGTCATGGCGTAAGTACTGCAGTAACGTGCAAGCAACCTATGGCACATTACAGAAAATAGCCACAAATAAGGTTTTTCAACCCCTACAACTTACCGCTAAAGTAAAACAAGATGCAAAAAGCAAAACAGAAGCTCTAAACACTATCCTAGAAACAATCTTTGTTAAAGACCAGATGGAATTTGATTTAGTAACTCACACAGAAATAAGGCAGAAGTTTAATAGGAAAAGCTGGAAAAGCAGCAACAGAGATATTACTCTTCCTACAGACCACGAAGTTCATAATATCATCAAAGCCTTAACAGACAAAAAAGCACCAGGTCCCGATGGTATAGATAATATCATTGTTAAAGAAATTCACAAAGAATTCCCAGGTTTGTTTCCAAAATTATGCAGAGCCTGCTGGCGACTCGGTCACTTCCCTAGAAGCATGAAACTAGCCGAAATTGCACTCTTCCACAAGCAGGGCAAAGATCCGTCAGACCCGGCATCTTATAGGCCCATAAGCTTACTGCCTTCAATCAGTAAGATTTTAGAAAAAGTAATTTTGCAACGCCTTAATTTCCACATGTGCAGGAACAAGTCTATAAACGAAAAACAATATGGCTTCTGCGCAGGAAAGTCCACAGATAATGCCTTAAAACAACTGCTAGACAACATAGAGCAGAACAAAGACAACAATATGGACACACTGGTTATTTCGTTGGACATCAAAGGGGCATTCGACTCGTTGTGGTGGCCAGATGTAGTCGAATGCCTAGACATCATCAAATGCCCAAAGGAAATCCTGAATCTTATACGCAGCTACTTGCAGGATCGTTGGATACAGGTTACAACGGACAATGATGTACTCAAAGTCAAGTTGGAAAGAGGCTGTCCCCAGGGTTCCTGCTTAGGACCTACACTTTGGAATCTTGTAGCGAACACAGCCTTTGCGCTTTATGACCAACAACAAGGAGTGAGTATCCAGGCGTACGCAGACGACTTTTTATTGGTCATTTCTGGTAGCACGGACATTAGGTTAAAGGCACAAAACGCAATCAATACTTTTGCAAGCTGGGCAAATCAGCACAAATTAAATATCTCAGCAGATAAAACTAAACAACTGTTTATATGTAAGCATGGAGCGCGAAATAAGATTCCCAACATTAAGCTAAATGGAGTCTCTATAAAAAAGGTCACTGACCTTAAATATCTAGGTATTATATTTAACAATAGGCTTTCCTGGGTACCGCATATTAAAGAGCTTAAGCAGAAAATAAATCAAATTAGTAATTCCATGGTTAGAACATCAGGACCTCATTGGGGCACTCCAATCACTATGCTCAAAAGCTGGTACAGAACAATCTCAGAAAAGATCATATTATATGGGGCTGCCATATGGGGAAGGAAGTTTACTGCCCACATGAGAAGACAGCTTCTCACCATACAAAGAATGCAACTTTTGATCATATGCAAAGGTTATAGAACATCCCCAACTGCGGCACTGCAAGTGCTGGCGGGTATCCCTCCACTGGACCTTCTAGTGGAGAGAGAATCACTATTAGTAAGGACATCGCGCCTAGAAAATAACGTCTCTCTGTGGCAAAAGACATTCTACCATACAGACTATGAGAAGCGCAAGCCGATCATGCTTGGACACCCTGCAGATACTGATTTATCGCACACAATATACATGCAATACACGCCGCCAAATGAGAAGGCATTTGCCATTTATACAGATGGCTCAAAGACGGAAAAAGGCACAGGCTGCGCCTACTGTGTACTCCAAGAAGGAGAAATGGTTAAAACTTGGGAAAGACGACTGGCAGACAAAAATACCGTCTTTCAGGCAGAGCTTCTTGCATTAAAAGCAGCCATCAATTTGGCAAAATAACAATTAGGATTAAAGGTCAGCATATATAGCGACTCTGCCTCAAGTTTGGAGTCCATCCGAGGGCACAAGACAAGAAGTCCTTTGGTGCAAGATATTCAGAAAATTCTTCTAAGTATCCCACCAGATGACAGACCTATCCTGATCTGGGTTCCAGCTCATGTGGGTATTACTGGCAATGAAGCGGCAGACCTGCTTGCGAAATCGGCTGCCAATGACTCCAGTAGATTGGAAAGCGCAGTAAGTGTTCCGCAGTCCTATTTAAAAAAAACCACGCTCAATAGCCTTTTTCAAGAATGGCAGAAAAGATGGGAAAGGGAAAGCACAGGGAGGAGAACCTACAAGTTCTTTCCAAAAGTCACGTGCTCAGTTAATACATACAGCGGAGCACAAACTCAATTCTACACTGGCCATGGTCCCTTCCCACATTACCTTAAGAGATTCGGCATACGAGCATCAGATTTGTGTGAATGTGGTGCGGTAGGTGATGCAGATCACTTCCTCTTCAACTGCCCACAAACCAATAAACTGCATTTAAAAATGCCAAGCAGTGAATACTGGCCGCAATGGGCAGAGAATACCCGCGGCAACAAGCAGACGAAAACTAAAATAGAGGAGGTAATCAGGCTTTGCTCAGCAAGATTCTAAGAAATTCTCCCCCTCTCTTGAGAATTGTATCTTCGCAGCATAATTTTAATAGCAATTCAAAATACTACAACAACTGAACATCAACACTAGGAAAATAGCTCACCCCGTAGAATAATAACAGGACTGTAAGAGCAAAACTATTGTAATGTAAGCATATTACTATCCAGTTTATATGTACTTGATAAAAATAATATTGTAAAGCAGTTTAAATGATATTGAAAATCCAGTCATTGTGTAAATGAATTACAAGTTTAATTTTGATTATCTCAGTAAAAGTATTGTAAATATGAATTCATATAATGTCTAAAAATGTACACATAGCTGTCATGATTTTATGTATCTGTCATATGTAACTTGTACAAGACAATGATTGTAATCAACATATCTATGCTTATTCACAGGCCTTGTATGCCCATGTAATATTTATATGTATATTCTTACACGGAGGAAATTTTCCCTTCTGCCAGGATGACTACTAACACTGTAAGACTTTTACAACAAAGTTAGGTCAGTGGTTATCTCAGGCGGCGCTCAGTGTTCAGCGACTTTGCCGCTCGGTCGCTAGTGGGCTGATATGAAAAGTGGACGAAGTGATGCAGCAAATTCCTTTCCGATGCATAGTAACCAATAAAAGAGTGTCCAAGAATGCTTTAGTTGTTTCCGTTTTCAAAAACATTCTACCGCATTCTCATTTAACTTTTAAGAATATTATCTGCAAAGTATAAAGCCGCAGTTGCCAATGAGTCTTCGACATTCTGTAAAATTTTCATCTATAAATAAATGCGCAAAAAGAAGCAACAAAATTAAAATGTTCATTGTGTTTTCAATTAAATCAACAATTTGAAAATCTAGAGGAAAATATTCCATTCACCTTCCCGTTTCAATATATATATATATATAAACATACACATGATTTACACCCATTTCAAAGAATTAGAAAGCTGAAATAAAACTGTTTAATTTATGAAACTTAATAATACTGCAGTTTTATCTTAATTAATTAGAGATCTAATTGAGATAAACGTATACTTAGTCGAGTAAATCTGTTATTCATTAATGAGCTTCTGCTAAGCAATTAAACAAGATATTTCGAAAAAAAGAAAGGAACCCCGCCCTTTTTTTTTTCCCCAATGGCGGGCACTAGCCGTTATAGGCGTTGGCCACTGCCTAGGTCGGAAGCGATGGCCATTTTATTAAGGAGGCACCTAATAGGTGGGACACCGTTGCCTCCTATTGAAGGGATAGACAATTTACATTCATGCTTTCTCCAGGATCCGAACCCGGGCTCTTCGGTTCGACGTCAGAGTCACCAACCACTTTCCCATCTGGGTGGGGAAATGAAACTTAATAAATAACTATATTTTGATTTTAAGTAAATTTCAAAAACTCAAATTCCAAAACTTTTAAAGAAAAGAAATTTTAGCAGTTAAAAGACCTAAAAAAGAGTTTGCTTCAAAAGATATTATTTTTTCATTCATTTCCACAAAATATTGAATTAAAATTTTAATATTTTTAAACAAAATAAACTGAAAAACCTCAAATACACAAAATCACCTGTTACCGAGAGGGAGGGATTTAAATACGGAATGAAAATATTTGAACATTTATTAATTATATTAAACATTTAGTTAATTATATTATTTTAGACAAATATCTTATTAAGTACAGTAAACATTTAACAAATTATCACAAAGATAATTTTTTAAAATAGTACCTATTTCACAATTGTAATTTTTCTCGCTAAATCTTCGAAACTTTAATTACACGTCTCGGAGTCCCCCCCCCCACAAATACCCCCAATATTTTGACTTTGTTGCCAGAGATGATTATCTCAATAGAAAGAAGCTACTTTACATAGTATGGGGTTGAAATTCGAGTTATAACTTACCGGCCAGGTAAAGCCGAGATTGAAAGACATCCTATGTTGATCTTGTAAATTGAAGATCCCAGAGTCCTCCTCGTTTGGATTGGTCGATTTATTAGCTGTGAGAGGCGGCGTCTGGAATTCGTGGAAAGTGCAAGGGCTATCGGGATCCACCGTGGCCTGATAGTGTTTGATGCAAATCCGGAGGTAGACGGAGCAGGTGCCCTGGCAAGAACCGTCAGCCCTATGCCGACCACTGCAACAGCCGCCCAAGATTTCTCGGCCTCCGCGGTTTTCGAAAGACACAAGATCTAATTCGAAGATGCCGAAAGATTCCACCTAAAATGGAAAAAAAAAAAAAAAAAATGTTGCTTATTAGTAACAGCTTATTTTATTATTGTCAATGCAAATTTCAACAAGATATAACATCGAATCTGGAAATAAATAAATAAATACTTCGTTTCCGTTACCTGCAGAAGGCAATTAAACTTTCTTCATCATCAAGCGCTGATTTGAAAAATGCCAAAGAACTTTTTTCCCCCCTCAAAAATATTGCATTTTATGAAAGCTTGATTTTATTTTAGCCCTTTCGGTATTGAAAATCTTTGTTAATTTAAACCGAAGAGAATTTAATTCTAATTGCAAATGTTCTAAGAAAAAGAAAATAACTGCATGAAGAAAGAATATTTTATCTGCTTTTAAAAATTGTTTTAACTTCGCTAGAATTTACAATGTTTTCTTAGAATGCGTTTTAGGGTAACAGCAAGCGTGACTTACAAGATCTTTACAAGGCAGATGGGTAGACGATGCATCTCTATGAGATGTAAGAGGTTTTCAATTGTTTAACATTTACTAGAGGCTTTAAAAAGAAAAGGTTATTTTTCTTTCAATTAAAAAAGCAGCTGAAATAAAAAAAAAATTTCAAGCAGAAGCTAACGTATATTAATTTTAATCCTAACTATTTTTCATACAATTAGAGCGACAAGAAAAAATATCCGATACGGACACCACATGATATGGCCAATAAAATAATTTTGCACACTTTTTGCTGCATTACATTTAAGCTTATTTCCTCGAATTTCATTGGAGATATATTTCTCATTTAATTAATTCAGTTCTCACTTCATGGTAAGGGAAAAATACATAAAAATTCAAAACATCTTCATCAAAAATTGTAAAATATAGAAAAACATAACACATCAAATACGGTAAAAACAGTTAAAAAGTGCTTTTTACAATTAAAATTAGAGTTTTAAGCAAAAACGAGCAATTCGGCCAGCCAGCAGGAAGACATAATTTTCGAGAAAAATTGCACGAAATTAAAATGTTAGTCAAACTGAGCAAAAAATAACTGAAGTTCGTGCACCAACTGACTTAATTTACTATTCTTCTAAGAGTTTGAAATGTAAACAAATCGCGGCTTAGCTCCACTTTTAAATTGTTGATAATTCTAGAACTATTGCATGCAGATTAACTAAAGTCACAAAAACCTTAACCGGAACACAAGAACAACACAATTCAATTACTTTTCAAGCAAAAAATGCAGAATTCACCAACATAACATTGAAGAATTAAAAAAAAAAAAAAAAAAAAAAGAGAGAGAGTTTTTTATTCTGTCCGTACGTACAGATGTCCTATTTTTTATATTTTGCATATATATATATATATATATATATATATATATATATACTAAAGAATATATTATCTCCTAATATAAATTTAGTAGAAGTATCTAAAAAGAGTGATCCCATATGTAGGAAGTATAATTCCGAAAATTATATATTTACATACATTTGGTACGGCCATTGGGAACCAAAAGGGAGGTGCAGAACTACATGTTAACGCAGTCCTATTAACAAAATTTCAGCGCTCTGAGGTTACTAGTTTTTGAGTTATGCGAGATACATACATACATAAGTACGTACAGACGCCACGAAAAATATCTCTTCTGAATCCATTTTAAACCCTTTTTGCAACCCGTTTTGGAAAAAAAAAAAAAAAAGAGTCCTTTATTCTGTCCGTACGTATAGATGTCACGCTGAAACATCGTTCAAATGGATTCGAGAGCGGTCAAAATGGATACTTTCGTTGAAATGTGATACCCAAAATTTTTCGCGATTACAGTACTTCATTTACTTCGTACACGGAAGTAAAGTTAATATGCCTGCAAGGCAGCTGTCAGCGACGTATACAACTGTCAGTAACATATCAATATCTTAGAATTCTGGAATACTTACAAACGGAGCACAGTTTTCTGATTGTATCAGTAGTTTCTATAAGTTTACTAGGTATTTCTGGAATACTAATGGATCATGTCACGTGAGGATCTCAATTTACGAGACGTTCGAATGTCATCTAAATTGCTGTTAGTTCAAGCTTGTTTAAAATTTGCTTTCTATATTCAAAAACGGATCAAAAATAGATTTTATATTTTGTTATTTTTAGTTGTAAGCCAAATCAAGGTCAGTTTACTGAAGCAACTGGCTTTACAAGACTCGCGACTATTTTTTCTGAAAAGAACCCCCAGCATAAGATTTGCAGTAGCGAAGTGTTCAAGTTGGTATTTTGAACTACACAGACAAAAATATTGGTATCTGCAGTTCAGCAGGAGTTTAGATAACTGAATCTCTAAAATTATTCTTCCAGGCAAAGGTAAAAATAATAATTCGCGAAGACAAGTGTTATTTAACAGGGCTAGTCCAAACACGCTGATGTCTCACAGTTCTTCTCCGATGCAGATAAATATAATAAACTCACTTTCTTTACTTGTAAGATATTATAAATAAATGCAAACACACACACACACACACACACACACACACACACAAAAAAAAAAAAAAAAAAAAAAAAAAAAAAGAGAACTGAAATGTTTCAGATTTTAAATTACGTCCAAAGGGGCGTTTTTTTGACGTTTTGTGTGTTACCTTTATTTATGAAATATCATGTTCTTCGCACTTAAAACCATAAATTTCAGTTCAATAGCAATGTCGCAAAATAATTTTAAAATGAGCCTTTCTTTAGAATTTCCGATACACAGTCTCACGCGCTGGAGATAAATAAGGGTCCCCCCCCCGTACAGTGTACCATTGCCGGCTTTTAAATCTTTAAATTTGTTACTCAAATATTCGTTAAAGTTTTACAAAATATGAAATCCATAATAAAACAAATTCAAAATTTCAAATTTGGGCTTCCAAATGGCCATATTCACAGTAGGATTACGTCATTCAAAATTCGATGACTCTATGTACCATTGTTTTATCACAATGCGAGAAATATATACATACATTTATGAAGATTTTTCATTATTTAATTTCTTCAAATATAATGCAGGACTCTAACATTGGGTGGCAACAGTTTGAAAAGTGAAACGGACATTTATAGTGAACCAACGCAAAATTGCAAAACGAAAAAAATAGTCCTTCAGGAACGAAGCCCCTTTGGACTGATAAATAAGGTACAGTGTTTTGAAGCAGCACTAAAACAATCTTTATAACATTCCAATATAATCGTAATTTTTAGCCATTTGAAGCTACAAAACAATGAATCTGTTGATAATTACAATCGCAAACACATTGCGTTTTTGTTCGCGTTCACACAGGCTGAGTATCCCTAATTCAATATGTTAAGAATCAACAATATACCAAACATTATATATTATTATTTTCTGTGGCAGGAAGGTCAGACAGACCATGCGATTAGCGGCAATCCAGGGCTTAAATTCATGCATTCTATTCATAAAATCTGCTTTTATAAAAGAGTTGCAAATTTTAAAATATTTCGGATTCGGAGTAGTTAACCCTATACGTGAAAACTTCTTTCCTTCCACTTCATTACAAACAAATTTAGATGCCAAAGGTATGCATTTCTATACTGCAGTCAATTTCTGAGTTTTGGGTATACATTATGTTCTAGCAGGTATTCAATTTCTCGCGGTGAACATCAACTTTCAATCATTACATCATCTGAATGCATTTTACAGCAGAGATGATGGCCTTATGTTACATATTCTCATATTGCATCTTTCATGCAACAAGTATGTTATATAAATAGTCCATACGGTCATGATACAGATCTTTCTTGAACTAAATATACCATTACAGAGAAATAAGTTTTAAAAAAATTCTCTCCGACTACATACTTCCGCTCTTACTGAGAACACAGGCTGAAATTATCGACTATAACAGGTGTTGAAGGAGGAGGCATATCCATTAAAAGGCAGTCGTGCAACAATGCGTTTTTCAAAGAATGAAAAGGTATTCGACATTGATTGGGGTGTCACTCCATTAAGAAGCGAGGCGAAGGATACGTTTTCGTAGTTGTACCTAATGTGGTAGTAACTCCTTGCAACAAGTAGCTGGTCTCACGGTTTGTGTGATTAGAAAATGATGCTCAGGAAGGCAACAAAGCACAGGTGTCTCATGGGACACAATTCCACTCACCGTTAAGTAGCCAGTTTGAAGGTGATGGATGTAATTTCCTTCACAGTGGGATCTCATGAGTGTCAGTTTAGAAACAAGCCTAACAACAGATGCTGGGAACTGTAAAAGCTCTAAAGAATTCTGTACCCAATTTCCTTTGACATCTACAGCGGATAATTTTCCTCCACTGCGTCAATAAAGGACATTATATGATCTAAGGTTTATCCTAAGTTTTAACAGTTGTTCTTTTTAGTTAAGGCTACTTTCCTGCCGCTTTCTAATTTCAGCTTACAAATTTCCTGCCAAAGTGTGTTTTTAGAATCGCGGTTAAATGCAAATGAAGGAAGAGCAGTGCTCAACGTCGAAGTTCCGCTGACTTCGTTAGGTCCCAATCACATTATGTTTCGGCTACGCGGGACTTGACGTCGAAAGAGACAATTCTCAGAACCCGCACGATTCCGGGAAACACACGTAGCTAGGTTACCATTCTCACTTACTACAAAGACTTGAACGCCGAACAGTAATCGATTATCGCTCAAATTGGGATCACGTGATCCTTCAGAAGCAGAACTTTCGTTTGATTGGTTGTCTCTACCCGGGACATTTTCTGTGAGGTTTGAAAAAATCCCGCGTAGCCGCGACATTATTTCCGTAGCTAGGCGGGACTTCGCTTCCAGCGGGACTCTTTTTTTTTTTTTTTCCTAGGAATCCTCCCATTTTAACCAGTGCTACCAGAATCTCGTTTCTCAGAGAAGTCCCGTCTAGGAGGGACTGTAGCCATATGTGATAACCTCTATCTCCTCTTAGAGAACTAGAGATTCTGACTAGCGCGTTCGCCTTTTGGCCACACTCTCTCTAAGCTATTACGGCGCTCGGCCGTATTTCAGGCCCTTGATAGCTTCGCCGTTTAGCTAGCTTTTAAGGGGCCAACTCCTGTAGAATTTTGTAGAATCCTTCGGCTATATCTTTTTAGTTAAGCATTAGTTAAGTCTGTTTTTCTTAGTACCCTTGAGTTCAAGCCCAAGTGGAGGCTGTTCTGTACGTCCTGAGAAAGGGTCATCTGTAAACTTTATTTTGAGCGATAAAGGGTAATTAACCCTTCTCAAGTTTACGTGTCTGTCTCCTGAACTAAAGTGATTATTCGTTTACCAGGTTCTCAAGGCTGTAAATCCCATGTAGGAACTTTGTAATATATATATTCTAAAACATTAGATAACATTTATCTGAAAATTTAAACAATTACTAAGACATACACGATATACCTGCATTAAATCAGTTCATATGGAAACTTGCAGTACGAAATGAGCCGACCGTAAAATAATCTATGGTAGATACAGAACAAAAATAGATTCTCTGTAACATTTAGACTTATATGTGAAGTTTGTGTCTATGTTTTTTAAGCATCGCATGCAAATATGTTTGTAAAGTACAGAAGTCTGAATCAAAATCTAACCACCAAATGAAAAAAAAAGGGAAAAGTGTTTGTTTTTATCCTACTCAAGACATCAAAGAGTCCTTTTTCATTTTACTTGTATTTCTGATTTTAGTAATTTAAGTAAAAGTAGTTAAATGATCATTTAATTTCATAACTTGAAAATGAATATTTTATTGAAAATGAAAAAAGTAGAAGGAAGCATATATATTATTAAGATTCCCTTTTTAGTTTTAATAACATTCGTGAATTATAATGATACTTAAGAAAAAAAAAGTAACAGTAACTATTACTCAAAGCATTTATAAAGCTGCTGTTTATCCCTTTTATCTTACTATAAGCATAGTAAGATAAAAGGGATAAACAGCAAAACAAATAGAATCGAATAGAAGAAAAGAAACAAATAGAAGAATAGATTTCAATACTAGATCTACAAATATTTAAATGTATTATTATGATGATGATATAGTATACTTTATCTTGAATATATTAATTCAATTTTGAAAATTATTACGATTTTTTAACGTGTGCATTTTCAATGGCATGGTGCTCATCGAAATGATATTCATACTTGCTGTCTACTTTCTGTTAAGAATATCCGGATATAATCGTCTCTGTGTGTCTAGGACAGGATTTAATTTCTAAAATTAGAAGTGCCGGAGTCTTATGGAAGACGGTCGGGAAGAGGACAAGAATAAATAAATAATTTAACTAAAAAAATAATATTTTTTAATAAAGCTGAAAATAATTCATTATTAAAATAGTTAAGTAATTAATAATTAAAGTTTAAAATAAAAATGTAATGGGTTATTAAATAAATGATAAGTAGTTAAATAATGAAACGCTGGACCTCAGGCTGAAATTACAATTTTCCTCAAAAACAAAGAAATAGTTCAATTAGTCTTTGGCTGAATTTAGGCCCCGTCTTTTTCCAGCACACCAGCAAGGAGCGTTAAAGCGGTTAAAACGTTACTAATGAAAGTAGAGAGAATATTATAAACAGTTACAGAATATGGAGGAAATTTTAACGGAGGATGAGTATTTATGAAGAGAGGAGAGTCCACTTTCTCGCCCACGATCCCCTGTCAATATAATTCTAGCTGTCAAGGAAAATATGACATGGAAAACAGTTTCTTCGAAATTCGAGAGTTAGTTGAGAACAAAGTAACAAATGGCAATTTTCTTCCCCCGTATTTACATCGTTTCAAAACGTTTGCAGGTGCTCTTTTCCGCAAGAAGATACTGAAGACTATCAGTTAAGCCAGCTGTACCGCCGTTACGACTTTTCAGCTTTATTGCTTAACTGATGGAACCATTTACCATACGCTATATTTATTAATGAATTTTGAAAAATATACATGAATGATAAGTACATAAAGTTGTACGCAAGAAGATACTAGTGCTGGAATGAAAAATTTACCTACTGTCATAAATAAATGCATTGCAGTTTTTGAAGATAAAGCCTTTGACATGTGGAAGGGAACCTTTTATTTTTAATAATAAAATCTATTTTTAATTTAATTTTATTACTAAAAATAAAATTTTCAAGATCAAAAGAATTTTCTATTAAAATTGTGGTTCAGTTACATAAAAAAAATGTCCGTGCGCTCTTATTTTGTGCTCCGGCTAAGAATTACGATTTATCTTAAAAATCAAGCAGTACCGGCGCAATTTAAACTCTGGTCTAGAGTCCCTATACTTCAATGAGCAAGATTCTGAATCATTTCACTTCAAAAATATTTTCAAATTATTTTACAAGGAAAAAATCCATGGGAATTAAGGCTGGCTAGTAAAGGAATTCACACCCATTAATGAATTAATCTACTTTGTGCAATTCACTAAACAGAAAAATGAACATATTAACACATCTTGTACAGCGGTTAATAAATAGACTATTCACCAGTCTGTGAATAATGAGACTGTTTCTCTATATCTCCGATTAGGGGGAAATGAAAAGTCCTCAAATATAACAATACACATGCTTTTGCTACTATTAGTAAATAAAAGCACAAAATCCATCATTACTTTTCAGAAAGCCACAACAATTTGAATTTTAAAATTAAAATTAAAAAGGAAATTAAGAAGCACAATTCTAACACTTTTAACAAGAAATACCTAGGTTATCAGCATATCATACTTGTTTATTACTAAAGATTTGCATTTACTTTTGCGAGAAATAATATGTAATTGCTTAGTTTTGCAACTTCAGGCACATAAAAAATTCGATTTCGTTTTTACACTGTGTTTATGTCTTAAACTACAAAATTTATAAATTAATACCCAAACTTTAGAGCAGATTGATTTTTATAGTTAGAAAGTAGCCACCATAATCTTTACTAGATAAGTTCAGTTCTTAAGAGTCTACGTTATTCCAAAATGCTAATAATTTCTTTTAAACAAGCTGCCCCAATAGCAGGAAGACAAAGCGACAATAATGGATTTAACAAGACTTCTAACGAACCTATAAAAATATTAATGGAAACTTAGTCATTTATTCATTTTTCAAAGCAATAAGAAGAGATTCTATTTTGTCTCCATATTAAGCTTTAAAATAAAAAGAGTTAACATTTACCGACATTGTTAGGTCATTTCTCCTACCGTGACAAAAGACAACGATAAAATGCCTTATGAACTCTTGCGTCATATAACTTCACAAACGAAGTCGTTCTTTAATGGATGACAGAAAAAATTAAGATCTCACGTTTCTTAGCTGTCTCAAGAGATTTTCCCACCTAGGCGAAAACCTGGGGACGAAGAGGACAAACTTGCCAGGGTAACTGGGATATCCGGATGACATCAAGCACGTTTTTGATTTTAGTATGCTTCTACATAGGCGTTTCTACGGAAACGAATTAGGTCCAAAGGGAGAAAGGAAAAAAAAAAAAAAAAAAAAAGGAATTCTTGAGATAAATTTGAAAAGGAGGTCAATGATGTACTTTAGGTCTTGCAGTGAATTTTTTTTTCTTCAATAATGCAATTTTGCTGCTAATCAAAGTAAAGTTTCGGTGAAGATGGTTTATCATAAATTTCCTCACAAGAAATCATAATTTTTAAAAGTACCAAAAGAATGTAGTGCTCTTGCAATGACTGTTACAAATACAGATAGATAAAGAATCCAGGATTTTAAGTGATTTCCTCTCATTGAGTCACCAGAATTGACCAGCTTCTGTTAAGTGAGAAGAGAAAAAAATTTCCAATGTTTGACAGGTTTGCATAAAAATGAGGTCCTTGTTTGTTTTCACCAAGCGTCCTTTATCGCGCGAGGTCTTAATTTTGATAGTGCTATGAATGCCAATTTTGATAGTGCTATGAATTACTTTTCCAAAGTCTTTATCCACAAACTCAGTGAACGTGTTTCAATCTAATAATTGATGCCAAGATTACCTTTTACTAGTATTTGATTATATTCTCAACCAAAACACATACATCCACACATTTAAGTACATTTTTCATTTTAAAATCCGACTTTTTTTCAGTCAGTCGGTCATTTTCATAAGTTTCTCGGTGAAGATTCGATGCTAACATTCTTAATGCATAAATTACATTAATACTTACAGTTGAAGAAACATTTGTTGCTGTGTAGAATTGTGCATTTTAAATTAACTATGTTCCAAATGTGATCGTTTTCGCAGTGTGATCAATCCTCTAGTTATAGAAATTCGAAAATCTTTCAACCGTAAAAATGGACATTTACTTTTCATAGAGAACAAGATGTAGGAATTTGTAATAGTCACGTTAACAAAATGCCAAAATATAGGAAGTCACTAATATTGAGAAAATAATTTACCAGCTATTACGTAAAATTACATTAAAAGTTTACAGCAAAAGATACAGGTGGTACTACACCTTCATAAAATACAAAATACCATACTACGAAAACTTTGATGTCCAGCTTACGAGTTTAAATAAATTGAAACGTACTGGCTTGCCCGAGTTATTAATTTCAGCTTAAATTTATTTCAATTTCACTGCATATTATCCCAAATTGTAGAGCTATTAGGTATCTATTTGGAAAATTAAACACGAAAATTCAGCTGTGTCTTCGCCGAGATTCGAACTAAAATATCTTATCACGTATGCCATAAAAACACACGGTGGGGAAGGCGGAAGTTCCTTCCTGATAGACATTTCACAAATACAGGTTTGCATATTTAAAAATTAATTTTTCGAGTTTCGGGCAAAAATATGAAAACTGACGTAAAAACATCCCTTGTTATATTCAAATTGATTGTAGTTTTAATCAGATATTAGTAACAATAGTTTTAAAAACCCGACAGTTCATCAGTATTGGATTATGCAACAGTGGTGAAGAAAGAATCACATTTTAAATACAATTTTAATTCTAATCTTAAAATACCAAAAGCAGTTTTACTGAGAACAGAACGCAGACACCATGGGGTTGCTTTGCCTAAAAATAGCGATGTCAGGTAGATGTTGAACAAGCAATACTTTTCGACGGATGGACGAACAGATCGAACACATCATCCCATGTCTAGGCGGAATTCTGAACCTCGCCCTCAGCGTTAAAAATAGGGCGTCGTACTTCTCTTCGATCCTCATCTGCCCGGAACAACTTTCTTCGCTTAATTAACAATGGACAAGAGCCTTACAAAAGAGAATCTCGCAGATATATTGGGTGGAATCTTGTGATTTATTGGTGGAGTCAGCGACCCTTGAGGCAGCAAGGAACTGAACAATGACCAATAAACAATTCTGCAGCTCGAAACAGCAAGAGGAGATAATCCCAGTTTAAAGATGACTCAAGCCAAGTAATAAGATACGATACTTGTCAGTTTCTTTTCAACGCCTTGCCACCACGAAACAATATATGAATTATGCTTACCACAACCGATGACCCTTGAATTCCTTGCTTGATTGGAGCCGTAGATGCGATATCTTAGTCAAAAGTGAAAAGTAGCATATTAAAAAATAAAAAAGAAAAGAAATTGAAAAGAAAAGAAAGAAAAAATTATAAAAAATCTAAAAGGTTTCAGATTTTAAATTACGTCCAAAGGGGTGTTTTCTTAACGTTTTGTGTGTTACCTTTATTTATAAAATATCATGTTCTTTGCACTTAAACCATAAAATTCAGTTCAATAGCAATGCCGCAAAATAATTTTTCGATACACAGTTCCGCCCGCTGGGGATAAAAAGCCCCCCCCCCCCCGTAGAGTGTTGCCATTGCTCGCTTTTAAATTGTTAAGTTTGTTAGTAAAAAATTAGTTAAAGTTTTACAAAATATGAAATCGATCATAAAACAAATTTTTCCAAATTTGGTCCACATGCCCATATTCGCAGTAGGATTACGTCGTTCAAAATTCGATGGCTCTATGTACAGTTGTTTTACCACAATGCGACAAATATACATACATTTTTGCAGATTTTTCATTATTTAATTTCTTCAAATATAATGCAGGACTCTGACATTTGGTAGCAACAGTTTGAAAAGTGATTCGCCGTTTATAGTGATTCAACGCAACATCGCAAAACGAAAACAATAGTCCTTCAGGGACTTGTTTAGAGTTCTGAAATGTAGCATCTAAACAAAATACAATAAAATCGATAAATTAAATGCATATTCATAAAGTTCATAACTAATCATAAATTTCGTAACATGTTTTAAAGAATCTACAAAATTTTACTTAAATTGTATTTAACACAAAATCTTTGCATTAGATGCATATCCCTCATTAGAAAACGATGCTCTATTAAAGCAGTACACATTCTATCAAGAATAATGAAAAATTTAAGAAAAATCAAGATTGCTTCTGTCGCTGACTGTTGCGACACATACTTTGAGCCTCATTAAATTATAATTGGAATTAAGAGAAGTCTGATTGAAAAACTTCCTTATTGTATGCTTCAATGTAACAACTTAAATTTTTAAAACACACGGATATTAACTTTAAATTTTATGAAAATTTCGTAATTTCAAACAGAATCTATACCAAGTTCAGAAACATATACGTCTCTCCGTCTCTAACATAAAAATAATGAAGATCCTCTCGCAACTTATAATTACATGGAAATGAAAAATATACATGATCACTAGATAGACCAAAAATTAGAGAATACCGGCATTTATTTTTATTATCATGATTTCCAGCCGAGCCGATTACTGTGTTGTAGTCTCTTTCCAGAAGAACTGTATTTGTTAATTTTGAAAAAGATAGAAATTTGATTACATATACCCTTCTTAATTTTAGATAGAGGATTAGAATTTCTTCATGCACAAGCGATTCAGGATTTCTCGGAGACAAGAATAGAATAAAGAGTTTTATAGCTGGAAATAAAGAAAATGCAATTTTTCTTTCAGATCATTAATGACCTAGACATAACAAAAGTTAATTCCTTCATGGTTTTATTATCCAAACAACGAAAGGACTTTCTTGTTACACTTACATTAATGAATCGCACCTACATAGATTTGTGTGTAAGATACAATGATCATTCTTTGCAACAAATCAATAGTGGGGTACTGATAAATTCAAAAATAAAATATTATGCGTTTCTAACTGATTAATCTGCAAAAAACGAAAACTAATTTATAAGAGTTAAAGTACTATTGGGTAAATACGACATGGAAATTAATGGAACTGAATTCCCGGGAAAGTATTTAGAAAGTTCTTTCAAACTGAAAAAATTACATTATGTAACGCAGCTTGTAACTTACTTCAAATTATTGATGAACTGTACGAAACAGCACATATCCATATCACTCATTTTCATGAAGACGTATAAATGAAAAAAGAATTTTTTAAAAAAGAAACTTTATTCTTTTTTAGGTAAAGACGATTGCTTTCTGAAACTTTTTTACACACATTTTAGTATTTTTTTTTATAGTATGAAGCTTCCTTTTCAGTTTTTTATGTATTTCAGACAATTTCTTTGGAACTGCTCAATCTTAACAGTAAACGTTGTTGGATAATAAAATTCTCTCATCCTTAGCCTCAAAATCTCCAATCAGTTAGTTATTAATTAATTCATTTCCAACTGAATAGACGGAACGATTTGTGAGGGAAAAAAATCAAGGAAAAATTCTGAAAGAACTGTACAGGAAAAAATGTGATAGATATATCAATAAGAATGGCTGCGTGCCGTTGTTGCTGATATAATGTGTGTGTGTGTGTGTGATTATGGCAAAGCCTCGAGGGCTATCTGCCTAAGAGGAGGGATGCCTTCGTGGAGGACTTTCTAAGGGAAACTGGCTCGTATACACGTTACACATGGGGAAAACCACGAAAACGCCCATGCAGCCAGCCCGTTCGCGGGATTCGAACCTCGGACCGAACTACCAGTGTTCAGCGACTTTACCGCTCGCCCGCTGGTGGGCTGCTGATATAATGAGCGAGAATTATTGATTTTATGCGATTTCATCACAAAAAAATTTAAAAAAATTCATTCGAATTTTGAAAAAATCGCTTCGAGGTACACTGGCATCCTTCTCATCAAAAGATTGAAAAGTTTTAGTGAAGAAATGGGTACTGATTCAGCGACAACAAGTGACGCGAATTCACTTTGAAAGATTTGCAAAAGAAATTAAGGGAATCTAGTTGCGCATGCGTTATAGACAATGTAAAAACATGAAAATCTCCAACATGTCAAGTTTGTTTTGCCCTTACGTTGAAGTGAACAGCCAGTATTTCGCAAAGCACTTAGAAGACTTAATTGAAAATGCAGTGTCTAAAGAAACACTATATTTTAATGGAATTTTACGGAAAGGTAAACCTCCGTAGAGAACATTTTAAAGGAAACTGGTTAATATTCGCGTTACAAAAGGGGGAATCACGATAATTCTTATGCGACGCGATTCTCCAGTATGACTACTAGCGTTCAAGGATCTTGCAACTGGGCTGCTGATAAGGATCTTCTCAGCTGTTTCCATAGCCTGCCGATTGTAATAGTTTAGAAGTATTCTTCGAATTACTCACTAAAACAATATTCAATAAAGTAATTACTTACGTCTTCTATATGTTTAACTCTCGCAGCACTTTACCAATCCATTTTAAGCTCAAATAAATTTATTCAACGAATCATGGTTCTAAAAAGCTAATAAAAGAATTCCGAAATTATTCAGTCGATACCCTTTAGTAATTAGTAGTACATGACTTGCAGCTCAGAAAACGAAATTGGACACCTGTTTCGTTGAAAAAGGGGGGGATAGATACTGCATTGGGGGAAGAGGGAATGCTTTTTTTTTTTTTTACCGTACCAATAACAAACCCTATTCACGGACAATCTCTCTCGAGGGCAAATCGTTAACAAAAGACAAAAAAATAAATAAAAGATCCATAAAAACGACTGAGAAACGTACTTTTTTATTCTGAAATATCTTTCCCAGGCATACCATGAAACGCCCGAACTGCTATTACCTCATCATATCAAAGAGATACATTTCGAAGATAAGAAACATAATGAGAGGGGGGGACACTGTGACTTTAAGGTCAACCATAGTTAAGCTTTCCACCGATAACTTTCACGGGATAATTGCTGACACATTATCGGTGACCTGGGATAAACCTGTTTTCATTTTTTAAAGTTCATTTTTTTGCAGAAGTGATGAATGTCAACCCATCGTATGACATTTCTTGCCTGCTTTTGTTAAGACATTTTAGGTATTAAATATGACAAAATATATTTCCATGTCACAGGCTCTGCAAAAACACAAATGACATTTTGTGACAAATCTGTCGTTCACACGTTCGGATTTTACGCGTGCTTTGAAAATTAAAAGTTAGGTTTTTTTTTTTTTTTTTCTTTTTAAATCTAATAGCGTAAAGGATTTGGCATAAAACCAAGTAAATATGTCCACTTCACAATAACGTTATTAAAAAAATAACGCTAGGGAATATCTGTCTTGGGAAATATGCTTACCATGGATAATTTTTGAAAGAGAAATCTGGTTCATAGCCATACACATGAAAAAAATCAAAGAAGACGCCCATGCAATGAATGGGCTCCGCCCTGTATTCAGTCCTGAACAAAAACTGCTACTAATGTTTTATTCTCGTATTCACTCATTATCGACAGGCCATTAGACGTGCAGAGAGTTTAAATTCGTATTAATTTACCATGTTGCATTCGATATCATTATGCAAATGCTTTTTCTTTTCAAACACATTATTTAACATAACATTTAACGATATTATATAAGCGAAAAGCCAAATTAAAGAAACGACTTTTTTTCCCTCTGATGATAGAGAATAAGACGAACATTATACAAACAAAGCAGATCTCTGTGAACATATAGTATAAAAAAGTCATCATTTGGCCTCTAGCGCTCCAATACTTCTCCACCTCAGAGGCTCTATGCAATGTCGGGGACCTTCCAATGGAGGGGACTTTCCGACATGTCCCACCTCGGTCGTGTCGGAAGGTTCGCAAAGGGAACAGTTTGGGCTGGTACAAGTACCAACACGATTCAGATGGCTCGCCAAGCACTCGTGGCCAGTTTCAAGCCTAAAACTGGCCACTGCCATTTCCCGTGGTTTGTCTAGCAATTTCCTTTCCAAGATGTTCCTCCAGCTCTTGCTTGAGACACGCGTCATAAGTTTACATCTCCATTTTTGTTTAAAGGTTTACGAATGTATAGATTTCCAGAATGAATGGAGAAAAAAAAAAAAAAAAAAAAAGATTTGTTGATAAAGCAACGTTTTTACATCTTGCTTGATGCTGTTTTTAATGAATGGTAAGTACACTAAATGCTGGTTGAATCGTCTGTAGTTCAAACACTGGCAAAAATGATTGTCTGGTAGTCTGAATAAAAATTTTCGTCATGTTTGCTCGTGTATAGTCAGAATGCAAGCCCGTTTTTCTTGAAAACTCCATGAGGAAATCCTTTCCCAAAGCTCATATGAATTGCCTTATTTATACCATTAATCCCGTAAGCATATTAAAGAGCCAAGAAAACTAGTATAAACGAATCTATACAGTTATAATAATAATGCCACATAGATACATAACTAGTTGTGTCTATCGGTGCGTATGCAAAGTGTTAGGATATTTGTGGAAGCTTCTAGAGGTCTTTCGAACTTGAAAACGAGAATTTTTTAAGATTTAAGCGATTTTTATTGCAATGGATCATCAGATGCTCGTCAGATGGGCTGTAACATTTCGAAGGTAGAGGCGGAGTTTGGATTTTCACGTATGCAGTTTCTAGAACGTACTGTGACCGCAAGGATTCTTGCAAAATTTTATACAATTCATAAAAAGATACCGTGATTTTTACCTAATGGGGAGAAAATGTTATTTTCAATCAAGAAATGCTATTGAAAACTTACAGGGGAGGAAACACAAATGCATCCTTCTAGAATTTTAATTCCCCGTCTCCCGCTTTCGGCTTTCCGACGTTATCCGCGCAGATGGAAAGATGATAATCTGATTTAGATTGAATATGCGCTGATGTCAAAGATTTTTTTATATGATATATCTTTTAAGATTTGCTTAATACTGTTGACGATTTTACAGTTAAGTTCAACTCTTTCTGATGATTAAATCTCATCCTAAATTATAGAAATATCCCAGATGTTTAAGTAATTTAAATAATAAAAGCAGAGGTGAAGACCCCTCCCTCCGCTAAACCCAATCAAGAGCAGATGCCGAGGTTCCACGAAGCCATTGTTAAACTGAGAAATTTTGAAAGTTTTGAAGTTTGCAATTTTCAAAAATAAAAAAATATTGAAAAAAAAATGAGTGATCTTATTTTAAATTTCAGTTCAATAATTTAAGTGAATTTAATTCTAATTTATAACCAAAGCAAACGGCAAGGAACATTCGATAACTGAGTAGTTAAAAGAGGCAAGATTTGTAAAATGTAAGTTATATTTCTATATTTTGACTAAATTTTGGCTTTCACGATATGAACTTCATACAGCGAATTTTTTTTTTTTTTTTTTTTTTTTTTTTTTTTTTTTTTTATCGTCCCTATGGCTTTTTAAACGAATTCGATTCCGCATCACTTTTGTAATTCTGACAACCGGTTTTACTATGTTACTAGCGGCTGCACCAAAGCAAAATTTCTAAGTTCTGTTCACATCTAAAAAGAAAATGTATCAAAACATTTCCATATAAATAAAATCAGTTAGACAAAGACCTGAAATTTTTTTTTTAATACGAATGAAGTAAGTTCTATGTTCTCAAGCTATTTCCGCTTCATCTTAACTTGACTCGCTTTAATTTATCGTAGATTTGCAGAAATATCAAATTGTTTCAGCTTTTATGTTGGCTTGACTAATTTCAACATCTTTAAGAAAATTTCATAAAAACATTCCTTCAAAAATAGAGAAAAACGGACGGAGGTAGAAACGGGCCGCGTGACTGCATAAAAAATTTTAGTCTACCTCTGTTTAGAAAAGACGAATGGAAATTTTACAATTTCACCTAGTACGCGCGTCGACGCAGAATGCCGAACAGCATTGACGTTCAGCGAAAAAAGCAACTTCCAAGGTGATAAAATTAGCATTGTCAGAGTTTTTAATTAATATCGCGACTGATTAATGTCGTACGAAGATGGAAATAGTCGAAATGGCTTCCCGCGAATTTTAGAATCCAGAGACAAAAATAATTTCTGGTTTGAAGCAAAAATGATTAAAAAAAAAAGTTATTCTTCAATAATCAAAAGCTCATAAGTAGAATTTTCTAATAAATGTCTCAATTAGTAATGTTTACTATCTCATTATTTAAAATGCCAATGACCATTAGATGAATGCAATACATGCTGCAAGATTTTGATATATTTATAAGCACACTACATGCGTTTTATAGCAATAGTCTTGGAGGCATCAATCAAAATTTAACTGCTAAGAGGAACTGCCCTTCATTACAAATATTCCCCATAAATTTCCAAATATCCCTACATCTCATTTATTTTAAAATTAATTGATTGTTTATACTGAGCTGCAAGGAGCAAACAAAAAAGACGCTATCATTTAAATATGTGAAAGTGCAAAGTGAACAGCACTTCAATACGCTGTATTTTCCTTTCTGCCGGAAGAAGGGGCGATGATGGAAGCTGCACAACTAATTCATCCCAGTCTAAACACAAGTACTATCGGAAAACCAAACTCGTATTCTAGGGATACAATTCGAGAGATCCTTTATTCGAGAGATTTTTTAATAACCCTTCACAGTAAACATAATTTAATAATCCTTCATTGCGGACATTTTTATAATTATTACAATGGTAACATTTGTTATCTTTAGAAATTTATAGAAACTTACAATGCAAGCAAAATATCTTTTACAAGATCTATGACATGGCTGAGGCAATGAACGTTGATAGTTATTCTCAAATTTTAAGCTTAGCTGAACAGGTTACACATATATTTTTACTATATTAATATGAACACATGGCAATTTCCTAGGATCCTTCATGGCGGTAGCCATCTTAAAGCAGCTAGAGCTGTTCAAGTATAATAAACTGCTTCATTAACATTCGTGTTCTGTAATTTCATACGATTTATATGCCTATATCTTTTGGCCTACGACAGCATTTCACAAATTTTCTGTATTGAACAAACATTCCAAATAGGTTTCAAATCGCATATGCTCCTTGTACGAGTTAAAAAAATACTTCAAGAGTTGCTTACTTACTATTTTTACTTTTAATGACACATTAGCTCGTTCGACAGATTGTAGAATCCAATAACTTTTAATAAATATTTAAAATTTATTGAATTTATTTAATACTTTGTAGAGACATTAGGTATTTTTTTGGAAGCAGGAGACTTGAAAAATGAGCAACGCCCTCGCTGGGAATCGAACAACGGACCTCAGAAATACGTGCCCAGCGTGCAGACCAATACACCACGAAGACAGGAGAAGAAGGCGGGAGAAATACCTTATATACTTCCCCTTTTTTAAAAGGCGACTGGGATTTTAGGGGACCTAATCGCAAAATCCTGGGTGTGGAAAATCATCATCCACCATCCTTTTTAGTTTGAGCGCCAGTATAGAGACATCAGAATATTTTGGAAGCAGGAGAATTGAAAATTGAACCACGGACCTCTGAATACGCGCCCAGCGTGCAGACCACTACACCACGAAGGCGGGAGAAATACCTTATATACCACCACCCCTTTTAAAGGGCGACTGGGATTTTTAGGGGACCCAATCGCCAAATCCTGGGTGTGGAGAATCATCATCCACCATTCCTTTTAGTTCGGGCGCCACTGTAGTGACAATAGGTATTTTGGAAGCAGGAGAGATGAAAAATGAGCAACGCCTTCTCCAGGAATCGAACCGCGGTCCTCTGGAATACGCGCCCAGCGTGCAGACCACTACACCACAAAGGTATGCTAAGAAGGCTGGAGAAATACCTTATACCTTTTACGACTATATCTTTTACACATTACGACCATTTTGCAAAGTTAAGATCTGTCTATAGATTCGGTTTGAAAATAGAACCACTCTCAAATAATAAATAAAATAACTTTACGTTCAAACAAATAATGTAAAAACTCATCAAATTCGGTTAATTCGGACACCATCTCTAAAGCCTCGTATAGACAGTCAAGAATTTTAATGCAGTTTTTTTTTACCAATTTAAATTACGATTATAAATATTTTGAATAACGAAAAATTTAATAAGATATTATTAAATGGTGTCATGAAAACGTAAATTCGTTTAAAATGTTACACAGAAAGACATTAAAAACCTTCTACTACCCTAGAGTTCCGCAGAACACCAAGTTCGAATATCCCTAATTTATGGATATGTATATTACGTTCTTATGCTTTCCTTGATCATTGTGTACAACTGATATTACTCTGATGTTCAACTAAATGCGCCTAGATGTACCCAGTCATTGATTACAACTTTTCTTTAAATCATCAAATTATTAATTCATTTCTTTATGATATTGATCCGAAACAGCTTTTGCCGTAAAGTGGCGCTTGTGATTTTGTTGAGGAATAGATACATTCACATTTTGTACCCAAATGCCCAGAAATACGTATATATCCGCTAAAACTAACTGGGAAATCAGCGTTCCCTTACAGGGCCGGTGTTCTAGTACAAAACTTGCTCAGCGGAGTAAGTATCTAACGGTACAATTTCATTTTTTTCTTCCCGCGAATGGCCTTTGTTGACAAATTGGCTTTGGTCTTTTTATCCTTCCTAACCGTTTTCCCGGCGGAATTCTTCTGAATTGCGCCGGAAGTGGACAGCCGGAAATAGAGCGCCGCTAGTGTTTTGCCCCTCAACAACGCAGCGCTCTCAGTTTTATAGTAAATAAATAAAAGATAAACTACGCAGAAATATCACTCCACGGCCTTTTCCTATGCTTTTGTCGAAGCTTCTATGAAGCGCGGAAGCCCCCCCCCCACTGCAATTATGCAAAACGAGTCGTGCCTTTTAAAACGTAGATAAAGAGTAGTGAGTGATTACAGCTGGGAGATCACTGTAGTATCCAGCAGTTGCAATTGAAATAATAAGGCATGGTAAAAGAGTAGAAAATATTCATAGTTCTCTTTTGGTAAACAGGATGAGTACTAATATGCAAGTTTTACTTTGAAGGTAAAAAAAAGATTCAAATGATGCATGCACAATTTCTGAAAATTCTAATTTTAATTAAAATTAAAATTTATAACACCCGTGGAATTTTCTTTTTACACACAATATATATGTAGGGAGTTAAAAAAATCGTTTCGTTTCACAATAACTAAAAAATCTGATGTGTACACCACACACGTTCTGAGGCTACTCGTTTTTGAGTTATGCGAGATACGTACGTACAGACGCCACGAAAAATTCTCTTCAGAATTAATTTTAAAGCAGTTTTATAATTTTTTTTGGAGGAAACGAGTCTTTTATTCTGTCCCTACGTACAGATATCACGCAAAAACATCGTTAAATTGCATTCGATAGCGGTCAAAATGGATATTTTCGTTGAAATATGCTGCCTGAAACTTTTCGCGATTACAGTACTTCCTTTTTACTTCGTTAAAGGAAGTAAAAAGCGGAAAGTAAATAAAATGGCGAAAACTAAGCTATTCAGTATTTCCCAACAAACGTCCCATTTTTTCCCCTTTTCTTTTCTGCTGCACACAATTTTCAGTTAAATAGCGCAGGAGTGGAGGATGGCATACATTAAATAGATGCAATGGTTACAAAAATTTTCAAATAACCACTAATTAACATATTTATCCCACTATATATGAACTAAATTTAATTTAAGTGCCTTGAAGATCTTAATGAAAGAACAAGGCGAATTAGTGAAACTACAATGGAATGTTCCTTTTCAAAAGTATATAAAGAAAATCCCCAAATAATATAAACAGAAAAAAAGAAGCCCTTTTCTAAGTTTACGAGCCAGGATTACTTAACTTACAAAGATTACGACAACTAGAATACATCAAATATTTCAGTGGAATGGAGGTGATTTATTATATTATATTTACACTAAATTGTTTTTGGTTGCTTATGCAATGAAATCAGCTTCAAAGCATCTAATTTTTTACTTTTATCTCTTGATTTACCTTATTCTTTTCGTTTTATTCATTTTATTTACTGCCTTTTTCCCCACTTCTTCCAAACTTTATCAATGTTATTATTATTATTATTATCACTTTCCAGTTTCGAACGGTTATTTTTCTTCTTGTAACACTATCAGATGTGTATGCACACAAAAATACAGAAAACCTCTCCGTGGACTAGAAAATAACAATCTTCCTTTTCGGTTACGGTTATGCTCCCTGCAACGATAATAAGATAAAAATGTTAATACTGATTTTTTCAGGCGGAAAGATGTCGTAACAAAAACTGAAGATAATACTAATTGAAACTACGTTAATTTTTGTTGCAAATAAAAAAGCGTTTACGTCGCCCTGTGTATGACTTCTTTCATACAATGTCGTAGGCAGGTGATAGATGGCAGCAGATACGGTTCGATAGCAGGCAAATATAGGCCTGCAGCTATCTAAGGTATAAACTTTTCAAATGGTCTCACAGAAATTGAGAAGGTCCACAGAATGCAGAAAAATGGAGATTTTTGCAAAATGTAGCGCAAATAATATACGAATGGAGAAAGAGAAATAGTTTCAGACGACGAAAATTATGAAAACGAAAAGAAAGAAATCTGTTTTATTGTTGTGTTATTGCATTCAAAAGTACGTTTTCGAGTCACATATCTTATAACCTGTTTCATATGATTTTCAGCACTTAATTTACCTTACAAAAATTTTTCTACTTTTGTTAGTTAAGTACTTTATGCTTTTATTCCTCTCCATCATCTTTTCAAAACAAAATGCATCATTGCCGTCCACTGGGACATCCAAGCAAAATATTCAATAATACCATTCTTCTAGAGGCAAAATCTAGCGGAGATGACGAAGAATGCGGAAAAGATAATTTTTTCAATAACAAAATCCCTCTCATCCGGTGTTACTTTAACTGGTCTCCACTTTAAATAGCCATACCTTATAAGGTATTTATTCCGCCTTCTTAGCATGCCTTCGTAGTATAGTGGTCAGCACACTCGGCGCGTATTCGAGAGGTCCGTGGTTCGAATCCCGGCGTAGGCATTGCACATTTTTCATTTCCCCTGCTTTCAAAAAATACCTAATGTCTTTACAACCTTCCGTCAAGAGTTTTTAAACCACTAAACTTATTTTTGCTGTTATTTCTGTTATACATACATGGTTCTGTTACATTGCAGTTAAAATATACCCTCGCACTGTATTCCAAGATAAAGTACCCTTTCGTTCAGGTAGTAAATTAAAATATGAACATCACCAATCACTTTTAAAGTGCCTGGAGATTATGTTAAGGCTAGTAGTTATTCCCCGTGCTTTTTAGAGCTCATTTGCCTCTTGTGAATGTCTTTACCATTCTTCCTCTTAATTCATTTTAATATTAATTACCACAATTTTATCTAGAATAAATATTACTAATATACAACATGTATATTTTCTTTTTAATTCCGTTATATAATTTTTCAATGATATTTTCTGTGCCTTTTTCGAATTGACAGGCCAATTCCTCACCCGATTTATCGTCCAGAACCGTCGAGGTTGATTGATTGAGTTAGATTAGATTAGGTTACTGAAATACGACAAAGCACACAAAAGCTATCTGCGTAAAATAAAGGAAGGGTGATTTGGTGGAGAACTTTCTAAGAAAAACTGCATAAGAGGAAACTACGAAAAACTCCTGTGCAGCCATCAATTCATCTGGTTTCGAAACCGGGTCGACTAGTACCATTCAGCGGTCTTAACCACTCGGCCACTAGTAGGGCTTGATTAAGCAAAGGTCTTCTGTATTATTAGAGAACCATAAATACTTCATTAACTAAGTTATGTTATTAGTTATCTAACACTGACAAAAAAAAAAAAAAAAAAGGCAAAACAGGTTAAGGAGACCCCGGAATTGAAATTCCAAACTATCTCCAGTTTTCCTTTTTTTTTTGGAGGGGGGGATTTAAACTGTTCTATGAACTATTCCAGTTTGAAAAACTTAGTTCAAGAATACCGAAAGTCACTGTCTTCGAAATAAGACTAGGATAGATAGTATGTAAGAGTTCCAGCGTCGATATCTGCACTGCAAGAGTCTAAACAATGCGACAGAAACGGTCCTTGAGCCCAATAGAGGCCGCGCTGAAAAGGAGGAGGTGAAGCACCGTGTTTTCCGCCCATACACAAAAATCTCCTTTCAATGGATTCCTTCATCCGTTCCTTAGACTTCACGCATGACGTAGGGGGAGTACGCCTTCGCCGAAACATATACCTTATCGAGAAGCACCTACCGCTCTCTCCCAAGATATTCAGCTTTCTACTGAAAATATCATTCAAACAATTGGTTGCAACAATAAGGTCATTGAAAGTTTTGAAAAATTCTTCGTGTTTCCTTATTTCAATTACGGTTTTGGGATACTGTCCAAAAATCCCAGTTTTACAGCTGTAGTTAAAAGTTCAGAAAAAGAACGTAGCAATATTCATCTCTATAAGGAAATGTTATAAAGAAAATAAAATGTACGTTATTTGGAGGCGACACCCTTAAAAGTGTAAGAATTATGTTAATTTTATTAACAGTTCAATTTTGAGTTAAAGTTCCTTTCCTATCGATTCTTAACTTCAACTTACACTTCCGGCCAGAACGTAGTTTTAGAATCACGTCTGAATATATAATGAGGAAGAGCGGTATTTAACCACGAAGTTCTTCGGTCTTAGGGAAAGAGATAGCAGGTATTCTGGCTGCACGCGTCCGCCTTTTTAGGCTACTCTCGTAAGCTATTATTACGCTCGGCCGTACTATAGGCCCTTGATAGCTTCGCAGTCTATTAACGTTAAGCGGCCAACTCTGTGGAATTTTGATAGCTTCAGCTATACCTCTTTAGTTTAGTTAATTCTCAGTATCTTAAGTTCAAGCCGAAGTGTCGGCTTTATTGTACACTCTAAGACGGAGTTTTGTTAAATTTTAGTTGGAATAATAAAGGATTAGTTTACCCTTCTATCTTGTTGTTTCCTGTCACACGAACTCAAGCAATTATTCGCTTATCAATTCTTATGATTCTTCACTTCCAACAGTAACCTAGAATTACAAAGTGAGGAACTCTACAAAAGTTCCGAAACGAGAAGACTTCACCATGCAGAATCGAAATTTTGATTATGGAGTTGTCATACATTAATAAATGCACACCTTACAATAAGATCAGGTGTAAGTTTTCTTGTCAAAAGTACTGAAAAATATGCGGTGATTCACAGCGTGTTAGTCTTAAAATGTACACTGTAAATTTGATTTCGATCCCCTGCTGGAAATTATTCTTATCATTTCTATTGCGCAAATGACTTGCGAATTAGTTTTCTAAACATACAAACAAAATTCAATTAACCTTTAATGTATTATATAACGTTTGCATACATGTTTTCCACAAAAAGATAACATTTTTAGAGTAGATTATAAGTATGTTTGCATGCATGTTTTCTTCACATATACAGAATTTATTAAGTAATTAATAGGTATGCTTGCTTATATAGTTTCTCAAAGTATAGATTTACCTGAGGAGGTAAAGAGATATTCAAAATCGTACATCATAAATATATGCGTAAGACTATGAGAAGAATAAATTATTTTTACAGCTTCCACAGATCAAGCACTATGGTCCTGAATTTATAAGAAATAATACTACATCATATTTATAATTATATCTGCTGATAAATATTGTATTTTCTGATTAAAACTAATGTATACTATATGCATTATCCTCCTCAATGGCCGGCTTTAGCCGTTTATAGGTGTTTATTAGCTCTTTTTCATCCATCTGGTCCCCTTAAGGATCTGAATAAAGAATGAGAGGAGGCCAGTAATGACTGAAATAATTTCCTACCCAAAAAATAATACGAAATTTGTACATAAGTTTTCATTATGCAAAAAGTAATACTTAATGGAGTTAAATTTTAGATAAATTTTCAAGCCCAGATGTTACCACTTGGATGCATTTTAGCAAATCTGAAACGAATCCGATTATCAACTGCAATAAAATTTCTAAACCAAACAGCAATTATGCTTTAAGTAGAGTTATTTCAATCCACATAATTACAATGTTATAACATTGGTACTATTCAAACAAAAATTACATGAATTTAACTATCATTACAATATTATTAAGTGGGGGGGAAATAATTTCAAATGATCAGAAGGTATTTTTAGCTTGTAAGCTGCTAATTAAATAAGAATTTGAATTTGTAAATTCTTGGCTTACGATTCTTTAACTTTTAAGTATCCTAGAATTTATTGAATACGATCATGAAATATGCACCATGCTTATATAGGGCATTCATGAAATATGAAATTCATGAAATATGCACCATAGGGCCGGCGCCAGACCTGAAGCAACCAATGTGGCTGCACTACATGGCAAATTTAAGGAATACAGAATTCTATAAGCATTGGGGTTAGAATTTCGGCAAGGCAGAGATCGTAACGGGCAGCAGAAAGCTTAAAAATCACGAGAAACATATTTCCAAGAGCTAATAACATGTTGAAACAGTTTGTCAAGCTACTGTAACAATAAACAGAAAAATAAGCGCTACCCGCATCTCCACATTACAAAATAAAATCTAATCAATCAATAAAACGTGAAATCGCAAACAAATCTACACAATCTTTCAGCTGGTTTATAAACTTGCTTTATATTTGCCCCCTCCTTTTATTTTTTTATTTCCCCCCTCCCCTTTTTTGTTTCTCTTTTCTGTCACGATCCCACGCTCGTTGCGACGAAAATCGAGGCGGGACCGACACCCGGACCTCACACTCCTCGTCGTATTTCCGGCGTTGTAACGAAACATTTCCGGAAAGGGCGGCACGGAAGGACCCACTCAAACTTACGTTTTTTTTTTTTTTTTTTTAAACAACTCAAAAGCAAACATTTCCTCGATTTCTCTGCATGTAAGAGCTATCAAGTCGAGGATTATGCTTCTTTTCTCGACGACAGAAAACCCGGGATGGGGGGGGATGTATTTATCTGTCTATGAATGCAGAACATGTTACACCTTATAAGAACTTAAGAAAACTTCAACCTGCAATTTTCAGTGTTAATGTAGCGATGCAAAGATCACCACGTCAGCATGTGTAGTTCAAGCAGAAATAGTGACAAAGCTATTTCAACTAGTAATTCCTGTTTAATTGTAACACAACAGCTGGGTTCTTCTTCTTATTATTTATATAATTTAAAGCAAATTGCCTATTTAGAAAACAAATTTTCAGCAACGTTTTGTTCCCTCTTATTTATTTGCACATATAGAGAATTCATTACAGAGAACTTTGGTTCAAATTTTATGAGATATTCGGCAAATAAATTGTAAAAATGTCATTTCCACCACAGGCTTTTCGAACTGGACCATTTTCTCATAGCTGCCAAGGTCTTTCGAATACTTTTTTTTTCATTAATTCAGCATTCTGTTTAGTGTCATTAAAAAAAGTACAGACTCCCAAAAAACGCATCGTGCTTGGAGCACATGCCACATTTACCCGTGTTTATATAGTTAATTAATTTCAATTTTTCTCAAACGTGAATGCATTTCCATGTGTATATGCCGTGTATTTGTGACACACACTGCAACCAAATGTAAAATTTGCTCTTGAAAATACAAATGTGATGCTATAAACTATTTACTTAAGTTTTTAACTAACACAAAATTTCTTCAGGGTGTATGTAAATAACTTAACGAAAACACGACTTTTTAATTTATAAGGTATTTCTACCGCTTTCCTAGCGTGCCTTCGCGGTGTAGTGGTTCTGCACACTGGGCCAGTATTCCAGAGGTCCGTGGTTCGATTCTCGGCGAAGGCGGTTGCTCATTTTTCATCCCTCCGGCTTTTCCAATCAACCTAATGTCTCTACAAATTCACCAGCTTGGAAGTGAGATTGGGACAAACCACTGTTGCTTCGAAGCCTTAGCGGGCGGCCAAACTGAGTAATCCTGCTGTTTAAAATTTGTAGCCGCCCAGCTGGTGTAGTGGTTAGTGACGCTGACTGCCATACCGATAGGCCCCGTATCGAACCCCGGAGATGGATGTTTTGTGAGCGTATAAGAGTTTGAAAGCGGCAAGAGAGGCATTCAAACTACACGACGAGTTCAAAGTCCCCTCGAGAGATTAGTTAGGGAAAGAGGAGTGGAAGACCTTCACTTCGGCCCCTGGGGTGCTCTTCCTCAAAAATGGAGTAGAAATATACCTGTACGACCAATGGTTAAATTCTGGGTGTTTTGCCCACTTCTGGCTGTACCTGTTTAAAGTCTGTGCCGCCCAGACAGGATAGTAGTTAGCGTCGCTGGTAGTCAATAGTTTTGAAGTACCAAAGAGCCCGGATTCGAATCCTGAAGAAGAAATGGATGTGTGCCAAGGATGCATTCAAAATATACGCGAGCCGAATGTGTCTTGAGAGTTTGATGATACGAGAAGAGGGGTGTCAGGCCCACAGACCGACCCTCGAAGCGCTCTTTCTTGGAATTTCTTGGAGGGGGAGGAAAGCTTAAGTCATCTAGTACTACTTCAATCCCCTATGGTACTACAGGAAGTGTTGACCTAGCTTCTGTCTACACCTGTTTAAATTTTGTAATATCTACTTACAACAAGAACCATATGCATCTCATCCCAAGATAAATTTGCATTAGAAAATCACAAAACTTTTTTTTTTTTTTTAAGTGGAAGCTTGCAGTCTTTCTGCACTTTGAATCTTTTTCTATAAACTGTTTTTACACATTCTGCACTTTCGGAGCAGTATTCCATTGGCCATACTAGATTTCTACACAAACTGAACAGTATGCCTTAAAACTGGAAATGAAAAGGAAGGTGATTTTACTTTGATTTAAAAACTAATTCAAAACAATACACAACAATTTTGGTCACCGTATATTTCGCATATCAATTTCGGTTGCTAAAACTTATAACAGGTACGCTTAATATCACCAGAAAGACAGCAGTCCGCCAGTTTTTACTTACGCTCAAGAAAACGATTAAAAATTTAAAACTTTTTCCTAATGCTTTCGTAGAGACACAGAAGATACGAACGAAACGTGGGGACGGAATTAATAGTTTAGCTTTCTTTTATCGTTATCAGACTTCCCAACCTTCCGGTAACGAGAAGAGCAATAACAAGAGAGTTCATTAAAAAGACTCTCGAGATAAATTTCACAAGTCACGTAGCAGCGAATAAGTACCAATTAAAGTAATTTCGCGGATCTACTACGATTAAGCAGTCTTGATTCGGGATTCAAATCCAGAATTTACTCAGAAGAGCTAACCACAAATTACACAGCAGTGTATCAACCAAATAATAACCGGGAAATCTGCAGAATTTGAGGAGTTACAAAACAAAAGTTGGGATATGATTTCACAAGATGTCTATAAAGGAGACACGCCACTTTAGTTTGAATTCACAAGAATGCAATGCTATATAACTATATATATATATATATATATATATATATATATCTTTCCTTTAAGTACCCTGTAAATGTTAAAGTTTACGAAGTGTAATGATAGAAACGGGGGTGATGCCTTTTCTCCCTTTAGGCCATAGTCGAAACTATAAAAGTGAAAACTCTCACTGAAACTAAATGATATTTTGCAACATGCTACATAGATAGAAATAGATTTTCATTCAGAAGTAGATTTCATTTCATTAGGCATTCTTCGGGCAATTGGTAGATTCACACGAAGGCATGAATTTTGCAGGTGAAAAACAGCAAGATAAAAAATGTTGCTATCTATTACAATTTTTTATGAAAATTGACTACAGTATTTAATTGAAATGAGTACAACTACGGCTTAAATTCAGTCGTAGCTCGGTTCCGTAACTTCTCAGTTAAATGAAATCAAAATTCCAACCAAAGCGTACCGGAGCAACAAATGAAATAAATTATAACTTTTTGTTGGTGGTATTGTGACTAATCTCGCTTGTTTGACACCAGAGCATGGCCACGAAATTTATCGTGGCAAGTAGGCAAGATTGCGCCTGCCGTTAGCAACAGCCTTGGCAACATACAACTGACAGTACGACTTTGTACGACTTGTACTCAGTTCCGTCCCCCCCCCCCAGTTTTGAAGGGAGAGAGGGGACTTTCGGTTACTCGCATATTTAGCGTGCTTCCATGCTGCATAAATACTATACATACAAACATCTATGTGTTCTCCGATATTCGAACTCGGGCCCTTCGGTACTGCAGTCAAAGACACTAACCACTATCCCGGTTGGGCGGCTACATAGAATTATCAGAAAAATACCGTTGTTGACGCAACATTTTATTTAGCAGTTTGAAAAATTAATTTTGATCGTAGCTATTTAACGTATGCCTCACATCATCACAAAACTTAGCAACTGAGGGGGAGGGGTTATCAAAATGCTAGCCTATCAGGAAAAGGAATATTTATGCATCCAGCTAGTGAAAACGGCGTTAATGACAAAAACCAAAATAAATATGCAGTTTTATCGAGTACATAAGAACTTTGTTCGAAATATTTACCTTCCTTAAGTAGATTCATCCTTGATACATGTCTTGTTACTATTAATTTGCTCACTTTTTATTTGTTTTGCTATTTCATGTAATTTTCATACGCTTTATTTTAATGACTCATTTTTCATTTACTTATTTATCATCCTATTTTAAAAATTCTTACATATTTAACTACTAGTAATTAATCAAATATAGTAATAATTTTATTGCTTTATTTATTATTAGTCCAAAGGGGCGATTTGCCCAGAAGGACTATTCATTTCGTTTTGGCATTTTGCGTTGATTCACTACAAGCGTTGTTTCACTTTTCAAATTGTTTCCACCAAATAATATCGCCCTCTTTATATTTAAAGAAATTAAATAATAAAGAATCTGCATAAATGTATGTATGTTTCTCGCATTGTGATAAAACAACGGTACCTAGCGCCATCAAATTTTGAATAATGTAATTCTCCTGCGAATATGGGCATCTGGAAGCCTATATTTGAAATCTGGAATTTGTTTTATTATCTATTTCCTATTTTGTAAAACTTTAACTAATTTTTGATTAACAAACTCAAGGATTTCAAAGCGAGCAATGGCAACTTTATACAGAAAAAACATTTTTATCTCCAGCGCGCGAGACTGTGAATCGGAAATTCGAAATATGTGCTCATTTTAAAATTATTTTGCGGTATTGCTTTTGAAGTGAATTTTATGGGTTAAGTGCGAAGAACATCATGATATTTAATAAATAAAGGTAACACACAAAAAAGGTAATAAAAAAATGCCCTCTTTGACGTAATTTCTGAAACCTTTCAGATTTTTATTTATTTTTGTTCACAATTACTGTTAGCATTCCTCGATATAGCACTTCTAATTTTAGAAATCAAGCACAAAACTTTAAAAGTTCTTTTACGGAAATCCAAGACATTCCTGGTTTGCTGGATATGATATGAAATCAATGATTTTGTATTTGTTTAAATGCAATAGATACGAGACGCGTGTTTATCTATGATGGCTTTCGCTCCCGTCAAGACTAACTTTTGAGGAACACTAAAATTATCTGCTCCAGTCGAAATCCAAGTTTTGGGATTATGATCAGGTTTTTATTCGGGTGATACCTTATGAATACAGTTTATAGGGTTATCTCCTCATGAAAATCGAGAAAATACGTTAGATGTTGTGATCTATGTGGAAAGTTTCCAAACGAGTTCAGAGAGCAGAAAACAAAATGATGCTTTTACACTCTAAGCGACGTTCTTTCTTCTTTCTCAAACACGCATAAACCCCAGGCTTCATTCAGGTGAAAGGCAGTATCGTTAGCCCTTTACAACGAATGTAAATTTTAGATGTTGGTGAAACTTACGTAATAAGAGGTGAAATCAATGCAAAACAGTTGCTGCCGACTGCAGATTCTCAAATTTTATGGATACTGAAATGCTAATGTTGGGAAGAAATTTGAGGAAAGAAAACAATAAAAAGTTAATAACATTGAATGAGTGAAATATTTATTTAGAACGAATGAAACCGACACTTTTACGCATAAATGCTTTTAATCATTAATGCTGGAATTTATCTTTAACAAGTAAGTTTTGAAATGAAACTTTCCATCATCTTGCATTGAGGCATTTCACGTGAAATTCGTTCTTTTTTGGAAAGACATCATAAAATGTCTCTAATATCAAAATAATTATAAAAATACCAATAATTAATATTTAGTTGTTACGATAAAATTACAACAGCTAATTAATTTCGGTGCGAATGTATATGATGTATGACATATTTTAAAGCAAGTACTAAAACTTTAAATTCTTATCCATGAAATCTTTTCTTGTTAATTATAAAAATCTGCAAGTTTTATAGACGTACAACACATGAAATGTATTCGAAATCGATTCTTACCAACTACAGAAACCTATAACATTAATACACATACACGTAATATATGCAATACGTTTAAATATTAGACATATTTTTCTTTTTTTTTCCCCCCGATCCTCAGTAACTCTTTTTTTTTTTTTTTTTTTTTTTTTGTAAAAAGAAAAATCGGCGTTACATATTCTGCTCATTCTGTTACAGACGGAAGAATGAAAATACACAGATGATTTTTACTGCATAGCAAACGCATCATTACTTCCCAGTAGTATGTTAAAAGGCAGCAGATGTTGATTGCCTGCTGGTTAGTAACGAAATGCAACAGAGATTTTCTCTTTTTATTCAGATGTTTAATATAAAACATGCATGATTATAGCAAATGATGTAAGAAGCATTGCTTAAAAACTAACTTTTCCTTTTTACTAATTTGAATAAAAAATATTAGAAATTTGAATAAACAATGAGAGACTCTTATCAGATAATCGAACAAATTTTCTAACGACTTGCCGTGTTCTCCACAAATGCGCGCATATCTCATTAGCCAAAAGAAAACTATTACCTTCATCAAAAATGCTAGCTAAAATTGATTCAGATTTAAAAATTTTAAATTAATGAAAAACTTATTACGAAATTTCATATGTTATATTAGGTTTAAAGCAACATTTCGTCAGAACTATTCCTCTACTTGCATAAATTACGAAATCGAATTTGCATCCAAATCATGACATAACTTTAGATGAAATCAAATATGATTTTGTTAATACCAGCATTCAATCACTCTGAAAAATTCGTGCATGAATGAATGGTCACAAAGTTTAAAGCAAAATGAATAAGTGTATTACATTTATTTTACTGCCAGCAGTTAAAGAATTAGGTTCAATAAACGAAAGAAAATTAAAACTACGTAAATTGTAATCAAGATTAAAAACATGCAAATTTTGTCAAAAACAGATATGTTTTCTTTCATTCAAAACGGAAACATAACCACGGCAGTTACAGTTTCTTGCGGAAATTACCATGCAGAAATAATATCCGTAAGAAACAGTTTATCAAATAAGAGGGAGGGAAAAAAAAGCCGTCTCGCACTGTTTTTCCTCCGTTGAAAAATGTTTGGAACGAAAATATTGACATTTTGTTATCTGAAGAAGTCTTCCATACCGGAGACCATCCGTCACCGTTGAAAAATAGAATGTGACAAGGCTTATAAGCGATATTGGGGGTCTGGCGCAAATTACGCAAGCTTGAAGGGGACACTTCAGATGTATATTTAGCAGAATTTTTATAAGAATTCTTTATGGTAAAAATGGGGTAAAAACTTTTCTCGCCTCTTTATTTTTATGCTGTAGGTCAACGCTAACGATCTTTGACATTAAATTTAGTTTTCACCTAATATTTTGTAGCAGAAATAAAAACTGAAGAAGGCATTAGCTAATTCCTCGTAATTCCATCGCTTAAAAAATGGATATCCATATCGATTAAAAATGACTTCAACTGAAGCATAATAACTGATGTTTTCAATCCTGTAATTTTTCTAACAGTACAAAAATAATGATAAAAAATAATCTTCTGTAGCAGAATATTCAGAGTAGGTAACAAACCTTAAACATAAATCTATGCAAATTTCTCAGTCTCTAAACCTATCACAAGCTTACTGAGTCTTAGAATATGCGGAATAATCACAAAATCACTAAAGGTTTTAATATATGAAAGTGGTAAATGTCTATGTAAATCAAAATTTTAACTAAATTTACAATAGATGATTAATTCTTCATTTTAATTTGGATAGTCCATTGTCCATTATTTACATGTTGTGAACTTTGTTAACCAACTAATATCTTAATAAGTTTTTAATAGCCAATGAGAAGACTAAATGAAAACATTTCTCATTTTTGAACTGGGCCTCCATACTTGCTTTTCCATTTCGTTTCTGTTAACTTGGTACTGCATGCTGCTTTCAAAATCAAATTTTAAAAAGTCTCAAGGTACCAGTTTAGTTCTTCAAGTTATTTTGTTGGCTTAAAACGCATGTCAACTCAATAAAAAGCAATATTAAATCTTTTAAATCTGCCAAGCCTGCTTCTTACTGCATTATCATGACTTTAAAATATTTCTACAGTATGCTTCAGCATCTCCTGTGGCTTCATCAACATACACACATATATATACATATATATATGCACGTTACAAAAGAAGCTCCGGCTCGTATTTATGCTACGTGCATGAATGTAACGCAACATATCCTACATTGCACAAAAGGCAAACAATGGATTCTTGTTGTTTGCGGTTGGACTCGGGATGGAACTACCAGTATTCAGTCATCTTACACATTCGATTATTGACGAGTTGAAGAATCACGAGATGCTGAATTCACATGCGAAGTTTAATCGGCCAGAAAATTATTTTTACACTGGGAAGAATATTCAAAGAAATTACGAAGAGATTTCAACAGCCTCGGGATCTTCCAATGTCTTTCTTTCCCTAATGTCAAGAGCAGTAAAGTCGCTGAACACTGGCAGTTCGGTCCGAGGTTCGTATCCCGGGAACGGGCTGGCTGCATGGGTGTTTTCGTGGTTTTCCCCATGTGTAAGGTGTATACGAACCAGTTTCCCTTAGAAAGTCCTCCACGAAGGCATCCCTTCCCTTAGGCAGATAGCCCTCGAGGCTTTGCCGTAATTAAATAACCTAACCTAACCCTAATGTCAATTAAATTAGGATCAGAGTGGCATAAATGGGAAAGAGCTTCGAGTAAGAGGCAAATACTTTAAAGTCGTATTTCTGTTATTGCTTGGGAAGACGAAACAGTGAGATAAAAAGCGGATCACTTTGAATTCTTGCAGTTTATTTTAAAATACAGTCTCCGCAACGTAGTAATTGTAATGCCATCACGAAACATCCTCACAGTTGCTGTATTACTTATTGTGAGAAGCATTTTCTAAATCAAAATCGGTTAAGAAGCACTTAAAACATAAAAATGAGTTAAGTACCTTGCATTTAAGAAATCTTACTGTACCCCCTACAGAATAGCAGTTGGAGTTACGAAATAAATTTCTAGAATCCATTGATGATTTTACTAAAAAAACAAGCAGAGCTCCAGATTTAAAATTCAAAAATAAAAATTTATTTCCTTGTATACCATTTCGATATTCCATAGATTTGGAGGGGGTATTGAAAGTGAACGAAGCACCCTAGGCGGCAAAGTCTCTGGCTACGCCGCTCATTACGCTCATTATATGACGGTTTCTGATAAATCCATTATGTCATATTTAACAGTGTTTAATAGCGTGCGGTTTAAAACTTTCAATTCTAGCTTGTTTTGGAAAACGTGATGACATTTTTGAGCTGTAGAAAACATTACTGGTCAACTGAAAATAAGCAACATCAAGTGAACCAAATACCTTTTTAAACGACTGCGAATTTATGACATCTCGTTATGCACGCGCAGTGGAACTGTTATGGTTTGTCGTTTTAAGATGTTTATATAAGTTTAACTTGATGTGGACAGGAAGGAAATAATACCGTTAACAGCATTTGAAACGACTAGTATAACTAAAAGATAGATATATATTAAAAAAATACTGCTAAGATTTAAACGAAGTTATATAGAACAGCTTAATACCCATAATCACTTTAATTTTACAGACATTAGTACAACTATCAGAATGTAATGTTCTGCGAAAAATCAGATTTTTTTCCAATGGTTAAATATTCATAAGGCAGTCTAGCTCTATCTATGTATATTTTCTCCCCAACGACATTTATCAATTTTGAGTATGGGAGCATTGCATATTTTGGGAGTATTAACTTGATTGCATAGTGGCGCCCGCAAGCGACTTAAATGCTGGGCTTCCGTACTAGACGGTACTGAAAGCAGGTGGTACCCAACAGAACACGTATGGACTATCAGAAATCAAACCAAGAAACTAGGCACAGGCCCCCTACTATACCATGTCGATGTAATAAAGTATGCAGGTTGAATCACAGTCGAAAGATGCGTATGTCCATGTGAGCGGTTGGCTAGTGATCGTTATTATCTACATGCATTAAACCAATGTTCCTGCTCGGAATTACTTTTCAGATTTCATCCATACTTCGATAGATACAGAAGCAAACTAAACATCGAAAGCTAGTCAGGGTACACCAAACAGATACAAAGCTGGAAGAAATTTTACTTGCACACGAAAAAGAAAAAAAATATTATATTTTTCACTGTAACGCTTTTAAATTTGAAAAGCAGTAAGTTAATTTAGTGAATTTTGAATCGAAAATTAAAGTAAATGTATTCTTCAGAAAGAATTCGAAAAACAGCAAAGTTCTTTTATAGGGAGCAGGGAAAAGAAAAAAATATACTTCATGAAGATTTATCCCCTAATATGTATATAACTTACCACGAAAAGGAGCAGAATTATACTACAAAAAGTAGCATTAAAAGAAAAGCCAGTTGTACAAGGTAATAACACATTCTGAAAGTAAATTAGCCAAAAAATATTTAAAAATATAAAAGATTTATTTTAATTCATCAAAATTATTAGCTCTTGAAACATTTCAAAATAACCTATTTCGGCATCGCTTAGTAAAAATTATATATTCTGCTAATCAACGTATTTCAAAATCATGTATCGGTGTAATCCTATCTGTGAATGAATTTGCTTATTTTTTCAACCAAAAATTAGAAACATATTGTTATAATTTTATAATATACCCTATTGCACAAGAATAATTAAAAAATTAAAACGCATGATAAATGCTTCATTTCAGTTTCAGTGCAATGGCAATGAGTAAATTGGAAAATTTAAAAAAAAAAAAAAGTCTTATTCTCAGTTTTTTAATAAACATAATTTCGAACACGAAATGTAAGACCAAGATATATAAATATTTTCATTCCCGAAATTTCGGAATTGGATTTGCATTTCTTACGAATTATATAAAATGCTTAATTTCAGTCGCATATAGAAGCCATGGTTTGATGCTTCTTTATTTCTGACAGAACTCACAATCGCTGTCAAAGCCTTATAAAGTATCTCTTTATTTTACAAATAAAATATTTACAACCAGGAGAAATTAAGTACTACAGAAAACTCTGAAGAGTTCTGATCATACAGCGTATCGTGAAACTAATCAAGTAAAAAAAAAAAAAAAAAAAAAAAAAAAAATCTGAATGTGGACACCACATGACTTCCTTGTTCGTCTATTCAATTAAGCCGATTTTTTGCTGTACTTCATTTAAACAAATTTCCTCGAATTGTTTTAACTTAATTAATCGATACCTTAAGCAAGATGAAAATGACGTCAAAAACTGCAAATTTTGAAATTATATATCTCGGTCAATTTATCTCAGCACGAGAGTCTTGTACTTTTATTTTTTCATAATGAGTATAAAACTTTCACGATTATAAATATACGAACCATGAGACCGCATTAAAAGCGGCTTAAAAAGCATTAATTTCGTTATTTGTACAAAACTTTTTTTTAATTGAAATTCTCAAAACAGGAATATTCTCGTCATTTAAAACATTTATGTAAGTTAATGTATATGTTTACGACCAACTATTACGAAAATAAGAGTCAGGTAAGGACTACCATTCCGAGTGATTCGAAGCAAAATCGCAAAACGAAAACAATAGTCCCTCGGGGACAAAGCCCCTTTGGACTAATAATGGGCAAAATTAATTATTATTAAAATTAATTAACTAATTAAAAATCTAATAATAGGCAAAGTTTTCGAACACGTTTTGCGAGCACAAAAGTGGTAGTTTTGGTAAATATGCCTCAAAGTATCCCGAAACAATGCTCATTGAAAGAGACATGAAGCCAATACGGCGAGCAGCTCGAAAAATAACCACATATAAAAGTAAGTACTCTCAAGAAAACCAATAGTTTAACAGCTCTAATTGAATATGCTATGCGTAATCATTATGACGACACTGATTATGAAAGTTAAGTGAGTTGCTTACTGGAAATTTTCTTCCCAACCTGCAATTAATTTTGATCTTTACAAAAAAAGTTTCCTCGGGATAGTTTTACCGCGTATTAAACCAGTTTTTTTTTTTTTTTTTTTTTACTAACAGGTGCCTATCTAATTACGCGGTTCCGAAGAGCGGCAGTTATATAGTAGCAAATAATTGCGTAATGAGGCCGAGGAAGAAACAAAAATAATCTATCAACGGAAAAATATCATAGCGCTCGTTTAACCGTGTTAACAATTTCGTTTCCTCTGGGAATCTGTCCAACTTTTGATCGATTGGTGTCAACTTTGCGACAAAAATACTAGGTCTCGGGAAATTTTATTTTACAGCGCTTGATCTAAACACTGAAATAAACGGAAAACATGACTTCTTCAGCACCGTGATTATTATGTAATAATGGGTTTTATTGAAGCTAAGATTTAGTAGCGGTGTTAGTCTCGGTTCTAATGACATCCCAAGTCGAAATTTTCTTCTTTGCATGCAAATATAATAAAAATACGATAAATTACGATATGCATAATATTCATCATCTTGACAAGTTTTAGTTTCGTGAGTTTTTTTCAGCTGAAGTAGCTGAATTTAATGCATCAAGTCACTGCAGCAATTAACGGCTATATTTCAAAATATAGTGATATACGCTAATTCATGAAAATAAATTCAATATTTTATAACATTAACAACTTATCATCAAACTTACAGCTTATAAAATGAGTATTTCAAATAAACCTTACGGTATTGTGTCGAAAGCAAGATAAGACCACTGAACAGTAGGGTAGGTGTTCTCGGGTTCGGTGTGCGTTCGGATGCATGGTTCGACCTTACAGCTTTTAGAGGTTCCCACTTTCCCCACATCTAACAAGGGGGAAAATAGTTCCCTTAAAAATGCTCTACGAAAGCAGACATATCTCGAATCTTTATTGGATAAATTCTTTACTTTAAATATAAGTGTCTTTTTAAATCGCGTTGTAGAGATATTAGGTATTTTCTGAAAGCAGAAGACGTGAAAAATGAGCAATGCCCTCGCCGGTGCTCGAACCACGGACCTCTCGAATACACGTCGAGGGTGCTGACCACTACACCACGAAGAGTTTAGGGGACTCAATCGCCAATCCTGGTGGTGGTGAATGTTCATCCATCACCTTTTTTAGTTCAAACGCCACTGTAGAGACATTAGGTTATTTCGAAGCAGGAGACATAAAAAATGGCAATGGCCTCGCCGGGCCTCGAACCACGGACCTCTCGAATACGCGCTGAGCATGCTGACCACTAGATCACGAAGGCATGCTAAGAAGGTGAGAGAAATACCTTATTAACGTTTATTACAACGAATTTTAAGCCGTATGAGCTTTCCAAACCTCATGAAACTAATATCTACGTGAAGAGAGAGAGAGAGTGAGAGATAAATTTAGTAGAGGAAACTCTGCATCTAAAAAGATGCAGAATTTCTTCTATGTTTCCTCTATGTATTACGTTCCTCTACGCCATCTAAAAGGATAGAATTTTTCTCTATGCGACATTGTCATGGTATAATTTCTCTTTTATTAACTGAGAAGAAATATGCAACAATAAATAAATCTGTATCCTAATTTGGCATTAAGAAAAAGAATACCTGAAACAGCTTCTGATATGCATCTTTTTCATAATTTTTACTTAGTTTAAAGAATTTTGATGATCGAAAACACGATTTAAGTGTGAAAAACTCACGTAAAACATCTAAAAACTTTAGACTCGATAATAAATTGTGAAAAACTCGTCCATTCGCTGGAAACCAAACTCTTAAGAGCTCTGAATATTTCCATCCGTAATCTTTTTTAGCTAAATAAATAGTTAAAAGAAAGATTCATTTTAATTATCCAACTCTACAAAACAAATAATGAGTTTCATGACAGTGTAAAAAGTTTTGGAATCTTGATTAAACAAATATAGGATAATAATGAGTCTGCATATAAAAATCTGCATACAGCGTTCGAAAAATAATGGTGAGATTCGTTGTTAGTTTATGCAATTATAAATATTTGGCAATATTTTCATTGCAGTTATTAAATAACATATTCTGAAGTGCATTACGATTTTTTTCGTGTGTTTATCATTAGTAGCACAAAAACTTCCACTCTAGAAGTAGCAACTGCCAGAGGTAGTAACTTCTAAGTCCACTCTGGAAGCGAAACATTTGGAGTTAATGCCAGCAGTTGCTGTGACGATTCTCGTTCTCAAGATAAAAAAATTTTTTGAATTTTCTCATTGTGAGTTTGTTTCCTCATACTCCCAAAAGAAAAATATTAGGAAAATTTTTAAGCTTCGCGAGGTCCAAGGGAGGAATAGAGCTTTTCCGTCCAATCTTCCGCTAAGGCAAAGACATGTTTAGCAAATCTTGAACAGTAGCAGGAAAGTGCGATAGCATTCCTGCCCACAGAAAGATGATGAATGAATCGGATTCTTCCAAAGCACTTCCGATTTGAAAGAAATTCAAACACCATAAACATACTCAAATACCATAAACTACTTGGATGCCTGCTGCTTTTAACTCTGGCACAAAATGGTGGTATTACGATTAATTTTGGACACCCTGCAAAATTTTAACAGGGTCTATAACAAAGTCTTAAACAAAATGATAATCTGAGCATTTTACATCAGCATTTCGAGAAATGAATACGAATAAAAGCATGACACAGCTACGAATGAAGGCGTGACAAAATGGGCTTCACTGCCATATAGCTGAATCCACTATTTGTCATAGTTTTAAAATTTTCCATGGTGCTCCGAATATATTTGTGTCTCTTATTTATTTAATTCAATAACAAAAGCAAACATGGCTTTTTATTAAAAAAAGTGCTTTCTTAATGCCATCCTCCTGAACACGAAATATCCTAAAATGAATCTCTCTCCTCTCCGAAACAATTCTCAAAAAATTAACGTGGATACTAATATTAAATAATATTCATTATGATATGATAATTTTAACTAATTTAATTAAGCTCGTAATTACTATTATGTCACGAAAGGTGAGAAATAAGATATTCTCAATTATATTTTGCATTTCGGCAGAATACAGCTTTAAGAAACACATTGCATAAAATTCAATCTTTAGACAACTTCCATACAAAGCATAAATCTTATTTTTTTTTAAAAAATTGCTTTATATTAAATTTATTGTTTAAACGAAGTTTAATAACTCGTACTGAAGGGAAGCATTAAAAACAATACACATCATATTAAATAAAATGAAAATTTCTGTATCAATATCAGGAACAATATTTTTATGCATCTTCCCTCTCTCAGTTGTCGAGCTAATATTACGTCTGAATTCAGAATCGAAGAATAAACAGTGTTTAAGAATTACATCAAATTTTTATTCTTTACTACAACGCCTATAACCTATTTTTATTGTAAAATACATCATTTTGATTACATGCTATAAATACGTAATACGCTACAGTACCTTTTAATTTAAATAAGTATTCTAAACAGTTCTATAGATTTTCTTAATCACCTTTCGTAATTTTTCTAGATGAATAAACAATGTCGAGAAAGAAATTAAATCCCAATGCGGAAGAAACTGAAAGATTCTTCAACGTTACCGATCTTATCCACAACTCATTATCGTCAGAGAATAGAATTTGGATTCTCGCCAACTGTTCCCTGTTTTTGCTCGTTTGTTTTCTTATAACACCATTCACATAATTACGAAGAAACTTAACATGAGAATAAAATGCTAAAAAATTAGTTTTAACTTGCATAAATTTCATTATTTTTCCTTTATTTTTTTCAGCCTCTAAAAACCTACATTCATAGAGATTAATTCGACCTTGCAAAAATATTTAGAGTTAATCCGGAAATGTGATTTTCAGTTTAATCTTTGCATGATATCCCAAGATTCCTGCCCATGCTAAAATTTGCAAATTAAAAAAAAATATTACTTAAACATCAAATTGCTTTCCTCGGAATAAACAAGCTGCATATCCAAATTAATTCACCTGTCAAAACAGCAATGCATGCAAGATTTAGCTTCTGAGATAAGCAGATAAGTAAAAGGAAATATCTTCTTACCTCTTGGAGGTTCACCACATAGACAATCAGGAATAAGGTGGCTGTTGCAGTGATGAAGTTATGACACAATGTGCCCATGGCCCGGCACCGTCCAGGCCAGCAGTCTAGTCACCTCCTTCTCGATCACAGATCACCTGTAAAGTACAGCACAGTCGTATTTTGTGTAAGTCACTCTCCTTAGCATCATGTTGAACACCAATAATCCGAACAAAATCCCTCCCCTTTCCTTAAAATGAAAGAGTACCGGTGCACAGTTAAGTATTCACATTTGCTTCACGATAAAAGAACACAGTTTCACATTCACATATTCAAAGTGTGCAGCAAAGATGGGTATTGCCTGAATTATTGTTTAAAAAAAAATACTCGTATAGTTTTTGTATTTGCTAACGTTTTGTCTTTTTAGTTTCACATCCAGCCGGAGTCCGCCTCGGCCGGGCTCACCTGAAATTCCGGCAGTGAGGAGACATAACCGTTGATGCGGATAATCGCGGATTTTGGGATGCGGATAGACAGCTCCTCCGTCATATCACGACTGTGGTTTTCTCGAGATAATCCGATCCGCAGCCATTCGATGATGCCGACGGTACTACATCCGCACGGAATCTCCCAGAGGGGTGCACCGCGTTGGTCGTCTCCATGGCAACGGGATACGGAAAAGAAAATGCGTCGCATCCGCTCAACACGACCGATTGGGCCGCTCTGGGAAGGAGCTTGTCGGAAAAAGCGACCCACGATCGAACACGGCGCCGGATTGGCGAGCGAAACTGGCGCCAAACCGAGAAGGGAAGAAAGATGATTTTTTACTTGCATTTTCTTTGTCATTGTCACGTTCTTCCTCTCGCTTCTCTCTCTCGTGTCGAAGAATAAGGTGAGCAACGAACGACTGCGTTGTGTCAAAGAAAGAATCGCACGCGGCAATCACTTATTAAATGGGTGCACGCAATGGAATGAACATATTCATATTTTATCACATTTTTGTTACAACAATTTTTAAAACATGCAAGATTTCATTACCTTTCTCGCTCCGAGAAACAGTCCTAATAAGATAGCAAATGAGTCAAGGATAATCTAATTTTGCAATGACTTTTATCATAAAACCACAAAATGTGAAACATACTTTTTCAATAAATGCAACGATTTAAAAAAAAAGGCATATATAATTACGCATTTATTAAAAGGTACACAAAATAAAAATTGTCACACAGTATGTTTTCAAGTTAAGATTTTTCAATAGAGGGAATAAGCTGAACTGCTGGTGTATCCAATGCTTGCAGCATTGCATAAAATAAATAAATAAATAAAATAAAATCACGAAAGTTTAAATTTCTCCTCATTTTTATATCATATATTAATTTATTCGTTGCTATTATTTTATTCGGCTTATTGTGTTTTGAAAAACTGTTTTCTTGTATTTCACTTATATTTTCTGACATAAATACATCAATACGAAGCATTTATTAAGAGAAAAAATCCTATTAATGTTGTGTAATAGTTGTATTCAAAATAAGAAAATTATAAAGATAGGACTACAGATCAGAAAAAATCAAAATGTAATTGATTCTTATCCATTGAATTTTTTAAATTTTTGTAAGTAAAATTGTAATTACTTTCTTCTTTTTCCGTACCGATTATGCCATGTATTAATTTTTCACTATTACAATATTCCAGCATGTTAATAGCATAACGATATACTTACTACTTTTACATAGCAACATCACAGCACTACAATATTAATGCGCATACAAAAAAAAAAGGGGGTGGTGCAGAAAGGCAAAAAAAAGTAACACTGAATGATATCAAATTTAGCTAGATCAGAAAATGCTAAGCAGGAAAAGTATTATTTTATTCCCCCCCCCCTGCAACAATTACTTTTGTTTAGGAAAGAATTTCAGAATTGCTAATAATTGAATAAACTTTCACACGAAGGATTATTTTAAGAACGCACTGAGTTTGCGCACGACATTTTCTTCAAAGAAACTGAGATGTTCCAGCAAAAGAGTAAAAATGGGAAGACATTCATCCTCCCTCCCCCTTAAAAATATTTTTGTCTTGAAATAGATTTAGATTTTGAGTAATATTTAATCAAGGAGATAGCAGGTTTGAAATATTGGGAACCTGTATTATTAGATTATATTTTATGTCTATAAATATGATAAAGAATTTGAGTATTCTCAAATACATTAAGTAATATATAAGATAAGTAAGTAAAGTAAGATATATGCAAAGGACAGCATAAAATAGCTAATATAGAGAAAAAGTATAGAGCATAATGAAATTAGAGATGTCTTTCACTTTACATATTAATGATCATAATGCTTCCAAAAATCAGTGCATATAAATCACAGTTTAAAATATAAGTATGCGAACTATGTTGCTGTTCAAATATATCAAAATATTATTAAGAATTTTACTGGTAAGATAGTGCTTGTAAATGTCTCATCTACTTGCCGCACTGGTAAGCGATATACTGTCATGATGTAAAAGATCTTATAATTGCAAGAACACAACTAAAAACTCTTAATATGTCGCATGACTTGGAATAACTGGAATTATGTTTTTTAACCAGGATTCTAAGATCAAAATTATCAATATCACAAAAACATCGGTGAGTAATTTCCTATTGCATCCCAAACTGTGTAAGAATACTAAGAATAAATACTTTTTCTAACTTCTCTCTCTTACAAAAAAATTCTAATTGTATTATCAAAAACACCCCAAAACGATTTCTTAGTAATCCGAATTCAACCTCAAACTGTTACTCTTTATTGCTTTAAAAAAAATAAATTTTAACGGCTGCTGGGAAAATTGTAAAAGTAGCTGCAGTGTGACCTCGGAATGCACTTCTTAAAACGCTAATGCAAGTTTCACCTGAGAATTTTTGCAGTTAAAAATGCAGATATTATTTGTTCTTCTATTAATTCCGTCTATGCATTGTCTTCCGATTAGATATTTTCAGCTAAACTGTCTACCTGAGGTAAGATGGCTGTCTCATTTTTGTTCTCCGAGTAGCTGGAATAAATCGTCCATTTTGATGATACTTCGCCAAAAGTAGCAGCTTGCGAACTTTAATTGGCGCAACTAAGCACTGCAATCAGCGCCGCAGTCGCCACACCTGCCCGCTTGCTTTTTATCGTTAGTAGCTGCTACTACTACTTTTCTCGCCATTCGCTATCCGAACAGAAAATTCCCACGCTCTAGCCTGCAGGCATTGCTGCACTCCTTTCCCTCCACTTAAGATTTTTTTCACTCCCCTGTATGTAGGCTTACTTCTCTTTTTATTTAGCCATTTCTCAATACAGGCTATAATGGGATAGGGTTTTAACTTTTAGTTTCTTTTTTTCATCTTTCACTTTCCGGTCCAAGACGTTCCTTCACATAAGGTAGAAGAAAGTCGAAGATCTACGAGGGAATTCGTATTTTTTTCCGCTTCCACGGGATTTTTGACTTTGGGAAATGAATGTATTTTTCAAATTGAACCTGTCAGTTTATTTATAAAAACACATTATACCCGGTATGGTCCATCGGTATGGGTTACATTAATATGTAAACCATACCGAAAGACATTTCAGATTTACAGTTTTCCTACGTTAAGCCATATGAGAAATTTTAAAATTTTGATGCTGACCAATGTTTCCTCTCATTTGTGCTAAGAATATAGTTGGGAATTGCATTATTTTATCGTCATGTGTATATGTCGATCGATACCTTACAGCTGACCGTGCATGGAAAGTAAACGAACATGTGCATCTATAAAGACAATGTTCGGCCATAGATGTGCGCGGTTAAAAGCAAGACATCACACATTAATGTTGATCCTAGAACAAACGACGAGGAAATTAATTTTGATCCTTCAATAGTGGACTTCAGCATTGATCAGGTCATCATCGTCACACATTAGAACTGATCCTTGAACAAGATGGAAGATTATAATTGTCCATATTATTGATTATTGAAAATCCACCTGTAATTTTTGATTCTATAGGAAAAAAACTATTAGCTTTCTATTGACTGGTACATACCGATGACTTGGACAATTCATTGATACATATTTTGCATCGGATACTGCATTTGACGATAAAATAAGCAAAGAGAATAATTAAGAAGATCATAAAATAAAGTAAATAGATTTACTACAATTTAATTATTGAATACAAAGTTCGTAGTCTCTTTTTCCCCCTTTCTCCAGAAGAATCTGTCAGTATCCGTATTAAGATTTTTTGTACAAAATACAATACTGTAAAAGTAGAAATGCTATTTTGAATTTCGTGTCGATTTTATTTTACAGTAAAGATTTAGTTTCGAGAGTTAACAACAATAGGTACTTTTATTTAAGGAGAGGAGCGAAATCATTGTAGGCATTTTTATGCTTTAAAACTTCATTATACGCGAGAATGCTAATTTTTTTAAACTTTATAATGCAAAATTTAATATTAGCCTGAACTTCTCAGATAAGGTATCCCTTTTCTAAATATTTTTTTAACTGAGAATTCATTTTGAGAGGCAAATATGCAGGATCGTGTTCATGGGATAAAGTGGATCACGCTTTATAACAAACACCAAGAACAATATCAAATTCTCAAAAGACAGCGTCGATGGAAATAAAATCACGAACATTCAGTAGTTTTGCCCGCACTGCCAATGATGAATCTTCACACTTTTAAATAATGTTGTTGTTATTTGTATGGCTAAGCACTTTAATGCATTTGCCAGAAACGGCCAATACCCCTCAGTCATTTAGTCATCTCATCTCCGAGAATATTGCCCAATATGCATTAGAAGAGATGACCAAATTTACACTCACGAGACCGGGAAAGTTACGCCCCAATTTTAATGGAGGGAAGCCGAGGAACGGATCCGAGGGATCTGTCACCTTACCATGAGACCTCTCGAGAAGATTTTGACTCGCTAATATTTCAAATGTTCCTATAGTGGACACTTAAAAACATCAAGGTCTCCTTCGGGAATCGAACGAGGGCCCCACCGTACGGCAAACCAGCAGCGCTAATCATTATACCAAACATAGCCATCTTTTAAGTAATGTTACAGTATTTTAATAACGTCAAAACTTAAAAACTTCCTAACTATATTTTTATTTAAATCGCACAAGTATTTTAGACGCACATATTAAGGTTCTCAACCTGGAAATTGTCTTGAGAGGGGGCTGGACATATTTCGTACGAAAGGAACATCAAAATCTAATGTCACATCTAATAAACTAAACATTCCCTGTAGCCAAGTCTTCACACGAAGCAACGGAAATTGGTTGCGTATAGCTAAGTTATTCTTTATGGTGTTTAAATATAAAAATCTTCATATCCATAGAATATAAGCACGAAAATATTCGCTGAAATTCACTCAGGTATTAAAGGAACTAAATTATTTTTAAGAAAGTCAATGTTTTAGAAGCCCAACCTCTAAGGTTATTTACGACATCCTGACTGCCGGACGCTTCCATGTGACAATCATCATTAGGATGTATTTCAGGGTCAGTAATCCACAGGAAATTCGTTGGGGCACATAGATCACTAGCCCATATCAAAGTCATCGTGTCAGTAGTGCACTGAAAAGTTAAAAGTTACTTTAAGCATGACGTTTACTTCAGGATCGTCTTAAGACAATCATTTCCTGCCGCGCAAAAAGACAGGCAAGGCAAGAATCGAGAAGAGGCCTCACAGCTAAGTTTCTGCGTGCAATACTTTCTTTCTAAGAAACATAAGTATTTGCTTTGTCAGAAAAAAAAAAAAAAATGATTATATCGCCTGGAAACCTGAATCCAACTGTAAATCTGTTACACCGAATTCAGTCTTTCGTATGTAGGTAGGTTCGTGTATAGCCTGTTTGCATACAAACGTCTTACTTATGGACTGAGTGGGAGTTGCTTCTGATGTTTTCAACTGCTATGAAAATTACTGAACAGCTTCTGAGATGGTTCAACGTTACAAAAAGTTATTATCCCCCCCCCCAGTGTAAGATTAAATATAATGATATTCACATTGCGTAACGATGGAGGGGGGAGAATAAACGAAAAAAGCGACTAACAGCCGGTATCGTTGAATGTCACACCATTTTCGCTAATAGCGATCATATGGGAAAACCTTTAGGCAAGGGAATGCATCACACTGACCTCTTACTGGCTGTCGTTTCAAACAACGTTACAGTATGATGCTAAGAATGCTTTTGCAAAAGAAGCAAATTGACAATGTTTGTCAAAAGCGACTGTGTGTTCCACAGAGTAAAGAATTATAAAAGAACTAAAATTTAATTTGACATTATAAAAAAAAAAAAAAAAAAAGATTGTGGGTAGTTTAAGATGCTTTATAAATTACTGAATCATTTCAAACGCTTCGATATGTGACCGAGTGGATAAGACGACTCATCATAGTTTAATACGGGTTTCTTTCCATAATCTTATAATCCTCACCTGCTTTGCCATCCTCAATTAATTGATTAATTATTCCGTCAATTTAATGTAGGCAGTTATAGTTGGGATAAATAATTCAATGCGACAAGCGTTAAGTTCTTTGAAGCGAATAGATAACAAAATGTTCCTTGAAAAGAATTCAAAATTGATTTAAATGCTACTTTCAAATTCATCGTTTAATCAATTTACACGTAATTATGATGCCGATGTAAAAACTATGCCGCAGCTACAATGCATGCCTATGTAGAGAACTTTTTAAGAGAAATTGACGTAATCAAGTTTAAAGTTTACAACTGATAAAGCCTTCTTCAGTCAACCCCTTTTCTGGGATCCGAAACTTTGGAAAAAAAAACAACGTTTGTACCTCAAACAACTGTATCGATTTTACGCTTTGAAAGGCAAATATTTTTCCTAACATTTTATAAAAAAAATTGAAAATTAATGCTTAATTTTAGATGAAAATCATCAACATTATTTTATACTTCATTCTCTACTTTCTTAGAACTCGAGTAGTAATATTTTACAAATTTCCAGTTGAATAATTGAGTTTTATCTCTTCTATAAGGACGTTAATAACCTTGTCATTAAATAATAATGTTTAAATATAATGGATGCCTCATTGAAGGACTTTTTAAGAGAAACTGGCTCGTATACACGTTACACAGGGGAAAAACAACGAAAACGTCCATGCAACCAGCCCGTTCTCCGGATCTGAGCTCTGGATCGAACTACGTATGTTCCGCAACTTTACCTCCCGGCCGCTTGGCACTTAAATAAATATAATGTTTTTATAAGGTATTTTTCCGTTTCTCCCGCAGAGCGATAAAGTCGCTGAACACTGGTAGTTCGGTCCGAGGTTCGAATCCCGCGAACGGGCTGGCTGCATGGGCGTTTTCGTGGTTTTCCCCCATGTGTAACGTGTATACGAGCCAGTTTCCCTTAGAAAGTCCTCCAAGAAGGCATCCCTCCCCTTAGGCAGATAGCCCTAGTGTGCTTTGCCACAATTAAATACACACCACATCGTTTCGCCCGCGCAAATCTCGCCAAGCAGACTTTATTGGCGAAAACACATTGTATACACATAAAAAATGTTGACAAATGTTAGTACTAAGAATTTTTTATTTTGAAGGTATAAACATTTTAATGTGGTTTAAAATTTTGTAAAAAAGCCAATAAATTTGCAAAAAGACATTAAAAATTTACTATGCTTTCATCGTGCATCATCCTGATTCGCCGGTTCATATCACGTGACCCCAAGGGATCTCAGCTCACGTAAACTACGCTACAAGAATCTAATTCTCTCAGTAATTATCTACATTAATTTCAAGTTAAATCTTAATTTGGAATACAAGTTCAAATGCAAGAATTATTTCAATTTGTACGAATGGATTACTCAGAAATTATGTAAAACCGCAGTGCTTTAACTTCGCTAGTGCATTCTCGTTAGAATGGATGAATTTAACCCTTGACTTTGCCTTTTATATACTATTTTCGCCATCGGGTGAGCGGCGTGTGCATCCTAATTGACTTAATTACAGCCAGCGAATGGCCTTAGGGCATAAAATTGAACTATCTGGTAAAAATTCTATGTAATTGTATTCCAGTATTGAAAGAAACAATCAATCTGATAGGAAATGGCTGCGACTTGTTTTCAAAATGCAAAAGTTAAAGTAAAAGGTTACCAGCGAGGATATTTCGCTTGGCATCGGTTGTACCATTACTGGCGAAAACGGAAAAGTACCGATAATAAGAACTTATTTATGAAAATCAATTAAGCTAAAGAGCAGTAATTAATATCTTTTAGTTTTAATAATTAATTTCTTTACATGACATGATTTTTACTTATTTAACTATTTATACTTTTTGTTAATCAATATTAAGCTTTAAAACATACAAAACATCGGAAGAACAATGTTTTACCCAAAATACCTGTCCTGGTTAAGTTTCTTACAATCATTTTGCTATGCAGATTTCAGCATATCATACTAAAGCAAAACCATGGAACATTAAATGCCACCATTAATGTCCATATGCGGTTCACATAGCCATTAATGTCCATTTTTATGGACATTAATGATCCACCAATTAATGGACCATTAATTGTCTATATGTCTATATACCACATATGTCTATATGTGGTTCACATAGCTTCGTAATCGACAAATTAACTTACCAATTAGTTAGTTGATGTGACGTAAAATATCAATTCTGGGTAGGGAAAAGACACAAGTATATTTACTGCAGTTCGTTAAATTATATGAATGAATGGTTTTTCTTTCGGTCGAATGTAATTTCAGCTCAAACTTGGCGAACAGCGTCTTAACGCAACAGAACTTTTTGAAAGATGTTTCCCTGCACTTCAGAAGTGATGCGTAGTAGAAATTGCACTCAAAACCCTTCAGTATTTTTCGAGATTTGTGGCGAGTGCTTAAAAGGGGGAGGCAGAAGAGAAAAGCCTCAGCCACACGGGGTCAGGGTCAAACAGGAGAGAGGAGGGGATACCGTATCTACTTTAAGTTAGCCGTAAAAGCAGACGACGTTTAAAAATAACTCGTGTTTCAGAAGAAAGGTAAAAAAAAGAGGGGCCCGAGACGTAAAAAATAACAGCGAATTTCGTGGAGCTCTTGTCTGCTTTTCACTGTGGCTGATGTCTCATTTTGGCCCAGCCACACTTCTCCGACATTCGCCAGTTGTGTCATAATACTTGCTATTTGGACCAGTGAGGTTAAACAGAAAAGAAACTTTACAGTGCAGAGAGAGCACTGTTTCTGAGGAACGAGATTGCGGTTAAAGGAGACATTTTTTTCTTGTCAGTTTGCTTACTGAGTCAAAAAATTCCTCTTTTTTCAAGTTCAACATTGATATTGTTATAGGTTATTTGTACAATATAATCATTAAAACATTTTGCCACAATTTGTTCAAAGTGCTTTATGGAAATAACTGTTATTTAACAACATATAGATTACATGTTGTCCACTAAAATAATAAATACCAGTTAACTGAGAAGCCTAAAATCGTGAATCTGATATTCTGTCAACTACACAGAGCATTCTTTCCACGCAACTCTGCCTTTTTTCATTAAGATTATGCCAGAATGCCATTTAAATTACTAGTGAAATTTTACTTGATCATCGGCTACAAAGAAAACAGGAAACTAGAAGGTTAATTTAAATTCAGTAGAGCACCTACTGGCAATGAAATTTTTGTATCATAGAAAGCTTACTATAGAATGAAGCGATGGGAAAGAACGAAGAACAGTATTTTTATCCGTTTTTCAACGAATACAAAATGGACAGATAATGAAACGTATGTCACGTCCTAGATTTATTTCTCTACTAATGTAGTATTTAGCAATTCGCCGCCCAGACGGTAAAGTGGTTAGCGATTCTGATTGCTGTACCGAAGGGCCTGCGTTCGAATTCCGGACAAGGCGTGGATATAAATTGTCTGCCCTTCATAGGAGGCAAGCGTTGGCCACTTATTAGGCGCCTTCATAATAAAGTGACCACCGCTTCCGACCTTAGTAATGGCCAGCGCCTATAACGGCTAGTGCCCGTCACTGGGACCCAAAACTCAGCAATTTGTATTGTCTATGTTACTAAAATTTTAGTCTAACGAACGAGGTTACATGAACAAAAACTGATGATTTTTTAAGCTCGAAATTTAATAGTTCTGACTAACATCAATGACATTCAAATGTGACAATGGTGAAATACGATGGATATCCTCTCCAAAAAATGAAAAGAATTCCATAAATGATAATAATGATGAAATTTGCATTACTTTATATGGCAACCACATTACGCTTTGCAGTTTTAGTGCAGTTAAACAGTTTTAGATAGACAGATTCTGTGTGTTAAATTCTTTAGATAGATAGATTTAACAGATTCTGTGGAACACTGCGACATCGCCACATAAATATCAAGTAACAAGATATCAAATAAGAAGGTTCAAAAAAAGATTTTATTTAATCACATTTACACTCGAACTGTTCTATTTGCTAGAATGTTAATTTTTTCTGTGTAGTCAACATTATAATTGAAGGTAATAAATATTAACAAGATTAAATTGACTTTTTGATAACAACAAAGCACATTAAGTCTGCTTGGCTAAGGGAAAGTTTATTTTCATGGAGAATTTTCTGAAAGAAACTCATTTACTTTCAAGTTAAACATGAGGGAAAATCATAAAAACGCCATTGAGGCCAGTCCGTTAAATTCGTCTGGAATACTCAGAATTCAGAACTTCAGTTAGGTGTACCATTATCTCTTTCCAGGGGGGGGGGGAAGGCTGGGTTATATACGTCTTGCACTTTCTCTACTTTAAATGTGTTTCAAGAAATATCTTCAAATTATGAAGATTTAAAATTTACTCTTTAATACTGAGTAAGAAATGCACGACTCTGTTGAATTTTTTTAACACAGTGACTAAATTTGGTCAACGCTGCTCACGGAAAACGGTTAACCGAAAATAATATATTATCATTCTTATTTACACATTATCATTACTAACACACCGTACTTCTTACATTATCATTCGTATTATCACCTTCTTAACAGGAGTATTCGCTTAAATTAGAACATGTTCAAATATCGAGAAGCTTAGCTTTCTTAATTTTCTTGCTCAAAATTTGCATACAATTGTAAAGTGTGAACTAAAACAACCATATCATTCCCAGGTTATCGGCTGGACCATTCCTAAGACTTAGTAACAAAATGTTAACGCCGATCAGTGTAACAGTTTTGAAATTATATACATTTTTTGCTGCACTTCATTTAAACTTATTTCCTCGACTTTCATTAGGCATATATTTTTCATTCAAACAATTCAGTTCTCCCTTCGCGGCAAGGCAAAAATATATAAAAAGTCAAAGTATCTTCATTAAAAATTGCAAAATACAGAAAAACTAAAACAACAGGTACAGTTCAAAATAGTCAAAAAATTTTTATTTGCAAGTGAAATTAGAGTTTCTATGCAAAAAGTAGCAATGCGGCCAAAGGGCAAAAAGACCAAATTTTAGGTGAAAAAAATTTAAACTTTTTTGGTTCCACTGAGCAAAAAGACACTAAAGTTCGTGCACCAATTGACTTAATTTACTATCCTACTAAGAGTTTCAAACGTAAACAAAGGGTGGCATCGTGAGGTCTAGCGCCACTTTTAAATTGTTGACCAATTCTATAGTTATTGCATCCAGATTAATTAAAGGCATAAAAACAAAATAATTCAATAACTTTTTAAGCAAAAAATACACAATTTACCAATATATAGAAGTAAAAAAAAGCAGAGCTCACCGAGCCGGGTAAGAGGGTGAATCTATATGCATACGTTTGGGGCGGCCAATTGCAACGGTAAAGGAAGGGCACAACTAGATGTTATAGCAGTCCCATATACAAAATTTGAGTTATGAACTTTGAGTTATGCGAGATACATACATGTAGTAGAAGTGCGTAGACGCCACCGGAACTATTAACAGCTTGCAGTCTTAAATGGCTGAGTGGAATGGTAGGAAAGAAGATGTTGACTCAAACCAAGTTCAGCTAATTATCATCTTTATTTCTAGGCATATTACAATCATTTTTCGTAGACAGTATGCTTTTTTATCATAAACAATTACAATAATTTCATATACATTGGTTTTTTTATAGGTATGAAGTAGAAATGTTTAGCAAGGCAAAGCAGCGTGTGTTGGCAAAACAGAATTTAGGAAAAGGAAGATGTCGTAGTTATTTATGAGCGGTATTTATACCTAGTAGATGCAGAAAGAACTCTAAGCTGTGATTGGTTTATTTTCGGTTGTTATGTAACATGAAAAGATCTCGAATTTGGGAGAACAGATGAATTTATGGGGGAGAACACCAAATCTAGAATAGTTAATTTTGAGGTCGGCAATTAGTTCTTAAAGCAGCCGTCGTATTTTGTTATATCTTACATACATACGTACAGGCGTCACAAAAAAATGCTTTCTGAGACCGTTCTGAAGCCATTTTAGAATCCTAAAAAAAAAAAAAAAAAAAAAAAAAAAAAAAAAAAAAAAAAAGAATCCTTTGTTCTGTCCGTACGTGGAGATTCAATCGTGTAAATGGATTCGAGATCGGACAAAATGGATATTTTCGTTCAAATATGATACCCGAAATTTTTCATGATCACAATACTTTTTTTACTTCGTACAAGGAAGTAAAAAGAAGCTTCATTAAAATTTCATGCGCCGTAAAAGTCACAGACAGAAACCATCCCAAAATAAAAGAAATATTTTCTTCAATCAATATCATTGCCCCGCTTGAAGTTCTTTGTTGGGAATCGAGATAAACAAGCCATCCAATGGAGCGAAGATTTAAGATCTATCTATCCATTATAAGAGACGAGCCCCGGAAACAAATTAAGAAGTTACCAGCCATGAAATAAATCTTGGTATTGTTTCGACATCAGATACGGGAAAACGGGAAAAGAAGAGCCACGCTTCGCTTCGAATTGTAGAAGAATTTTAAGCTGTTTACATTGGTGGTGAGAAAAGTGTCCGGTTTTGTCGCAGGGCCTATGAGAAACGGAATCTTCCCGTATCCTCCTCCTTGGCGATTTTATGCTTCACTTCCTCTCGTCTAAAATCTCAAGGTGTGAAATTTTTCTACTTCATTTTCATTTTGAGTTTCTATGTGTAATCAAGAACAGAAGGATTTCAGTTTAAGTGTTTTTATAATATTAAAGCTTGCCTTTTCACAACTATGCATAGCATGTGCAAAGGCTTTCAACACGACAAGATTACGCATCTTTATGTATTTTCGAAAGATACTAATGAAAGCCACAATAACCCGATTGCTATCTGAAAAATGTAGAGAACAAGCCTTTGAAAAGATTTATGGAGCCTTAACAAGCATAACAAGATTAGGAGAATGAACTGGGATTCCTTTGAACCGTAAGAAATTGGACTCGTACCTAGAATTTAAAAAAAAAAAATTCCGCACATTTTAATCAAAACTTTCCTCTATGGCCTGATCACATAACCTTTACAGACATTTCAAGAGTTATGAGTAAAACGTTTCGAAGCATAATTAGAAAAATGCGTGAAATTTTTTCCCAGCATAGTCTCAGAATATTTCTTGAAAACACCCCATTTTTATACCTTCATTGCTAACTTACTTAAAAGAAGCGTTACTCTTTTTTTTATTAACCACTGCTGAATATGCTTTGAAAAAAAAAAAACTGTGCATCACCATATAACAATTAAAAACGCGATCATATTGCATGAGATCAGAGAGAAGTGATTTTTAAAGAATGATAATGTGGTCTCAAGTGAGAGGAATTATAAAATTTTATTAGATTTAAGTTTAGAATTTTATTAGATTTAAGATTAGAATTTTATTAGATTTTATTAAATTATATTTATTTAAATTCTATCTTGAATAAGCAAGTTCCTTTGTTAACATAATTAAGATAAAGATTATTGCCGAACGGACTGCTGTTTTTTCAAACAATATATTCTATTAAAATAATAACACGTCTTGGAGTATAGCATTTCAGATGCACTGCCGTATGCATGTGTTTAAATAAGGGAGAGAAACATAGAAAATAACTGTTTTTAAAAAAACAGTATAAGATAGAAATCACAAGAATAAGCTGAATTAAATGACAGTAGTTCGCAAAAATAAGTAAAGCATTCTGATCAGGGATGAGTATAAAATACTACTTTTATATTCTGCTAGGTACGGGTTTACACTTGCTACTTCTGGTCCACCATCTGCAACTGATAAACTCATTTCGAAACCAAAGGTGTTATCGCTCAGGAAGTGCTTATGCAGAAACCGTCTCATAAACTAATTACTTCGGAAAATGCGTATCAAATCCATTTCACCTAACCGCCTTTGTTCGGCAAAGGGAAAGCAGGACATAGAGGGAAGAAGGATATATTTTTATTTCAATGGAGCAAATTGTTTTGTACGTAGTAATGACTTATTTCTTGAAGAAACTTAATAAGTGATGTATCAACTCTATGGCATAATTGCTAATCTGGATAACTACCTTCTCCCACAATAACTCGGCAATCAATAAATTTACAACATGTCATTTATAAGAAAATTACCTCAGAGCAACTAGCTGCTCTGTTAAGATAAGCAGCAGACCTGTCTATACATGTTCGTATCGTATCATTTGGGACACGCAATTAAAATTTTTGGGTTTAAATGCTTTAACGGGGCAGGCAGAGAATTGTAAATAAAAACGCTACCGAATTAAGATGTATAATAATTATGTCGCAAATAATGCATTGTTATTAGAATACTTGACTGCCAAGTAAGGGGATACATGCATGTAAGATAAATATATAAAGGACAATTCTAATTTTAATTCGCTTAACTCCTCGTTTTAATTTGGCAATTTTCCTTTTCTGTCCAGAAAATAGTAACTGCTTATAAGAAGCCACGCTAAAGCGTATCATTTCGAAATGAATCCATGCCATAAGGATCCGCACATAACGCATTGCAGGCATTTACATAAATGCTTTAGGCAATAAGATTGAAATTTGAACCGAAACGTTTCATTAATAGCCAATAGGAATACTGGAAAAATTGTAAAGTGTAACTCAATTTTTTTGCTTTAAGCTTTCGATTTGAACACATTCCATTCCTGCTCTTGCTTGCCACCCTGCGAATATCTTACCACTTACCTCTCTCTTTTCTAAATCGTATCGTGATAAGATTAACAAACATGCAATATACGACACGTATTATGACTGCTCTTCTCAAGAATAATGTGCCTAATCGGCAATGGTTGCAAATATCTCTTAAATTATTACTTGCATAATATTGTAAAATACTATATATTAATACATTTTTCATAACAAGAATAAAAAGCAAAACTCTTAAATTTTGTTTGTCATCTGTTTTATGTAGATATATATATGTCATTTATTACAATTTGGCAAAAGGAAACAGCATCTCTTCATTGCCACTTTATCAATGAAAAAACAAAATGGTTTATTTACAATGAGTGTCCAAGACACAATGGTGTTATGAAGTATGAGATACTAAAGGTGGCGCTGACGCGCCAAAAGAGTCAGTTAGGCCTTGTAACTCAACGTGTTAAGACATACGTGTATATCTTGAAGCGCCGAAGGGGGTAAAATCCTGTAGCCCCACTCTTGAATATATATAGTGTTGTGTATGGTGTATTATCATCGTAATAAGTGTTGTGTGTGAACTTCGCTCAATCCTTGGAATAATGTATCGACCACATATAGTCATCACCCTCTAACCACCCCTCTGAATACTCGGAGCTTTCATGACCGCTTAAATGGAATGCATTATTTCATACTATTTTCCACAAGATAATACCTCGGCAGATACTGCAGAAAATTCTTCGATAAGAGAAAAAGCTGACTCTGTTAGAACTCAAAATGTTCTCTACTTTACACATAAGTCTCCCAAACAGTATTGTGGTTAGGGAAGCCAACTTTGATACCGGGTTCGAATCCTGAAGGCATGAATGGAAAGTATCTGTCTCCTCATAGGAGATAACGGTGGCCGCGTATTAGGTGCTCTATAATAAAATGACCACCAATTCTGCCCTTAGTAGTGGCGAAAGCCTAAAAATGCCTAAAATGGCTAGTGACCGCCATAAAAACAAAAAAAATTACACATAATGAGATTAAAAATAGCTTTAAAATAACAAATAAAGGTAAGGCACTAGGTGTCAAGTATTATTTTAGAATTAATTGAAGAACTTCATCTGACAAACGAGAACATATCTTCCATGTTCTTTGGAAAGTTTTACATAAACTATTAGTACAAAGCTTCACATGCTTTCTCTTGAATAATAAACTATTATAAAAGTTTCGATTTGGATTTACGTCGAATGAAGGAACAGCGGATGCACTGGACAATCTAATAACCATCATCAAAAACAATTATTCTCGAAACTGGCACATTAGTGTAAAATGTGATGTCCACCAAAATGTGATGTTTCTCAAGATGTGATGATAATCTTTGGGGGCCGGATCTACTCGCCATACTCCAAGATCTTAATTTTCCAGCAAAGTTCTACAATTTATTGAAGAATTACCTTCATACCTGAAAAGTCATCTATAAAAGAGATGGTGTAAATGTCTTCAAAAATTATTACAAAAACGCACCTCAAGAATCTAATTTAGGTGCAATTTTGTGGAATATTATAGAAATGATATCACTCTTCAAGCATATGTCGATGACTCAAATTCGATTTCCGCTGTAGAAATCGAATAGACTTAGATAGAAAAGAGAAAAAAGCATTAGATGTTATAGATAAATGGAGTGATAAATGTAAACTTAGTTTTAATAGCACTAAAACAAAAGTGATAACATTTCCTAAAAGTTTAGAACCGGTCAAAAATTCACTAAGATTACGATAGAATAATGTCCCTATTCCAAATAATGAATACCGCGTATGGCTACTCCCAAAGAAAAGGGAACAGAGATTTTTACAGATGGATTAAAGATCCAAGATAAAGCTAAAGCAGCATTTATAGCTTACCAAAGTATACAAGTTATAATATGCGAAAAATCCTTACTAATATTATAAATGCGAATGTGAGTTTGTGTATTTGTTGTAACGCTTTCACGCCTAATTATTTAACCGACCATCATGGAATTTTCAAGAAATGTTTTTGATATATTAGAAAAGGTTATAGGCTATAAAATGTCTTCGTACGACTTTTAATTAGCCGAGATATTAATTAAAAATATTTTTCCCCTACATTTTTCACTTACTTTGTTGAGTTTTCCACTATTAAAGAGATTTGGCTACGCGCCAATTTATATTTTCACGAATATCTATGGAACGGCGGTTAGTTGAATTTCGAAACACATATCCGCTGATTCCTAAAATTCGTCTGAATCCATCGATACCATTTTCATCTTCGTACGACTGAGATATTCATTAAAAACTCTGAAAACGCTAATTTGAATGCGACTCAATAGAGACATTAGAGATTTTTTCTTGAGCCTTCCCGTGGGGGGTCCAATAAATTGGTGATAAAAATGATAACTTTTGATCTAATTATCCAAATTTCTCAATTTAGAAACTTGTGTCGCTCTCTGAATGATAGGAACAATTGGTGGTGTAACTGTTTTTGTCGTTTAATTATTTCCAGCTTAATCACAGATGAAATGATACTCCGCTTGCTATTGTTAACTCTTTGTTGACAGATTCAAAAGTTTTGTTAATTCTTTATTGAGATTCAAAAGCGATGGAGGGGGGGGGAAGCTGGTTTCCGGTCGACCGTTGATTTGACGAAAAGGTCGAAGTTCATAGAATTTACACGTGGAAAAATCCTTTTAAAATTAATATTTCTAATTAACTTACCGACTTGAAACTATTATCAACATTTCGACTGTGATATATTTAATGTTTTGTTTCGTATTTTTTTAAAGATCTATTCCTTCGTGTTATATATTTCTGTTATTGTTGCTTGAAAAATTGCATTTACATTTTATATTCTTTACATTTTACTGGGTGCGATAAAAAAATTTGTTTTATCATTTTAAGGCATTCGAATGTTCTTTATTTTGAAATATCACGCGGAGTTGAAACTTATTTAAGGATATCAACGCGACCGAAGCCGCAGGTAAAGACAATTTAGAATAAATTATTCTAGTGCAGGTTACCAAGCCAAAGCAACAACTTTGAAGGAAGCCATTTTATGATTAAATGCTTTCTCAAAAATAAGTCACAATATGCTAGCATTTATACAGACAGCCAACGCATTTTAAAGGCGTTATGTTCTACGAAGGAAACATCTTTAATTATTCAGTCTTTTCAAGAAATAATAAATATGGAAATGAATATTCATCCTATTAATCTAAACCGGATTCGAGGACATACAGATATAACTGGGAATGAAGTTAGCTTAGGAAGCTACATTAAAAAATATGATTGGTGTATTGAGAATACGGCAAAACACACGAGAGCTATCTGCCTAAGGGGAGAGATGCCTTCGTGGAGGACTTTCTAAGGGAAACTGGCTCGTATATAAAATTATGCTCGTATATACGTTACACATGGGGAAAACCACGAAAACGCCTATGCAGCCAGCCCGTTCGCGGGATTCGAACCTGAGACCGAACTACCAGTGTTCAGCGATTTTACCTCTCGGCCGCTGGTGGGCAAAGATATGATGGATATCTATCCTCCTATTTCAAGACTTACAATCACCATTTCTAAACAGTTTTAATAAAATGACAAATATGGTGGGATAAGGCAGATACAGGAAAAGTAACTCATGAATACTTCCCACAAGTATCACTAAAAAGAATAAAAACAAATTTTTTTCTAGTACAATTAGCGAGAAACCCGAATACGAAAATATGTAATAAAAATACTTTGTCAGATTCTCCAGACTAATTGAAATGCTTAAAATTATTTAACAAATAACATAAAAAGGGCCTAGAACTCCATTTTTAATTTGCCCTTTAAAAACTTTCACGTCAGCTGTAGCAAACAACTTCCTGTTTGTCGTCTCTCAGAAGGACTGGTATATCTCCACTTCTAATAAATATTTCAAGAAAAGAAAAGTTGTTTTTGACAGCTAAGAGTGTGGTCTTTAAAAACATGAAATAAAACAAATTTGGAGATTTCTAGTCCAAATCGGTGTTTTGAACGAAGTCAGTTACCTGGCTATATGGGAAGCATTCACAGAAAATCATTTACACGTTAAATAAAAAAATTCTAAGTTTTGGAGGGAAAAAAAATGCTCTGAAATATGTTAGCGTCATCGTAAATATTTATGTATGTATTTCTTAGCACACAATTTTTAGAAAATCATGTGAATCAAAAAGTGAAGTGAATCAAAAACTAATTTTAAGATCAAAGAAATTACCAGGGGGGGGACTGCAAATAACAATATGCAGCTAACAAAATATAGTGTAATTTCGCACTAAAGGACAAAAACCTATAGTTGACAAAAAATGAACATTTTTTTTATATGACAATATACACTACAGGAAATAATGTAATAATAAGCCCATCACTTATGGTCACAAGATTTTAAATTGCACAACGTGATGGGGGCACAAAAATGGGTGCATTCACAGCATCAAAACAAAGTATATCCCCAACAGATATTTTAACTAATATTGGAACTATTTAAATTGTAACGTGCATAACTGCGCAAGTTTCATTAATCCATATCAACATTTTATGAGAAAAATAATTCTCAGCAAAAGCCGAGCAGCAAGACCTTTGAATGTTTTTTGATATTTCGATCCGCATTTCATGGTTGTATGAGTATTTCCGTATTTTCTTCAAGATCAATAGGTGCCAGTTTACCTTAGAAAAATTTCCTCAAAAGAATCCCTTCACTAAGGCCCGGGAGTCTTTTTTCCATGTTTAGGTAAATACCTACATAAAAAAAGTAATATTTGAATAGCTTAGCATGGCCGGATGAAAATAATTCATAAAACTAAGAAGTTGGTTGAGTTGAAACATAAAAAGTGCGAACATATTGGAACTTAATACGCATATTAACCGAATGGAACTCTAACGCAATAGGCGACAGCCACAACATTTTAATATTTCTAGAATTTTATTTCGGTGATAGCTCATGAAATAAAGCTGAATATATCTATATAATGTTGGGGAAAAAACTAAACAGAGTAAGCGTTTACTTCTGAGATACAAATGAAGTGATTAGTTTTCACATTTCGAAAACCTAGGAGCCTTGTAAAAGTATTTTTTAGCTAAAATTAGGTAAAGACAATTCTGATTACCATACCGAAGGGCCGGGTTCGAATCCCGGAGAACAGATGTTTGAAAATGCATAGTGGCTTTGCTGCATGGGGACACTTTAAATATATGGAGAGCCAAAAGTCCTGTCATGTGGTTTGGTGGTAGAGATGGTGGTAGACGGATGGGAGACTCTCGAGTCCATCTCCTGGAATGCTTTCTCTCTCAAAACTAGAGTGGAATTTAGCAAAATCGTTGTGCTACCTACATTGTGCTCAAGGCTCTTGCAAACGACAGACATAATTTTGCACTCCTTGCCACGATAAAATTCGTGGGCTTGTTCTGATGATGAGGTCAGACAAAGGAGATTACTCACAACAAAACAACAGGTAAAAACGAAGAGTGAATAGAGAACAATTATTAAAATGCTGCAGGATATTTCAGCATCCATGAAACAGTTTCATTCACAATATCAAAATATAAAGGAGGAAATATAAATTTGCTTTATTTTATTGACCATATGCTTCTAAAGTTTTCGATTAAGAAACAGACCCTATAAATGCAATTTGCATCCTACCTTCACTAAATACGCTGCTTCACAGAATATGTTGCGTTCTTATATTCAAGGTCAAACTTGTTGTCTCACATAGTGGTAGCCAGCAATTTGCTCACGAACCTCCTTCCAGAAACAAAGAACTTCGTGCGCCCCGAAGATTCAGTTTTTTTATTTCACCCTTTCATAAAGCGATCTGTTAATTCTTCATAGGAATACTGCGGAAAAAAAAATCTAGCTTTGGTAATGCTAACTGCTTTCATCCCGCAGTAGGTTGCCAGAAACGAAACAAGTGTGAGTCACTTTCACTAGCCTTAACAGATAGTCCTAAGAACGACTGGAAGATCCTATATGACAAATTGATGTACCATTATTCTTCATGATACTCAGTTTCAATGCCTTGATATTAGTAAAATATATACAAGAGGAGGGGGGAAGAAAGCGTACGTTTTCTTCTTGCATTCTACAGTGTTTTGTGATTTAATTCCTTTTTGAACTATCTACGTAGTATTTTTTATTTTTATTCATATGTAATACCAGTGGTTAGCCTTCGAAAAGTCGTTGAAGACTGCATCTCTGCTACACTGAGCTTAGGACAACGGACTATCTTGATCGGGTCTAAGCAAAGCAGTAAGGAATTCGTAATATAAATACCTTTGTGATATAAATGGTAGCATATCCGGCTAGCACAGGAAGATCAGACGTTTGATTCCCGATGAGGCATCGCTGATTTTCCGTGTTTCCTGATTTGAAAAGCTTAAGATTACACATGAAATTGTATATCCCGTTTTAAACTGTTCTACTGTTGAACTTCAAACAGTAAATAATTTGTTCGAGAACAACAAATTAGAGCATTATATATACATAAAACTCTCCGAAAATTTCAACATGCAAGGTTAGTTCGCTTGAAATATTTTAGAATTTAATAAAACATAACAGTCAGAGGCACACCAGCTTTAGTAAATAATAAAACTAAATTATGTAAATTCTTCAGATAAAGTTTAAAATAAAAAAAAATAAAAAAAAAAAAGAGTTTTAATATTCTTTTAAGAAATGGCGTGATTCATGTACCGTGGTCAAGAATAAATTATTCTAAAGTCCGAGTAAATTATAAGAATTAATTTGTTTTAGAAAAATTAATGGATAATAACCAAACATCTGTTGAAGCTATTTAAAAAATTAATTGTTCTGACATTGAAATAAATTATTCTTCAATCAAAGTGTGTGTAAACGAAAAAATCGTAAAGAACCCGTTCAGTCCATACGTTTCGTCTTTTCAAGTCTACGGCCAGGCCCATAAAGCGGGCTCGTAAGTCCGCTCAATCCGAGGAGACCCATCCTCATATCGACCGCAGGATGAAAGAACATCCTGCCTTTCCTCATGCACCTGGATGTTTTAGGGATTGGCACACCTCGAAGTGTTTTCGGCCGGATCAGAGACTAAGTTTCACAATGCTCGGATCCTGTTGAAGATCCTGTTGATCTAAAAGTCGCCGTCAACCGCACGACAAAGTGATCGATTAAATAGATCAGAAGACGAGGTGTTTAGGCGAAGAAGTGTGGCACATTGTGTTGCAACACGGAACAGCTATTTGCTTACCAGTCTGCATAAAGAAGACATGGAATTAATGCTAAACTTCCGATTAATGTCAACTTTTTTTAAACAAAATACTACAGTTTCAATGTAAAAAATGTCAATAAAAATTTCAAGCACCTGAAATGAATCTAAGATCAAGTACCCTCTTCTGATATTTCCCAATAAAACAATAATAACGTAAAGTATAAACAAATTCTCTTCATAATAAGCAGTTCTTGATCTTTTACAAATAATTCATGGTTTTTTTAAATTAATATACTAAAAAAAGGACTAAAACTCTTAACTTGAAAATGCGTTTTACATACCATAAAGATTAATGCACACACAAGTGAATAGTAGTAGTATTCATCTAGTACGTTGCCAGTCCCCGAAACCCAAACATTATATTATACCCCATATTGTATACATCTCAAAAAACTTCACGATTTTAAATATGAATATTGCGCATGTATCTTATAATAGATTAACCATTTCTGTTAATTTTGATTACGTACTCGAAACAATTACGCTGATTATGCGCTTGTTTGACTAAATTCCGATTTATACACTTGAATAACGTTTTCAAATAATATAATATTTTTAGGGGCTCGTAAGATGAACCATATCACTTGCGCACAAACTTCGCACTGCACCATATTTTCCATTAAAGGAAGTTACATGTGCTATCATTCCCAGACCCCTTTCGCTTCGAAATTCGATTTTCTGTAATCACGCTATTGAGTTTCATTGGCTCCGAGAAAACTCGAATATTTTTTTATCGCGTACGCTCCTTTCTAATCTTGTAGAGTCATAGACTATTTTTTAAAGCAGGAGTGATGAAAAATGAGCAACGCCCTCGCCGGGAATCGAACCACGGACCTCTAGAATACGTGTCCAGTGTGCTGACCACTACACTACGAAGGCATGCTAAGAAAGCGGGAGAAATACCTTATAATCTTAGCTTTTTACAAATTATTATTTCACTTTGAAATAAAATGTCTTAATATGTTCATTTTTCAGTTTTTTTCTAAATAATAAAAGACAACTACTCGAAACATTTTTTTTTTAAATTCAGATTATTACACTAGCTAAGTACGTATTGAAATTATTGAAGAAATTTTGCACTAATGAGAAAGAGTAAATAGATAATAATCTAGGCAGAACAACCACCATTTTCTCACATCTTCCACCAATTCATCGCCATACCGCTTAGTGATACTGAGTATTTATTATTCGTACTGATACAGATCACATCGCTTAATATAATTTGAGATTCATAATTCTTATTCCTAAAGAAACCTTTTGACGACTCACAGATAACACCAGGAAACACAAAATCGCCTTCAAATGTATTACATATTATGAAGTACATGTTTAAATATATCAGGTCACCATAGTTGCCGATTAGACATACCTGCTAACTAACCAATCCCTAAGAATAATTTTCAGTCTCTCTAATTATTTGTCACTCGATAAAACTATTCTTTTACAATAATGTTTTCTACTGCGTAAGAGTTTCACGAATGAAGGCAACTTGCATAAAAACTAAAATACATCCTAACGGAACAGGCAGTTTTTCACATTTAACAAGGAAACTGCATGACATCGATAACTGTTTTAATATTATTTCCCTCCCCTCCTTCTTCGAAAATCTGTCCGGCCCAAAAAATCGAATTTCTTATCTTCTGGCCTGCAGGTGAAAGCTTTAAAATGTTAACGCACTGAAAACTTCTTTTTAATTCGGTAATATTCATAAATATTCAGTTCTTCCTCTGTTAGAATTAGTGTTTTCTGCCGCTTTAGGCTGGGAGGGATCGTATACAAATCTAATAAGTACACAGCTTCGAAAATTGAATTTTTAGGTAGATATTAGAAGCTTGATTCTAAATTCACTTTAAAATAAGTGTAGGGAAACGCTTTTCTTCATTTCTTCCCCCAAAAATTATTTTCATTTAACAGAAAATCCCTGACGAACTGAAAACAAGGCACATGGCGTTCCAATAAATTGGTTTCTTGATTATTTTAATTCTTTGACAACAGTATTTTTACAAATTAAAAAATTCTGAAGTAGAAGTATATCATATAATTGTTCTTTTTATGACTTAGTTTGTCTTAATACAATCATAATGGACAAGATTGTATTTTCTTCTGTTGTATTGAACCGGAGCTCGTATAGAGGTCAGGTATGTTAAGAAAAGAGATCACCTGATTAGAACAACGAAGCAGTCAGTATTAATGACAAAAGAATAAGCGTTAATTTTCTTTGAAAGGATTGGCATTTCGTAAATGAATAGAAAATTTAAAAAGTATAGCATAAAAAAAAAAAAAAAAAAAGAATACGAAAGCGAATGCGTGGATCTACTAACATCCACTTGTTTGCTTTCAAGCTATTCGATAAATATATTTCAGAACTTTTTTTCAAAGTAAGATAACATTAAGAGTATCAGTAATACCAAGAAAAAAGAATGCTCTGTTACTAGCAGTTATTTGAAAGGGGAAACTTTTCTTCTAAGAAACCTTGTCGAACACGTTACCAATGTGTGGCAACGAACAGGAGAAATGAAATAAATAACAAATGTAATCCAATAATTTAAGCTCAATTTTCCTGGCTTATTTCCAAATATTGTGCTCTAAAGCATTTGCAAATATATTCATTTGAAGGTACTGGATAGTTAGAGAGTTTCTATGCTCTGTTCGTACACGTATCAATAAAATGTCCTGACTTTTAATACTCTTATTTTCATTTGGCTACAACGGAATAAAGTATGAACTCCTTAAGGATCATTTGTCTTGTCATCGGCGTTCACATTCAGCGTTTGTGACATTGTGTATCAGTTCTAAGGCGAACTATCAGCTTGCATGCGTATGAGATATTACTACCCTTCAATATATAGAGATGTCGGCAGTTTCATTAATGTAATGAAACACATTTAGTGTTTCATTAATGTAATGAAACACTAAAATTACTCCGGCTTAATAATTCACAGATCGTTAAGACTATTGACTAATCAAATGATTATAAGTTGGTTCTTATTTCTCACATTTTGAATAGAGAAATCACGTACAACTAACAGGAACCAAACCAGAAGTAATTACTACTGTTCCGCGGCTTTAGCGACTAGGTGACTGGTAGAGCAAAACATAGACAGTTTTATCCCATATAAGCGTAAAAAAAATGTAAAGTATTCTAAATTTCGCACATACGTCAATCTTTACCGTCAGTCACTAACAGAAAGTTAATAATTTTAAAGGCCCCAAAAAGCTGAGAAAATCTATGTTTCCCTTCCTAAAAATGCTATCGTTGTTGTTCTAATGCACACTTGTCAGACCTATAATCAGCCCAAGCCTACGAATTTCCTCGCGACAAGGTGCGCAAGTTTACGCCTGTCGTTGGCAACTGCTTTAACCCTTTACGGCACGCTACCTTTTAAAGTTGGAGTTTTGATAAAGAGAAAAAAAGTAGGCAGTCTAATTAGGCCTAGAGGAGTACACAAGTAAAATTTTGTAAAGATTGCACTTACCGTTTTAATTCTGTGGGTGTGCCCAAAGTGGGCACACTGATTGAATAGAGCTTCGAAAAGAGTGCTGAAACGAGCATTATTGTCAACGAACTGACCGATGAGATGCGTAGAAACAAAGCACACAGACTCTCAATTGTCCTAGATGATCGGTGAGCCCGGTCTGGGCACACCTAGGTTTCGCGTTTGATTTTAGGCAAGATTTCAAGGTAAAAATTTAAAACTAATATAGAATAAGGAGATTAGCATACAGCCAAAAAATAACATAGAAATTTCTTTTCAAACAATTCCTTTTATACCCTAAAAAAAATCTGGAAGATTTCTTTGAAAAATGAGGGTCTTAAAAAACTAAACATGGGCAAAATATATGGACTAGTTTGTGTTGAACTGCCATCTACTATAAATAAAGAAGGTTCAGAGTAACTTATAGTAACCTATAAATCCTTTTTCATTCAATTTTTCTGTGCGTAGTACATAAGGAAAATTTTAGGTGCGTCCAGACCGGACACACTGTGCCGCAAAGGGTTGAGCACCTTACAGCTGACATAGCGATTTAGCTCAGTTCCATACCCAGTCTTGAAGGAGGGCACTCCCCGTAGGAATGTGTCCGAGAGTCTCCCACCTCTCTTCCCGTACTACCAACCTCTCGACAGGACATTTGGCTCGCCGCATATTTACAGTGCGCCCTTGCCACACAGATACTATACATTCACAAACATCTATACCTTCTCCGAGATTCGAAACCAAGACCTTCTAGAGTCAGCGACGTTAACCGCTATACCAACTGGACGGGTCTAAAAGTGTTATTTCCCAAGAATATCTAACAAATTAAGATATAAGAATTTTATGGGGAAAATCAACCTTCGACACATATTTCAAGAAAAAAAGGATTGATCTGAGCTGTTTACGTCGCTGCTTCTCTTTTCAAATTTGTTTTTGACAGATAAATGTCGAAATCGAGTAAAATTAGTTTTGAATTTGAATCATGTCATACCTTGCCAAAACAGCAATAAAGCGCCATTTCAGCTCTACAGTTACCCCTCAACGCAAATAGAACGGTTAAAAAAATCACTCAGTTGAATGAATTGCCTTAGGTTTGGCGCAGAAAGAAATCACGAAAGCATTGTCAAGTAAATTATATAAACGACCACTTGCAGGGCCTAATTGTTCTCGCTCAATGTCAGTTTTTGAATCACTTTTAAGTAATTAAATGTCTGCCCAGGGCACTTCCCACGAATATTTTACTGTGAAGGCCATCAAGGATTAAGCGTTATTTAGTTCTTGCATATACTTTCTTCTTTTCCAGACGCAATTAAAATATTTAAGCGTTGAAAACGGGTTGATAAAGGTTAAAGGGAAAATATAAAACATTAGGATTCATGTTTTATTGAATACGGAATGATAGGAACTAAAAAACAAAATCAGGATTCCATCGAATTTGAAGCAAGTGTTATAAGAACATCATGATTGCCTGTTGGGATAGTGTGCAATCGTATAGTCCGTTTACGCTCAGAATTCAATTAAAATTAGAATTTTATTAATTATTTTCATCTTTTACCATTTAGTTAAAAAAGGTGCTCCTTCGCACTAAGCAGTGTTTGGCTGGAAACCTTTGCACCTTATTTGAATATTTATTGGTTTTTTAATCACTTCAGCAGAAACATCGTCAATCGGCTTTTTTTATTGCTTTGCAATTATCTCTGTACTTTCGTTTTGCTGGAATGGCTATTGTTTGAGTTTTACAAAATACTTCAATACCAAATCTTTAATGAAACTATGTAAATGATTTTCAGATAAAAGAAGAAAATAAAATACATACCATTATAGTTAAAATTTTTTACACCTTCCTTTAATGTTGAAAAAACATTAAAGTAGAAATTCCATTACTTTTAAATAATAGATTTCACAATTCTAAAGATTAGAAATGGAATTTTTTCTGAAAAATTGAGAAGAAAAAAGCATGGCCATTGCGAATTAGCTGTCAAAGAGTAAAGTACCTTTATTAGTGGGCTTTACTTTTAAGTCAAAATATAAGTTAAACAAGTATGACTTAAACAAATTGCATGAAACTGAGGAAATATAAATTTTAAAGATCTATTTATTCAATGTTTTTATCTATCAACAATTATTCAAATGGTTTACAGTAGGATGGATAAAAAAAGATCTATTTCTGGTCAAAGAAACCCAAGTATCTTTATACAAAATGCGACACTTCACTTAATGGTCGGGAATTTTAATCCCGTCTTTACTACAACACGAACTACGCTTTTTTGGATGATATCGCTTCTATGTATCTCTAACAACTAAATGCAACTGCTTCATATTTCACCCACTTTTCCCAGAACAGTACAGAAGTATATTATTTGGCAAGCGTAAACTACTAATATCTTACACTGTACTATACTTCCAGTTTAACTCTGGCCTTATAGTAGTTTTTTTTTAGGAGAAAAGCATGTCGTATTTCTATTTTGGAACAGTCACATCCAGTTCAAGAAGTTGTTATTTCTGAATTAATTTCTGTTGCACAATAATAAACCTAACCTCCAGAATGCCATTCAGTTTTTATCAAGCAATTGTTTTAAAATTTCTGCCATTTTTTTTCCTTCGTATACCCCTTCCAAAACCTAAGAGACGCCAGAAGTGTTCCAGGAAGTATATATATCTTTAAGACTGCAGTTTAGTTACGAAAGAAAATATTTTTAAGATTAAAATGGAAGGAATTAATCTGACTGAAACTTGTTTAGGATTTGGACAAATAAAAGGCTTTTAATACCTAAATAATATGAAAATATGAAAGTGATTTCAGTAGTATCTTTCATACTTGCGTTAATTAAGACACAGAAATTTTAATGCTATATTCAAACCACATGCCAAAAATTCAACTAATAATTCGTTATTGTACCACATTTTATAACTAATGATTGCAATCATTTAATATTTAACAGTTTCTTGTTAATAATAAAAAATCATTTGTAATTTCTTTTAAGGCAGCATTGACTTTAAAAGCTCTGTCTGAAAAATAAAAGATATAAAAGTTTCAAGTATATCCGATTCCTAAACAACGCTGAGGGCTGCAGACCGAGGGTGCGCATAACTTTTGTTTCTCCAAAAATTAACTACTAATAATATGCTGCTGACTAGAAAAGCCTTGATTGGTCAGTAGCATAAATAATTGACTAGACACATTTCACATATTATTTATATTACATATTATAGACTTAATAAAGCAAGATGAAAAAATATTACTCAGAATATAGAAAAATAGAAATACATTTATCATATACTGCAGTCACTGAAATATAAATTTGCAACTCATCTTTGCAAGAGCAGTTGTCTGTCTGTACTCAGTGGATATTATTGTAGGACACAAAACACTGTACATGTTATATGTCAGCAGCCAAACTCTGACGACTGCAACCCATATAACTCGTTTTTAAAATTTGTGTATGTATGAAACTCTTATAGGCAAAAATGGAAATAAAAAATACTTAATTTATTATTTCAGACAATTAATTTTGCGGTCCACTTAGTATTAAACAAATTCTCTTGAATTTGGTTTTTGTCTTTCGGAATCCCCAAAGGAATTGCACAAAACTCCAGGGATTCCTTGCAATACCATTTGAAGACCATTATTGCAAATATGGCTAACACGAGACACTAAAAATTAAAAATATTAAATGTATGATAAAGTATCTGCATATATTTTACGCATACCTGACAAGATCTAGATAAATTTGGGCAAAACTTTGGTAACCAAATGTATGCGAATTCGCATAGAAATTAGCATTCAATATTCGCGAATTCGCATACAAATGTATGCGAAATTTCAAAATTATTGCAAATCTTCCCAAAATGTTCCCATTTATTAACTAAAGTCGGAGGAGGAAAAAAAAAAAAAAACTGCCTATAACAGCAGCCTAGCACGTAATCGGCGTCATCCGAGGGTCAACTATAATTCCGGATATTCACATAGTGTTCAAAACTTGACTAAAAGATGAACTACGGCTTGAGTGCTTCATACAGAACAATAAAGGCATTTTAGTAATGGAAGCAGTGCCATTTGGTTTGACCGTCCAGCTACCCCCTTCACCCCTCCCAAAAAATCTGAAGAAATAACCCAAGGCTTCATCAAAAGCAAGGTCCTAGTGGCAGCGCAAAAAATCGAAACTCATATGCATGCATTCATTCATATTTACCTAGACTCCAACGTGATCGAAGCGACGCCGCCGACGTTCATCCTAAAAACAAAAGAGTAGTATCCCTGGAGGATCGCATAGCTCTTATCGCACGTTAAAAAAGCCGGCGCTCTTCTCGAGGCTTCTCCAAAGTGGGATCGCCCCGAGTACTACAGCTTCAAGAAAGCTGCTTGGTATCTGGGAAAACGGAGGAGGGGGGATGAAGAAAAGATGATGCTACTACAACAACACAAGGATCAAAAGAAGAGAGAGAAGGCAGAGCCTTTCCTAGTTTTTCGCCCGCTCTTTTCTCTTCCCCAGGTGTGAACGCGCTCGGGGTGTGTGTGTTCGTGTGTGTGCTCGGTGCACACGTGGGTTGCTATGGGAACGTGGCTGTAAAAGGGGGTGCACCACAAGGGCGACACGCGACCGTCGCGTGGTCCGTGGGTTTTTAAGAAAAGGTCGTCCTAATTGAGTGGAACAAGTGGCTTGAAGAAAGGAGACATCTGGATCGACCACGCTGTAAAACTCGGATTTATAGAAGACAGAATGAATGAACTAAAGAGAGGGCTTGACTCCCGGAGGTTTTGTGTAGGTATGGGTTTTTAAGTTTTTCTCCGCACCTTAGGACCAGCCTTTTAGGTAAGTTAGCTTCTCCTTGGAGTCGGGGCTTCAGCTTTTATGGGCGCTAGATGAGTTACTCGACGGGAGGAGACAGAACGAAGGAAAAAAAAATAGGGAGGGAGCTTTCTTGGCAAAGATTTTTATGTCTTTAGGGACCAAGCCTCACACCGGATCCAAATTGGGCCCAAACTGCTTTCAAAGATTTTCCATGTATTTCCTCTTATTCCTCAGGGTGCGGAGATAAGTCTATGTCTACGGACGTTTAGAAACGGCGGTAAAATTCTAGTACCGGATCTCAAGCGCCTCCCTTGTCTAAGTAAACGACATCCGGATGAGAGAGTTGAGAAGTGCAAATATAAATTCATGGCTTGTCCTTATGTCTTGAAAGAACTTCACAGTAATTCCTAACAATTACAGCAAATCAACACTGCTTTAACACTTGAACTCGATCTCAGAGGAACTTCGCATTCAGGTTGACAGAAACTTGTTTCGATTTTATTCACTCTTCATTTAAATGATTCTGTGAATCTTATTATGAAAAATGCTTCAGAAATTCACAATCAATCATTATTTCCTAACACGAACACATGCATATCAATATATTCCTAGGTATTACATATTACAATTAAAACAATGTTAATGTCAGCTGTAATGCATAAAAAAATGTTGTTATACACGTAATAATGTTTAGATCCTTTTCAGTGGTCCTCGAACATATTTAATATATATAAATTGCCGGAAAGTCCGTTTAACAATATAAAATCAGTTTTATTAGAAACGGATCTTAAATGTCTTGCATAATATTATATGTTTATTCAAAATATGCCTTTACTTCCTCATTCCCTAAAAAAAAGTCTCGCGATTTTTGCTGTTCTTTCGTTTAAAATATTAGTAAGGATTTAATACATTCTTATTAATATTTTAAGAAATTGTATAACCTTTTTTTTCAATTTTTTTTTATAATACTGCCAACAGTTTTGGTAACATTGGAGATAACGCTAAAGAAACACTTTAAATAATAAAGAGACTTTCTAAAATAAAATTACTCTTCGAAATTTTTATTGTCTCTCTTAACACAGAAAATCTTACACAGAAAAAAAAAAAAAAAAAAAAAAAAAAAAAAAAAAAAAAAAAAAAAACATCATAATATGCTTGTCTCAATGCTATGCTATTTTCAAGGAATATTTAAGTGAACAAATTATGAAGTAAATGTTGAAGTTTTCAGATACTTTTATGACTAGAAGCAGGATGAAAAGAAAAACCTAGTCAGTTAAGCTAACTTTTGAGGCTTACTCAAAGATCGGAAATTAATTTTTCCGGCTGTTCTCTGTATTAAAATAAAATGTGACAATGATCCTGATATACCATTCTGAACGTTTGAATCAAAAAGATGGATTTATTAGAGGTTTAATCCGAAGCTTCCGTGAACCCGAATAGCCTTTGAGCCATATTAATATAAAAGCTCAAATTAATGTAATTATTGTGGATAGAATTTGAAACACTGATTAGATGAAGCAAAATGGACTCACCATACTGAGGCTGGAACAGAAAAATAGAAGACATAACTCTTGGATTTTTGCTTTAGACATCATGTAGTGGTGACTTTCCAATCAAAAGCTGGAGACATTCTGCAATGAGTATGAAGGAATTTTGAAACTACAATGCTGATTCATCTTCGATTTCAATTCAATTCGTCAATTCATCTTCGATTACTGAGGCAAATTTTCAGTCAACCTCTGCTTTACAAATTCTGCAAAACAGAGCTTAATTATGAACTATCTACGCGAATACTTCCATTAGTATTTCATTAAGAGCTGCATGAAGTGGTGAATGATCCAGTATGATACCCAACTTCCATCTCAGTTCTGACCAAGGTCATCACCAAATTAAAGTCTGAAGGTAGTTTAGTAAGTAGACATTTAATTAACAATTGAGGCACTTTTGCTGCTTAGGAATATCGCATGATTCGTCAACGTGAAGTCATGGATTCGGTTGCCATAAGCTTCATCAGACGATCATTTATTGTATGCTTGGCGTACCTCAGGCTGAGTGGATAAGACTGAGTATTAGCAATTCGTCTGGAGCTCAGTTCTTCGCGAATGGGCTGATTGCATGAATAATAGTTATTTTCACACAGAAAATCCTCATAGATATCAGTCATCTTAGGTAGGTGACCCTTAGTGCTTTTTTTTGTAATCAATTAACCAATCAGCTAGTATGCGTAACGTATACAATGATATCACACCAATGCTAATAAAGTCTTAAAGTTCGCTGCACTTCCTTGTGTTCCTAGCATGGCATTTTCCAACAGAACACATACTGTTTACATCAGCAGGCATCTTTTCCATTTCCAGGTTCTCACAAATCCAGGCCCCGTTTTCGTGGTTTTTCCCATATGTAACGTGTATACGAGCCAGTTTCCCTTAGAAAGTCCTCCACGAAGGCATCCCTCCTTTTAGACAGATAGCCCTAGTGTGCTTTGCCATAATTAAATAAACCTCACCAATCCAGAATAGGTTGGACATGATTTGTCCTTACATGAATTTAAGCTCTAAAGTCCTTCCAGTGAGGATACATTTAGACTTTGGTTGATACCACGTAGTCCGCATACTCTTAGGACAGAATTCGAGCACTCGTTGAATCAATGCTACTCTTATACAGGGTGCGGTAGCGTTCATAGTAGGATACTAAAACACACCATAAGGCAAAAACTGTAATTTATTTATTACCTCTTATGTCAATTAATAGTTAAGTGTAAGTCATTGTCCATTGCGTGGATTACTTTTGAATATGATGCCTGTCAAATGATGCCCCCTCTGCACAACACATTCATTTAGGCGGCGTTGGAAGCTTGCCATAACTCGGCGTAACGTATTCCCTGGGACATTGTCGACGGCAGTTCTGATGCGATCCTTCAACTCAGGAATGGTGGCACAATATGTTCGGGAAACTTCTTGCTTCAGGTGGCCCCAAAATAAAAAGTCGGCACATGAAAGGTCAGGTGAGCGAGGCGGCCAGGAAATGTCACGAAAACGGGAAATTACTCTACCTGGAATTATCTGTCGCAATGGTCCGTCCATCTGGAACTTTCTCATGACGTCCCAAGTTAAAATGTTGCCGAAATAGACGCTGGGTAGCAATAACAGAGTAGTTATTCTTGAAATAACTTCCAACGGCAAAGACACAATGCTGTGCACTCCACCGATTCATACCACTGTCACACTCGAAATGGCAGCTCATTAGTACACGAAATGCGGCACGAGCTGGCGCATATTCATGCAGTACGTCATTGTACTACGCAAGTCAAATTACGCTATGAACGCTGCCACACCCTGTATAAAGACCGCATTAACCAAATCCTGGGCCTATGTTTTATCGATTACTCTGCAAACTTAGCCATAGAGCACAGGTAATATTTTTTTTTTTAATTAATAAAATTCTTGCAGCATAATTCTGTGTTTGTGCGCCTAGTTTTGTTGTATTTGAAGCATCTTTTCAAGGTGTTCCATTTCCTTTGTGAAGCAATATATATTTTTTAACACGAGCCATTAGATAAACTTTAAATAAAAAGCTTTTCTTACTAACGGAATGTTCAATACCTATTTCAGTACTTTACACGGCCAAAATTCTTTGAAATTGGAAGTTGCAGTTAGGCATGACAATCGAAAATGTTGAATTCATTCAATGCAAATTCAGAGTTTAACTATTCTCATGCAATTAATATATACCATTTGCAATGAATTTTTAAGAAAAGATACTCTCTGGAATTCTTGGCTTTGACGAATTTTAAAAGTAAGGATATATGTTATATGAGGATAAAATGTGTGGCAATATCAGTAAATATTATAGAAATTCCATAATCATTGACCACTAAATGTTGCAATACAGCCATTCAAATCTCACTAAAGTAACCCTTGAGTTACTTGTCAAGACCCTTGAGTTACTTGACAAGTAACTCAAGGGTTACTCACTAAAGTAACCCTAGAGTTACTTGTCAAATGAGGAAAGGAATTTTTGACTGGGAAATATTTTGACACTTTCGAGACTTTCAACAAGACTACAGGCGACAAGAACTAGATCATGTCGTCACTGAGACATGTTATTGTTCGATGAGCAACTGTGTTTTGGCGGGGTACCAAGCGTCGACATTTCTTAGTCTGGAAAGCAACCAGACCTACTCATCGAGTATTCATATGAGAAGACAGTGACGCAAAGTGGATTCTTTACTTCGTTTTAAGTACCTTATGTACTTTTTTAAAGAACAACACATCAAGGACAAATAAAGACTTAGGCAATTAAAGAAAGCACTAATATCAGCATTGAATTTTTTTTTTTTTTTTTTTTGTTTTTTTTTTTGGTAATTACACAAGTTTATACAGTCTGGGATTTAACACGAACGGTTTGGCATTCAACATATGAGAAGACACTTTTCTTTTTCGATCAAATTATTTCTATGATATTAATTCCTTATATCATAATTTCATGATTACAAGCATATTACCTACCAATTTATGGATACATAAGCAAATTGCTTATAATTGAATTCTCATATCTGGAAAAGAAGTTTGAAATGTGAAAACGAGCGTAATCTAATACGGAATTTTTTTAAATTTTCTAATTCCATACTTATACATTATTTTTATTCTGATTTTTTTGACCAGGTGAGGTAACAGAATTGTTGGAGGTAAAAGAGTGATTTTTCATTGTTGAAGAATGAATTTTCAATTTGTAGATTCATTAGGTTATTTTGAAATAGGTTTCGGTTTAAGTGATTACAGCAAAGCTTCGAGGCTGTCTGCCTAAGGGGAGGAAGGCCTACGTAGATGGCTTTCTAACAGCAGTTTCTTTCCGTTACAGCATGAAGGCATTTCAGAAGGAGAGAGAAAAAAACCTTATAAATTAAATAATTTGATTGACAACATATCATTGAGAATAAAAAGCTGAAAATAAAATAAATCAAAAAAGGTTTTTATAAATATGCTATTTAAATAATTTATTTAAACTCATAAAATAATGAATGCATTGAAAGTAACATATATATTACTTTTAGTACATTCATTATTTTCCGAGTTTAAATAAAAATTTATTTCAGGAAAACTTTATTTTTTGGCTCCAAAACAAATGGAAATCGATAAAAACTTTGGAGAGAAGCTACAATTCTGTACATGAAAATTGCATAAATTTAAGTTGTCAACTTAGCACATCTATGGCTAAAAAACAACAGTTTAGTTTTCCTACATAACTAATGAAGAATTAAAATATACAGACAAAACCTAACTCTAAATCCTTTAATTAAACCATTAAATTAAAGAATCATCAGATCATGTCTTCCAAGGTGTGTTTAACATAAGCATAGCTGTTATTGCTGTTCAGTAACGTTTGAGATATGTTATCAAAGTGTTAATATAATTTATAATTTCTTTTGGTCCGATTGCCTTTCTACAATAACATCTCTACCACAGTAAGTCGTAGAAATGTCACACAATTTGAAATGATTTAAAATTGCAATTCCAATAATACAATTTGAAAACCTAAATTACGGGTTGTGAAAAAAAGCTTGTCGTAGCAGGATTTTTATTTCAGGTGAGAATAATACATGTAGGTTAAGTTAATTCCTTAACGCAAAAAGAGGAATGCCTGTGATGAGGAATTTTAAGAGAAACTGAATCGCATCTATATTACACATAGTGAAAACCATAAAAACTCTCTTGCAACAAGCCCATTCGCCGGGATTTGAATCCAGGTCAAACTGCTAGTGTTCAGCGACTTTAATGCTCCAAAGGTGGTGGTAGATTTTAAACTGGAATGAAACAATGGAACTTCGAGATACGAGCACTTCTATATACGAGAAATTCGAGATACGAGGAAAGTATGAGCGAAAAATTCGTCTCTAAATACGAGCACTAACTCGAATAATGAGCAACGAGCCAGCTGTTGGTATGCGTGGCGCGTTTCCCATCCGGCTCGACTCGGGTAATACCCTCCTCAGATCACTCAATGTTCTTTGATCTACATATTTGTGCGCTTGCGATTTAACTCTTTATTACACTTAAAGAGAAAGTAATTATTTCATGATGCCTCCCAAGAAGATTGTTGCCTCAAATAGTGCTGCAAAAAAAAAAAAAAAAAAAAAAAAAGGAAGGCATGGCCGATGAAATCATAAACATAAACGTGGTGTAAGAGTGAGGGAATTGGCGAAGACTTCATCTAGTACATGAGGTGGCATCATTAATAGTTTTTGAAACTTTTCTTGGGGGAGTTAAAATAATTTTCACCCCGAATAGAAAATATTTGAATATATAAAGTAATGGGGAAGACAAAGCTTAAAGAGAATCCCTTTATTTTTAATTTTTAAAAGTTACATTACTCGTGTTCCACAACACAACATTTTCTCTATAGAAATCTATTAGTTGAAAATTTTGAGTTTCGCTTCAACGAAATGCAGCCACATTCCAAAATGAGGAGAAAAGCATGTAATCACTCAAAGTAATCTTATTGGCTAAAGAAAATGCCATCGTATGCAAGTGAGCAGTGAACACCAGTTCTGAAATCGTGGCAGAAAACATGATCGATTTTTGGCGCATGCGCAGATCTTTAAAATTGTTGCTCGTCTACGAAGAAGTCGGTCTTAAAAATATGTACTTGGACCTTCTCCGAAAAACACCAGGTAGGTCGGCTGAAGATAAGATAGTAATGACATTTTTGGGGGTGCGGAACGGATTAACTGAATGTCCACTCTTTTCAATGGGGAAGGTTTGTTTCTAGATACGAGAAATTCGCTATGCGAGCTCAATGCTGAAACGAATTAAACTCGTATCTCGAGGTTCCACGCTATTTTAAAATTAAAGCTGGTGTCGTTTCAATGCGATGCATCTAAAGGATCGTATGCAAAAGAGCCTTGTGCAATTCGTTAGCTGCAGTTTGGACATTCCAGATCTAAGCGATTCTTAACTGTATTCTACTATAGTATCTTATTGTTATTATTACACTTAATTTAACTGCACATGACAATGGGCTCAGATGTCAGAAATATTATAATCTTATGTCTAACGCCACATACAGGATAAAAAAAAACTCTTTTTGAACTGCGCTAAAAGTACAAAATTTGACAGCATTTACTGAAAACTGATTTTCAATAAAATTATGTTTCAGATGTGGTGTATTTAATTATGGCAAAGCACACTAGGGCTATCTGCCTAAGGGGAGGGAGGCCTTCGTGGAGGACTTTCTAAGGGAAACTGGCTCGTATACACGTTACACATGGGGAAAACCACGAAAACGCCCATGCAGCCAGCCCGTTCGCGGGATTCGAACCTCGGACCGAACTACCAGTGTTCAGCGACTTTACCGCTCGGCCGCCCATATGTTTCAGATGATTCACTAAATTAACTTTTAAACAACACACTCTTATAAATCGAAAATAAATCACGTGATTAAATATCACGTTGCCATATGATAACAATTTATATTTTGACAAAATATGAATTTTATGTTTCACTTAAGGAAAAAAAGTAACATCTTGCTTCATATGCTAAAAACAGAAGAAATGTTGTTGGAGATTAATCTTTTTTTAGCCAAAAGGGCGTTAGCCCGGAATGGCTATTAATTTCGTTTTGGCATTTTGCGTCAAAATCTTTAAATGTCCGTTTCACTTTACAAATTGTTGCCCCCTAATATTATCGCCCTGTGTTATATTTAAAGAAATTAAACGATGAAGAATCTGCATAAATATATGTATGTTTCTCGCATTGTGATAAAACAACGGTACCTAGAGCCGTACAATTTTGAACTGTACGGCTCTAGGTACCTCTAGCTAATCCTCCTGCGAATATGGGCATGTGGAAGCACAAATTTGGAATTTGTTTTATTACCGATTTCATATTTTGTAAATCTTTAACGAGTTTTGGATTAACAAACTCAAGGATTTCAAAGAGGACCATGGCAGCGTTGTACAGATAAAAAACATTTTTATCTCCAATGCTCGGAACTGTGCATCGGAAATTTTAAAGATATGCTTATGTTAAAATTATTTTGCGATATTGCTGTTGAACTAAATTTTATGGTTCAATTGAGAAGAACATATTTAATAAATAAAGGTAACACACGAAATGTTTTAAAAAAAGTCCCTTTGGACGTAATTTAAAACCTGATTTTTTTTTTTTTTTTTTTTTTTTTTAACAGAGAATTTTAGAATTAAGAAAAGGAAGTCTACGAATCTAGAATTTTTCTTTTTCAATTTCAGAAAGAGACGTAGTGCATTCATACATCTATTAAAGAAACTGTGGGATGCAGAAACGATCTGCTATTTATATAGATCATACTTCAAGAATATTTCCTTGGTTTTTCGCACGAATTCGCTCGTGAAACCGGGAAGTCCTTATCACGATGCCCAATCAAAGAACTTGATTTACTATCAGAGTCTTCGGCAGTGATGTGAAAAGCCAGGTCAAGTGGAAATGCTAATTCTGCTTTCTGAAGATTTATCAGTCAGTATCACACCATGATTGAAATGGAAAGTGTCAGCAAATTACTCACGATGGCAGTCACTGTAACACATACATGCACACACACAATAATAATAATTAAAAAGCCTGAAAGGTTTTAGACTTTAATGGCCGTCCAAAAGGGTTTGTTAAGTTTTTTTACGCTCCCGCTGAGCTTGCAGTCTACCAGTCTGCTGTTAACTCACTCTTACTATCCCATGTTTTCTTTCTTTTTATCTTTATTATTAAACATCATTTTCTTCGCACTTACATCCAGTTCAACAGTAAAATTACAAAAATTTTAAAAGCAGCATAGCAGTATACGTTTAGAATTCCCGATGCAACGTTACATCCATCGCATTTTTTTTTTTTTTTTTTTAAAGTCTTTTCTCTTTTCATCATACCAATGTTCATTTTTCTTACTAAGATGGCTTTACAAAACTTTTTTGTATCTTTTTATTATTAATGTTTTTTGTACTAACTTTATCTTTTAAATATCACGTGTCCGAAATGAAATTAAAAATCAGGTGCCCATGTTCGGATGGAGGACTACGTTATTCAAAATTGGATGGCTCTAGGTAACGTTGTTTTTTCACAATGCGATAAATATGCATGCATTCAAGCAGATACTTCGTTATTTAATTTCTTTAAATAATAATACCGGGCGATAATATTTGGTGGCAGCAATTTGAAAAGTTATATAACGCATTGAAGTGTTTCAATGCATTTCGAGACTAATATCCCATTTGGAACTAACGTCCTTTTTCGGCTAAGAATGATGATAACAAAAATGCTTTGATTCATGATCATGAAAGCTAATTTTTTCTTAGTGTGATTAGGTAAAACAGTGATATGCTTAAAAAATCTAACAAAAATAAATAAAACAAAAAACTTTAAACAACAATGATGGATTTAATGAATATGAATTTAGTTCATGATTTTATTTCCATCGCTACAGATCGCTTGCCATCACTAAAATTACCTAATATAGTGGATGATAAAGAACATCGCAGAACGTTATAAGTAATCAATCAAAAACGATACTTCAAAAGTTTTAAAACACTCTGAACAAAACAGTTATCTTGCAATTGGACGGTTTTCCTGATACTTTCCAATAGGCTTAATGTTCAGTCAGAGGAAGTTTAATTTCATGGGCTGCCATTTACAGCCGAAGGCCGTAATGATAGCGCAGTTGGCAATCAACGTGGGGACTACGTTTTGCTTGGGTTCAGTTTTGTAGTTTTCATTTCATTGCAGTATAGTTTACATTTCTCATTGCGTTATAGTTTACATTTCATTTCATTAATAAGCGTTCCCAATGACAGTCTGAGTTATTTATATGGCTTTTACAGATAAAAGTATAGAAAAGTATTAGTTGGGCTGGTTCGGTATTAAATGCATTAAAATATACAATTAATATTTGATAACTGGCACTTACTTTGTGCCAGTTATCAAATATTAATTAGAAAAATTTTGCAAGACCAAACTGATTTAAAATTTAGGGAATCTAGATTTCTCACGTACCTACGTGAGAAATCTAGATTTCTCACGTACCCTTTTGGACGGCCATTAAAGTTTAATTACCTACGTGAGAAATCTAGATTCCCATTAACATCACATATTACGTAATGCTTTCAGACATTACGTATATACTTTCAGACATTTCATTAGAAGTCAAATTCGAAATAAGACTAAATGCTTATTTCTTAGACTAAATGCTTGCTTATTTCGGGTTTTCTTACTTTACCTTTAGAAACGAATACCAAATTGCAATCAGTGATAATCAGCTATAAAATCTGAATACTTTTAGCAGGAATCAAGTCCCGCAAGAAATATTATATATTTCTTTTAACTAATTCCATTGTTTTTTTTTTTTTTTTTTTCCTTTGCTGGTGCTAAACGAGGAAAAGGAAACAGCACTATTGATAAACAGTTTTCTTTTCACTTTCCTTTTCTTCTTTAGAACTGAACCAGCAGCATTGAAAAGGAAAATGAAATAACAGCTTTCACTACGCATATTAATTACTCGATGACTATTTCATTGCTTCTTCTATACTAAACTGCAGCTGTGTTATTTGTCATTTTATTAATTCAAGAGATAATGAAATGGATTGTTTAAAGTTTCAGTACAGATCATTTAAATGAAATCTTAATGAACATCAGAATAACACCTATAGTGTTTTGGTATATATTCAGGCAGTAGCACAAAAATATTAAAGTTGATGATTTAAATATGACGAAGCACGTGAGAAACACCTGCCTGATGTAATCTTTTGAATTTTCTTACAAAAAATTCCCGTTCAGCTACAGTTGATATAGGGCAAATTACCAGAACTTAACTACTGGTAGGGTTCGTTTGTTTGTGAGGAGGCTGGTCGGAGACAGCAAAGGGCTCAAAAGAAACCTAGATGAAGTGATTGTCTTCGTGTAGGAAATTTTAAGGAAATGGTTCATTTAAATACGGGGAAAACATTAATGTACTCAGATAGTTCAGCGAGATTCGAATTTGGGGTCGAATGATCAGGGTTCAGCAATATTTACTATTCGACTACTCATTGAAAAGGTTCGAGGAGACGCAGATAAAAATTCCATTTTCATTGTAAGATATGATTCCAAAATTCCTGATCATTTTAAAGTTTTTCACATTCTCAAAAATGCAGTAAATATAGCACACTTTTAATTTAAAAAAATTATTTCTTTAAAACAAAATTTATTCATTTGACGCAAATAAAAATTTAACAAGCACATGATTAACAATGAATTACGAAAAGCGAAGTTCTTGAAGGTTAACAATTATTTTGATTCGTAATTAAATGAGTGTTCGATTCTGAACTGAAAATTGGATTTGTGTAAGTTGCTCGGAAGAGCTTGAAGTGCTTAAAATCAAGTCTTGAAGGTGACAACAGCGTTAAAAATCAACCTTAACTCGCCCTTCTTTCCGATTCTAGTTTACATCCAACAACCATCTGTAGACGCCACGGGAGTGAAGGGAAGGGAAAGGGAAAAAAAAAAAAAAAAAAAACCATCAAGGCAAGGTGCGGTTGTGAAAAGATCAAAGGGGGAGAATATTAGCACACGACAATTCTGACACACCTTGTCGCATAATAGAAAGCGGTATTGTACAACGAACGAGATAGTAAAATATTATTAATCACTAGAAAAGGGGGTAAAGAGGCTAGAGAAAGGAAAAAAAGTCTGATCGCAGCATTATATAAACATGTTGATAAAGTTTATTACTTAGATCCCCGCCTACATTGTGATATAATGCATAAAAACGCGTGATGCCGCAATAGGGATCGAAAAAAAGGTCCTCTCTCTTTTTCATCGATACCATTCGAGATGTTAAATGACTTTCCTGTAAATACCAGAGTTAGGAAGCGGATGTGTGAAAAACATGCGTAAAGCTTTTACGTCTAGTTCTTACGCAGTGCCAGAAAAAGTTCTAGTAAACTGACTTCGTTTAAAAATCAAATACGGTATTTATACGCGTACTTCTCCCCTTTCTTTTATTAATTATATCGCAATAGAACCGAGAAGAGAGTCACCCAGATGGTATAATAGTTAGAGAGCCTACTACTACGGTACCGAAGAGCCCGGGTTTGAATCCCGGAGAAGACATGGATGTTTGTAAATGTATAGGTCGGTGAGAGAGAACCAAAAACCCAAACCCACCTAGCCGGCAAAGCCGGCCTTAAGGTTAAAAAAGGGTAAAAGGCGATTCCAACAACAAACGAGGACATCCAGCGATCCAGTCGAATCCCAACAAAACTCAATTAAATTAAACGTTTCAAAAATAACAAATCTAAGTAAAGCCCCGGAAAACCAAAACCCGAGAATCGAGTAACAAAAAAGGTTAGTATAACGTAAACATAATAAACTAAACAAACTTCTGGTCAATGGTTGCAAGCTGTTAATCTTTCAAAACCAGAGAAACACACATACAAACAAAAAAAAAAAAAAAAAAAAAAAAACCAAAAAAAATTTAAAGTTGGTTAAAGAAACTTAAAACAAATAACACGTCACATAAAACACACATATACACATACAAACTCTGTAGCACCGTCATTATATATTCTTTCTTCTTTCTTGCATTAATTCTTATCTTCATATCATAATACCAATAATTTCTTTGTTATTATTAATAATATCTAGAATGTCTCTTGAAAACTTCTCAAACTTTTCATAATTTCTAAAAAGTCCACCGAATCCTTTGTAATTGTATTTCCTTCTCACCTCCCCCGTTAAAATACAGGTCTCGACAAAGTGACGTGCATCTCCATACATATTACATACTAAACATTTTTCGTTCTCCTGGAGGTGGAATCTATTTAAGTATGCCGGGAATCTTCCATGACCAGTTAAAATTTGATTACAATCAATATGATGATGAATTCTCATACTATTTTTTATTTTTATTTCATTAATATATCCGATATTTCTTTCTGAAAATCCCCAGCTATCTTTCCATTCTTTAATAACAATATTTTTAAGAACAGTACATGATTTTCTCCTAGAAGGTTGTAGATAATTATCTTCCGTTTCCACCCCCAGTGCAGCCTCTTTCGCAAGAACGTCTGCTCTCTCGTTGCCTATATTTCCAGCATGAGCCCTAATCCAATGAAAATAAATAATATGTTTATTCTTCAAGTAAAAATATAAATTTTTGATTTCGTCTACTAATTTATTCTTATTGTGAGGACTGGAGAGTGCCGACAGTGCAGATAGAGCATCCGAGTAAATATTAATAAAATATTTTACTGTTAACTTCTCCACCCATTTCAGAGCGTTTTTAAGAGCAAGGAGTTCAGATTGATATACTGAGTTTAAATTATTAAGTTTACTTTTCCCTGAATCTATTTCAATGCCATGAAAGTAAACAACAAATGCACTGCCGATACACCCATCTATACCTGAACCGTCTGTAAAAATATCCATGTATAGGTCGGTGTCGGCTCTCTAAATATGTGGCGAGCCGAAAGTCCTCTCGTGTGGATTGGTGGGAGCGGAGAGGGGTGGGAAAACCCCGGTTCCCCGAGGGGCTCTACCTCAAAATTGGGGGTGGAAAATAGAAGTCCAACCTCTCTTTGGAGTAGGCTCTGGCAACAATTGTTCCATGTAACATGAACACGACAACAACAACCGAGAAGAGAAAATTATGCGAATAATTAAATTTCGAAGGATGCGGTTACAGTAACAACACAAGAAATGAAAAGTATTCATGGATAAACTATCGCGATATTACTTATTTAAAAGATACACACATTCGAATAAGAATACGTTGTAATATTAACATTACCATACCTAATAAGATATCTTCCTTTCTATTTTCTCTTATCTCCGCTCCTATTGCTGTCTGCTGCTGCCTAGGTTTCAAAGCATTTAATGCTGTTGTGCCATCTGCTAACAGCTTGCGTATCGTCGCTATTGTCTTTGTCACCGTTCAATCTGTTTTCTAACATGCAATGATCTTCAGCGATCAAGAGAATTAGAAATCCCCGTTTTCTTGATGCTCACCACTGTTATTCCTTCATCAGTCGCAGTCCACACACCCAAAATCCTCGAGCAAAGCCATTTGTAAGACAAAAACGACCACTATGTGGAAGAATGGGGCATTTTAAAATTTAGGAGATCTCGTTTCATGAACGTCTTCAGGAAAGCGAGGAATTACGTAAATAGTTAAAAATTTTCAGAATCTTGTGCTAGGGGAAAAGTACACGGGGAGGAAAAATATGCGAGTAAATACGATAGTTTGGTAGCTCCCAGAAAAGAGAAACTGAAGATGCTAAAATGCTAATATTTTTAATATAAATTCTTCAGTTATACTCTTTAAATATATACTAACAACAATCCGGCAATTTTTTAAAATGTTGACCTAATATAACTTATGGAATACAGGATGGTATAAACTGATTAACCCAATTTCGGTTCTGGTTGATTCTGCACGTATTAGTCATCATTAATATGACATATGTCAAATAAAATTTCCGAATTTGAGATGTCACCAAGAAGTTCATGTACAACATGTATTATCTTCTTAAATACATGTATTATTTTCTTAAACACATGTACATGTATTATCTTCTTAAAAAGTACTCCTTTGATTTCGGATTGAACGCAGTGATTAAATTAGATAAGTTACTTGAATGCAGCAAAACTCACGAGGGCTATCTTCTTACGGGAAGGAATGCCTTCGTGAAGAACTTTCTAGGAGAAACAGGCTCGCATTCAAGTTACGCATGGGGAAAACCAACTATGCAGCCATCCTATACTCCCAGCATTCAGCGGTCTTACAAACTCGGGGCCTGGTCAATGTGGATCTAGAATCTCAGTGTTCTAAAACTGTACTAACTCAACATCCGGTGAAACTGAGAGACGTTTCGCAAGATTCAGACGTATTTTGCCGTGTTTTCAAGGGTACGTTAAAACTGCTTTTGCGATTCATTTACCTACTTCATATTAAAAAGCCGCATTCTTACTGTTATAGAAATGGTCATAAAGAATATGTCGAGGCAAGTGCAGTAAGAATATGATAACAACAGTTATCTTTCGTGCTATCAAAAGAAGTTACACGAAACACTATTAGTAAAACTTGGGCAGTTTTCCATTTCCGTGTATTTGCAATTCTCCCTTTATAAATTTCCAGAAATTAAATTATTAAAAATCAGGTAAAAAATTTTACGTAACTCTCTATATAAATTAGAACCGAAGTCGCTCACTGCAAATTCATGCATCTCTCTCGTCGCAATGTTAAATATTAATACGGTGCACAATTCAATATGTCTTAACCTGTATGCATGTAGTATGTCCCTTGTGTGTATGAAGGAATAGCATGTTTTTCTAGGATTTTTTATGTGAAATAAAATATTTAATTTAAGGTCAACTCACTGAGTATCAGCCGAAGACGAAACGATTAGCCGCATTAGTTAATTAATTAGGTTAACTTGTTATTGGCTTATTATTATGTACAGATCAGCAAGAAATAAGATTAGTCTCTAGAATAGTTTCGACTGGTCCGAATGAAATGTCCAAATCTGCTTACAAATTACGAATATGCGTATTTTGCACCGATCAAACTAAACAGTAGACAGATTAAGTTATTTGAGTATGACAAAGCCCATGACGGCTATGTACCTAAGCGGAGAGATGTCATCGTGGAAGACCTTCTAATGGAAATTGACTCGTATTCACGTTACACATAAGGAAAACCACAAAAGCCAGTCTCACAGCAGGCCCATTCGCTTAGACTCGGAACTACCAGTATTCAACCATCTAAACCACGCTGCCGCTAGTAGGATGAACAGTAGCCGGAGACGGCCAGCTGAAACCTTGTATATGTTCTCAGATAAGCGCTTGGTTTTACTCATACTACTGCAGTATGATAACAGAAAGGTCCCGATTATGTATGACCAGATAATATTTGATTTATTTTAGTGTTATGTGCTCACAAAATTAATAGGGTCAAATTGATTTATTCCTAACAGTATTGTACAGTAATACACAGGGCATTTAATTATGACTTCATCGTCTTTGGTTTGGTTTATTTAATTTTGGCAAAGCACACTAGGACTATCTGCCTAAGGGGAGGGATGCCTTCGTGGAGAACTTTGTAAGGGAAACTGGCTCGTATACACGTTACACATGGGGAAAACCACAAAAACGCACATGCAGCCAGCCCGTTCGCGGGATTCGAACCTCGGACCGAACTACCAGTGTTCAGCGATTTTACCGCTCGGCCGCTGGTGGGCCCTCATCGTCTTTATAAGATCATTTAATAATGTTCGAATCTCTTACTTTTGTGCATATGGAAAAGTTTATTGTAGTGTTCAGTATAATTTGCATTACTTTATTCGACACTACAGGTTGTAATGCAGCGTAGAGTTGTTTTTATTATCATTATCAACTCTGACGTTTTATCAAGGTTGATAATGATCTTCATTCAGTATTAAATTTGCCTATAATGATGGAACTTCCCAAAAGAAAATAAATTCGTAACGTTAAATATTATAACTAACTGACGCGACGAGGGTTTAATAACTAATGAACTTTCCGTTACAATCAACGCCCTGATTTTCGACGAACTGGGTGGGTTCCCAAACATTTTTGATAAATTTAATCACACATGAAAGGCGAATGGCTTTCTATTTTCTTCGAATATGCTCCGATAATGATGATAAATCGAACTTTTGGATTAATAGTAATGAAGTGATAGCAGACAGTATTTGAAAGCTCACGCTAATGCACAATTATTCTCAAACACACATCAAAGGAGAGAAATGAAATACAGATTCAGACTTAGATAGTTAAATATATTTCACTCTGTAATAAATTGTGTTACTCGTGTTTAAAGAGTCAGCACTTTATTTTCTTTTCCGTTAAGGATATCATATTTAATGTAATACTAATGCGCAAATTTCTAAGGATTCATTAGCGTTTCAAAAATTAATATGCTCTATTGCTATATATGAAGTGAGCATATGTTTTTGGTTATCAGCCCTGTTGTCAAGAGGTTACGTTATTTTATGCCCCGTTATCAAAAGGCAAAGTTCTTGAGGAATATCTTAGGAATGATGTTTTCAAGGTCAGTAGATAAACAAGGTTAGGTTCTTCGCATCGCTGAAGTCACTTACGTATGCAAGTGGGAGACGAAGACCACAAGGGGAGTAGAGAGTTGCTTTTGAGAGGACTTAGGAGCCAGTGACGTCATACAAGGGCAAACCTTGTAGTGAATAAACAACTTAAACGATTTTATGAAAGATATTCTAAAGAAAACTGGCACGTTTCATGACATACATGGGAAAAGCCAAACACAAATAATTCCATCAGACAGGAAAGTGAACCTTAAAAGAGGATTAGCTTCTCAGACGTTCTCTTTAAGTCCGGATATCAAGACATAAATCCTTAATTGAGAGATGATGACTAGTTGTAGAAAAAATAAATTTAAATGCACATGTTACATGATATTATGTATATGTGTTATGTTATGATACATTTAAGTAGTTGTGATATTAATTTAAATTAATTAATACCGTGATATTAATTTAAATAATTTACAAAAACAGAGTGAGTAGCTTATAAGCAATGTTACTAGTACTAAATTTTATCTTTTATGTTTCGAAACAATTTGTGAAAATGAATAGTTTTGAAACAGTGCTTAGGTTTTGAATGAAACAGTTTCTATTAAGCTCAAAACAAATAACCAAAAACGTTTCGATCACCTGTTAGTTGAGAAAATTGTTGAGTTGTGCCAGCATATGCTTTTAAAGACCCTTTTCAGGCCAGTTGGAACCAAGACAACACTAATTTGCTTAACTTTAGTGATGTTGAACAAAAACAACTTAAGTTCAACCTGTTAAGTCAAATAACAGACATTTGGAGGTACAGATCATCTATAAGAGGGTTGAAAACCTATAAGAGGCTTTGAGCTGCAATGCCAAACAAAGTGTTAAAATGATAGAACTCTTATCGCAGTTTTTAAATGCAAACCTACACATGCAGGCAAGTCATGACGCCTTTTATACGCTTGGTATACTCAGTTACGTTCTCTCATAGTCAACGGTTTAGGACAAGTTTTATTACCATAGAAAACTGGAACAAGAAATAAAATACATAAAGCCACACTAAAAAGAGCACGAGAGTTCTTTCTCAGCTTTGCAGGCATCAAGCTGTCTTTTATCAAATATGATGATAACCTGACCCCCTTAAATGAAGAGCGCATTCATATAAAACTGAAAGATAGCCATGGAGATTAAAGTGCAACGAAACGAGGAAATAATTTAATTTTCAAGGAGTTGGGAAGGTGGTAAAAAGATCCTACGCTTCTCTGTAACAAGGCTGATGGAGCGTCTGATCGAAAAGGAGCACTAGCAAGGGCCAAACCCTTGAGCTAATGACTAGTTAACGGTTTTGCAAGCTTCTATATATAACTCTGCAGATACATTAGGTAATTTGGAAGCAGGAGAGATGAAAAATGAGCAGCGCCTATGCTGGGAATCGAATCACGGACCTCTGGAATACACGCCCAGCATGCAGACCGCTACACCACGTAGGAACGCTTAGAAAGCAGGAGAAATACCTTATAACTCAAGTTTTCGAGTTAAGTAAAATGCAAAAGACATGCATTTATGCAACAACAACAAAAAAAAAAAAAAAAAAAAAAAAAAAAAAAAAAAAAAAAAAAGGATGCTAATAAAAGTGAGAAAGCCGGCAAAAGACAAAAACCAAAAGCAAGTAGGAAACCGCACTTTAAAGCTTTGTTCCGGAAGATGTAAAGCACAAATACATAATTAAAAATCGAGATCAGGCAGTAAATCGACATTTGATTGAGTATTTTCACACTCAGTTTGCAAATCTCAAAGTTAATTTACCAAATTAAATGTTTGGTTTTACGCTTACATTTTATTATTTAAAAAATATTTTATTGAATAAAATAATAAAGACTCAATAGGAGAAAAACACTGCATCTAGCGAAGTTGAATAATACTGCAATTTCAAGTCTCTCATGAGCAGTATTACAACTAGAAAAAAATGCATAAGTTCATGAACATCCAATATATCATTATAGCCTTTTAAACCTTAAACCTTTTCCCAGTATCTCTCTAAAGAAGTAAAAAAAAAAATAGATTTTAGCATCATTGTATTGCATAGCAAAGAAATTTTAACATATTTCTCTAACCCAAATCGAAAGCAAAATAGTTGTATCACTAATTTCCTCTCTTTTTGCACAGTGTACTAAAAATAAAGTCCCCTCCCAACACGAAAGGAAGATGCTTATGCCTATAAAAATACTGCAACTTAGAATTCCTAAAAGAGCAGAACCATCAAAAGGTGTCTTCATTTAGCAGAGATATTCTTCAAATTCAAGCTATAATTTATTCTAACGATTAGTTTTTCTGTATATAATCAATCATTCGTTCACTAAGCAGAATGGATCTCTTACCCCTTATATTTCGTAAGCAACTGCAGTAATCGAAGTTAAATACAATACTTAATTCATATGATTTAACATGTGTCACACATTTTCTATAAACCATCCACAGATATGGATTAAAGAAATCGATTTCTATCTAGCAGTCATGAATGTTGCTGGAAATTTTCAAACTGGAAAAGAAGCACGCGACACACGAATTCAAGCTAGGATTTTTCTGAATGGAAACGATGTAAAGGGTAAACAGAGGCCAACTGAATAGAATTGCTGAAGGAGGTAGTTAGTCTGGATTCGGTTGCAGGCGAATGGCCCGCTTTTTGGTTGGTTGTTTTAGCATGTGACTAAATACAAGATAATTTTCTTTAGAAAACATTAAAAAAGGCAGTCTTTCTATAGGGTCATAACCATAGCTTATTTTGAAATATTCGACTAAAAATAAATAATGCATGTGTAATATTCGACTAAAAATAAATAATGCATATTCTTTGATATCTTTATATTTCGATTGATAGTAATATATGTGAACTGCTAATAGCTCATTCTTGCTTCGTTCCAGATGAACCGGTATAGCAATGATGGCTCGGCAATGAACCGAGATCGTGCTGATGAATGATGGAACGATATTATTAAATGAGTATAACGGCTATGCAATACAGCTAAAATAACTCAAATCTGTGAACACGTTATTGAAAAAGAAAATCAATCAATCGGGATCAATTCGCGATACAGCTAGCTTAATTCTTTGAAGACATTATTAAAAATAATCAGTCAGTCAGGATCAATTCAGGATACAGCTAAAATAACTCAATTCTTTGGACACGTTATTGAAAAAAAATCAATCAGTTGGGATCAATTCAGGATACAGCTAAAATAACTCAATTCTTTGGACACGTTATTAAAAAAAAATCAATCAGTTGGGATCAGTTCGCGATACAGCTAACATTGATTCTGTGGACACGTTATTAAAAAAATCAATCGAGATACAAGTACCAAAATGCAATTCTGTCGACATTTTTTTTTTTTTTAAGTAAAACCATCGGGAATCGATTAGCTATACAGCTAACATAATTCAACTCTTTGAACATGTTATTAAAAAAAATCAATCAGTCGGGATCAATTCGTAATACAGCTAACATAACTCAATTCTTTGAACATGCTATTTGAAAAAAAAAAAAAAAAAAAAAAAAAAAAATCAGTCGGGATCAGTTCGCGATATGAGGCTTGGAAGTGAATTTGCGAGAAATACCTTGTGCCAGTTATATATTTTATTCAGTGAAGAGGCTTGAATGTTAAAAATATATATCCTTGTTTATAGTCTTAATTTTAAAGCAACTTTAAGTTCACCATCACACCAAAACACTCAGATTGATGGTACTTTCAGAAGTATTGGTGATATCCAAATCATGCCATATAGCATTTAAATACTAATGATTTAAATTAGCTTCTGGACGAAAATATTTTATTTTACATGTTTTACAAAACTCGTGTAATTCATTATCCATGGTATAAAACTACTTATGAACCTAACCACAGTCCTGTGAAATACGTTATTAATATTAGATTACCTTTTTTAAGCATCTTGATTCTATTTATCAAGCTTATTTATTAGCTATACGCATTTAAGAATCTCCCTCGGATTTCTTTCCATTTCATTGATAAATCATCAGTCGTTACGGAGGAGGTGATAGCATCATGGGGATAAAGGATTATGACTGAGTTCGTCTGAGAAGCATCCGCTTTTTCTCAACATATCTGTCTGTCCACTGAACGCTTCAGCAAGCAGCCGCTGGTAACTCTGAATCTCGGCGCCCAGGTCACCAAAGCGGTTTCTCGGGCCTTGGGATCGCTTGACTTTCGTCGCTCAACTTTTTCACGGTCGGTCGGCTAAAGGAAAAACTAGCAGAAAAAAAGCAAAATTTTAACGCAAATTCCCAAAGTAAAACCTCCTTCTTAGTAGTCTTACTGGAAAATTTCGCTCAATTCTCAGGCTGGAGACGAAAATACGCATTCTTAGCAGTAAACAAAAGCAAGAAGATTAATGCTGTCCTCTGAAAAAACGCTCTATAGTGTCTTGCCTTTTGCTTGTCTTTGCTTTTTCTTGCCGACTATTAAGTAGTTGTAGGAAAATCAAGTGGATGACTGTTGAAAACAGGTAATTTAACTTGTTTTCAAATCCTGCCCAAAGAGCAGGCCCCGTGCATGAATAAGTTTTCCATGAAGGCATTCCTTCCCATAGGCAAGTGATTTGATATAATCAAATGAGCAAAATTAGTAGCGTCTTGATTCTATTTATCAAGCTTGTTTATTACTTTAACAAAGAGTTGATTAAGTCTTATAGAATTTCATACCACTCTTCTAAAACTCTGGGCCAACAGCTCCCTTAAGCAGTCTAACTTAGGGTTCCAATACCTCGTCCGCATATTTCTGAAGGTTACAGCTCCTTCTTGAAAGTTACATAGTTCGGTAGGGACATTTGTCAAAATTCCTCCCCAAACTATAATTAACCCTATTATTCGAAGTTCAGATTTTGAGCGTGAAGGTGCAGTTGCCCCTCGATCCCTATTTTTAACTTGGCCAATTTTTCTTGTCCTTTGTGTTACATGTTTGATCAGATAGCCTGGATCAGTAAAAGTAGGCGGCCAGTGTAACTCTGATTAAAAATCCGGTTATAACCACGTGCAGTGCTGATAAGAATCCCGTGTTTCTGAGACTTCTTCCCCTTTATTTTTCTTCTTACTATGTATTCCTTTCTTCTGATGAGGAGGGACCTTTAGCTGCCCTCGAAATCGATTGAGTGTTTCAATATACTTACGCTAAATACAAGGTTGTTTTTACGGTTTTAATCATAATTACATTTGTTAATTTGAGTGGAAAAGACTGCAGAAGATCTACATTTCACCTTCGGTGAAAGAGCATGTGATTGCATGAAATATTTTCGTGTTTTTTCCATGTCAGTACGAAGTACATCCCTTATAAATTTCTCACAACTGCATCCTTCCTAAAGCAGATAGATCTTGAATGTTTAGCTAAGATTAATGGCAACGCATAATTGGTTTTCTGCATGGACATTTATTATCTTTCAGTATGTTCAACGACAGTACAAGATAATGCTTCTTAGGAAATTTTCCTCTTAAGCAGAGGGCTCTAGTCTGCATTTCTTTAATAACTATAAAACTAGCTTTGAAAACATAAATTATACATGGAAAGGCAGACATTTGTTAATTTATACCGTATTAAGTGCAAACTCATAACCATTTCAGTTTCTGGTGATAGTTACACGTTTTTAGAGTATTCTGGTATATTATTGCTGAATGGTGATTTTGATTTACCACCAATCTGCTGATTTAGTACTTCCCAGTTCCTACTTTTCATTATTCTCATTCAACCGCTTTATGCCGTTTGCCTTCAATTAACTTGAAGTATCATACATAATCATTATAGTTCACGCAAATACTTTTTGTTGTTTTCGCCTACTACCTGGTCATTTTAACGTGGTCCACTCACGATTTATCCTCAAAGAATTTTTGTTGAATCAAGTACCGGTTTGCAGAAATTAGATACTTGATAACGGCAAAACCCAAGGGCTATCTGCCTAAGGGGAGGGATTCCTTCGTAGAGGACTTTTTATGGGAAACTGGCTCATATACACCTTACACAAGGGGAAAACCACGAAAACGCTCACCGGATTCGAGCCCGGAACCGAACTACAAGTGTTTAGCGATTTTACCGCAGCGATTTAGCGGATCGTTGTCGGCTCGAAGAAACTCCGAAGCGACTACAAGTGATTTCATTTTAGGCCTTCACGCTTCTACAGGAACTAGGCGTTCTACTGCAGCACAATGGCTTAACGAAGTTCAACTGTATGCAAAAACCAATGTTTTATGTCCCACTTACTCCAGCTTCCAAAGGGATCCGTTTACACTGGTGACGTCGTCATGTTTAATGGAGCCAAGAGGATTGGGCCTAAAAATTGTTTACTTAAGATTCCAGATAGTCTGAAAAGTGATTCTGGAAATGTTTAGATCTGGAGAGAGGAAGAAATACGCAACTTGCTTCTCTTGACTGTGAAATATCTCGATTCCGTGACTGAAGTTTAATGGTTTGGGGAGGAATTATGACAAACGGCCGCACCGAACTGCGTAACTTTCAAGGAGGACCTGTAACCGTCTGAAATTTGTGGAATAGGTATTGGAACCCTAAGTTAGACTATTTAAGGGAGTTGTTGGCCCAGAGTTGTAAAAGAGTGGTATGCAATTCCACAAGACTTAATCAACTCTTTCTTAAAGTCTTTGAAATTAAGATGTGAAGAACGGAGTGGTGACCATACACCATATTAAAAATATTCCACAAGAGTTGACTTAATTGAGGCCCGGTGGCGCAGTGGCTAACGCGTTCCGCAGCAGCACCACAGGTCCGGGGTTCGATTCCCGGGCTGGGCAAGGTTGACTCAGTCTTTCATCGCTTGAGTGTGTGTGTGTGTGTGTGTGTGTGTGTGTGATTATGGCAAAGCCTCGAGGGCTATCTGCCTAAGAGGAGGGATGCCTTCGTGGAGGACTTTCTAAGGGAAACTGGCTCGTATACACGTTACACATGGGGAAAACCACGAAAACGCCCATGCAGCCAGCCTGTTCGCGGGATTCGAACCTCGGACCGAACTACCAGTGTTCAGCGACTTTACCGCTCGGCTCGCTTGAGTGGGTCGATAAAATGAGTACCAAGTTCGCTTGGGGACTAAACACCGGGGGTCCTGCGACAAGCTGATCACTTGTCCAGGGCATATGCCCGCAGCCCTGGACCCACGGTCTAGAAAGCAGATATCAGGGCACTGCCCACCGTGGCTCTCTAGGGGCTGTTGTGCCGCCGAGTTTAGTTGACTTAATATTTCAATTATTTCCCAATTTCCATAAATTTGGTTTTAATTTCAATATTTTGCGAATAATCATCTGCCAAACATTGCAGTTTATGTTAAAAAATGCTTTTGTACAAATTTCTACTAAAATTTTTTCATTAAATTTCAGTTGCGTTTTATTTCTGCCATTATCCTTTAATTTCGATGACCAGTATATATACTACACTTTCATTTAATAATAGTTCCGCATTTCGCGACGAGAAGGCCACAAATACTTTCCATTAATTGCATATTGTCGCTTCCTTACAGGTTAAAGTGACTAAACACCCCGAATTGTGTTGGGCAACCTACGTCAGAGCAGCGTTCCGCATCAAGATAAATTTCGAGACATGTCTCATATTCTGCTACTATTATTCTATCTTGCAGATATTACCGACATGAAATTTCGTTTGTGTTTCTCTATATGGTCATACGGATATGTTTTGTGGGTTCAGAAATATGTTCAATAATCAGTCATAATGCTTTCTATATGTGTTTCAGAGAGCTCGCGAGGTCCTCAAAAGTTTGTCGCGAGGCCCTCAAAAGTTATTTTGTCGGAGAGGTCGCTAATTACTAGGAGCTCGACCCGGCTTCGATCAAAGGTTGATTTTTGTGCTTTTGCTCATGTGCGACACGAATACGAATCAGTTTCCCTTATAAACTTTTTCTGCGAAAATATCCTCCTTTTATGCAGATACATACTCGCGCGTGCTTTGCCGTATTCAAACAACCTAACTTGAAGTACTGTAGAATGAAGGAAAGCTTAACACTCGAAAAAATTATTTTGAAACAGAATAATTATGTGAAAATGAATCCAGTTAAATATTATATTTAGGTAGCCATGAAATATCCGAAATATTAAATAAACTCGTGAAATACAAACAAAACTGAAATTGAGCAAAACATAGCTAGATTTTCTCCCAAAGCAGAACAATCCTGCATCTTTCAAATCAGAAGCATCGATAACTGAACATCGCTTACATACCACAATAACAGCAACACAACCGACAATTTTCTTCAACAATACAGAGAAACATTTCATAACGAGTAGCCCAGACGATATATAGTGGTTAGGGGAGCCCATTGCGAAACCAGAGGGCCAATTAAACTTCGTTACATTAAACATCACTGATGGCTTTATTCTCCAATTCGATCGCCCTGAAAGAAGACAAAAATTATTTCGAACCCTGAGATTTGTTTGAGTGATTTCACTGTAACATGCGAGCAGCTGAAAAACGCTCATCTGAGAGCAATTAAATGCTTGAAATAGTACATTTCGCATAGAGCAATATTTCCTCAAACATATTGAAGAAAACCATACTATGCTGTCTTGCTTACCAACGGCCGGGCGGGGACGTAGCTGAACACTGGTAGACCAATTAAGTTCGATTACAGACAAAGGGCTGCCCGCTGAAGGGCCTGCTGAAGGCTATTTTACTAACGTAGGCTGTCCGCCTGCTGAAGGCTATTTTACTAATGTAGCTTTCAGTTAGTAAAATAGCCTTCAGCAGGCACAACACGCTCTGATTCAACAATCTAAAAATTATCTTTAAATGCCCTCATCTGAATACGCGCGAACTAAAAATTAGCATTCTGGCAGGAAAACGGAAAGGGGAAATGACAGTAAAGATACTTGACATAAAATAACTGGTTAGATAGCAATAAAAATATCCTCACAACTTTATTTTTAAAATATTCCATATCGGATTCACATTTCGGGGGGGGGTGGAAATACAGCCAATTCCTGATTAACCAGATGCGGATTAACTTGGCCTTGTCTAAAATAAAAAGATGAAGTTTGAGTATCACAAAACGAGATTTATCACAAAACTATGAGAATAAAGTAAAATTTTACGAGAAACACAAAATGAGTAGAAAATGTGTGAGATAACGGCAGGGATAGCAGATGACGTCACAGTATTTAGGAAATCCCTTTTTATTCACAACACGCAATAATTTAATTGTACATAATCTGGGATTCATAATCATTGTTAAATAATACCTTAAAACTATATTCCTAAATCGCAAAACTACAGCCTAATTATATTTCTAAATCATATTAAATAATACCTTAAAACTATATTCCTAAATCGCAAAACTACAGCCTAATTATATTTCTAAATCATATTAAATAATACCTTAAAACTATATTCCTAAATCGCAAAACTACAGCCTAATTATATTTCTAAATCATATTGTTGCAATCAGTAGAAATCTGATCTCGAAAATTTTATTCTTAGAAATAAAATTACATTAAAAAGCACTTACTAAATTTTAATTTATCTCTATCCATTTAATTTAATTTTAATCATTTACTTAATTTTAATTAAAGAACTTTTAATCTTTAATTATTAATTAATTCCACAATAATTAAATAACAATACTAATATTAATTTTATAATTATTAATTAATCTGGCAATAACTAATCATTTAATTTTAAAATTATTAATGATTTTAATGGCCATTTTATTTAATCTTGTTCCTCTTTCCTAATTTTATAAATTAAGCCCTGCCTAAAAGAATTCATGTTTTCTTTACATTACAGTTCAGACAGTTTTCACAAAGTCAAAACAGTTGTCTAAACTTCTAATTATTTTGAAATATGGATTTTGTTTCTTAAATTAAAACATTGTAACATAAACATCTACATGCAAGGACAGATATGGAAAATTTATAGCTTGATTTTAAATATCGAAATTCTGGAAAGAATACGAAAGGAACTTCTTGGTGAAATTATTTGTCATGTTTCAGAAGCCTTTAATACACCTAATTTTTTTTTTAATGCAGTATGAGGCTTAAAAATGAAGAGCATTTTAGAAAAATAAACAAGAAATTTGTCATGAAAGTCTAAATCCTTCGTCACAGCAGTAAGAACAAGACTACAAATACCTGAATTTTTAATAAGATCCTTCTTTCTCACTCGAATTATATTTCAGAGGACTTTTAAGAAAAATAATAGGTAGGAAAATAGTTTTTAGACTGATATAATCAATATGTGATGGTCTTATTAAGCTGATTTCACTTTTTCAGGTACTCTAAGGAAAATGAAGGATATAATCTCAGCCCGCGTCTTTAATCAATACTTAATTCCCACTTTCAAGTTCTAACGTAAGAAACTACTCATACGAAAAGTCAGGGATAAACAAACAGATCTTAATGTCAAATACGAAGAGGACATCAGCCAAAATAAAAAGATTCCACGCCAGCGACAACAATCTTAGCGCCGCAACGGAGCGTGGACAATGAGAACATTTCCGGTGGAAGGCCAAATCAGCGTAATACATTTGGGGCCCTCAATAAAAAAATGGGATTATAAAAAGCATACTGACAACCGATTGTGCGCGGGGCGAAAGGGGGAATGAAATGGATCGTGCATTTGTGTTTGGCAGTAAAAAGAATGGCGGAAGAATGGACTTTCGTGACGCACAGCGGAATTGGACATTAAAAATTTTGACTTCTTCAAGATCTTTGCGCGGTTAATTGAAGAGGAACGAGGGGGTATAAACAGCGTCCAAAGACAATGGGGTAAATTTCCTCGATTTTAGTGTTCAAGGTCAGCAGCCCTTGCTCCCAAAGATCGTGGATAACTATCGTGCAAGTTATAATCCTACTTGTATGAAGATTGGTATGGATGCCGAGGCTTTTGCAGCGGAAATAGGTACATCCTCTTTACAATAGAATTGATCAGCGTGGGTTTCACGGTAATACCGAAATTAAATCCTGCTCGCACATGCGCAAGAGTGCAGGCTGCAGAGTTCATTCATGAAAATACTGATATTTTCATTCACACGTATCCTGACGTAGCCAAAAACGGCTTTATTTCGGTTCACAACATTTACAAAGTGTCGTAATGGCCTGCAAAATAAACCTCCACAAGCACAGAATGTGATAAGCAAAGAAGTTTAATCACATTTTGCAAATAGGTACCCTTTATTTTACAGTGTTCTCACATTTTATTATTTGTAATTAAAACTGCACACAGCTGGTACTGAGTTTCCTGAATTGCACGCATCTCCTTGTTTACTGCATGCAATGGTCCCACTTCCTCGGACTATGTTTACATACTCTTTACTTTAGGTGTAGACAGTTACTTAGCAAAGAAAAAAAAAAAAAAAAAAAAAAAAAAACTGAAATGGTTCAGATTTAAATTACGTCCACAGGGGCGTTTTTTAACGTTTTGTGTGTTACTTTTATTTATTAAATATCCTGTTCTACGTACTCAAACCATAAAATTCAGTTCAACAGCAATATCGCAAAATAATTTTAAAATAAGCTTATCTTTTTAGAATTTCCGATACAGAGTTCTCGCGCGCTGGAGATAAAAACATTTTTTTTCGTACAGTATTGCCATTTCTCGCTTTGAAATCGTTGAGTTTGTTAATCAAAAATTCATTGAAGTATTACAAAATCTGAAATTGATAATAAAACCAAATTCAAATTAGGGCTTCTACACGCCCATATTCTATGGAAGATTATGTTATTCAAATTTCGATAGCTCTAGGTACTGTTGTTTTATCCCAGTGCGAGAAACAAACATATATATTCAGGCAGATTCTTCATTACTGAATTTTTTTAAATATAACACTGTCCGATAATAATTGCTGCCAACAATTTGAAAAGTGATTTGCCGTTTACGGTTTTCAACGAAAGATGCCAAAACAAAATTAATAGTCCTTCAGGGCAAATTGCCTCTTTGGACTGAAAAAACAAAATTCCATACTTAGCAAAAATTCAGTAATACAAGAAAAGTTAGTAAATCTGAGTGACAAAAACCATTCAAAATAATATGGTAGCAATGTTTTTTGTTGGGTAAATATTCTGAACTATCCAATGAGACATGGAAGATCATTCGGTTTCTACAAAGTGCCCAAATAATTCTTCTCTATAGTTGAGTTTTTCTGATTTTATGAAAACCCTGTATTGATATATGTACTTTACTTAGTCATTGACACAAAAGAGTAAAGAATACAAGAAATGTAATGGAGAAATTAAAAAAAAAAAAAAAAAGAGAAAGATGGAAGACAAATTAGGTGTTCATATTCGCGGATTTAAGATTTAACATCAAAGAGATTGATCTGGTATTATATAACCACCGCTTCCCCCCTCCAAATTTAACTCATTTCCAAAAATTGCAACCGTGAAATGAATTTAATTTTGCTACTACTTCATAAATTTATTACTTTTATTCATTAAAAACTGAAATAAAATTAATTTCTGCAAACCATGCTGCAGATATCTAATTTTAAAATCCGTTAGCGTACAATATAGCATTTTCTTAATTTTATCCTCTCCTTCTTCGTTTTAAGGAACTGAGGGAAGAGAAAGAATCTATTCCTTTGCGGTACACAAAATTAATTACATTAAATACTGTATGACAATTTTCTCATCGACAAAGCGAAATTACAAGCCAGATACATTAATATTACTGAAACAGATTTTCCATCTCAAAACTTGCGCCTTTTTTAGCAACTAATGAAACTGTATATAATTCAATATATTTGGTTAATCGAAAGCAAACCTTAAAAAGTTAACCAAATTTGAACCTGAACTAAATTTGATCACCATCTTCTTTCAACTACGTTTATCCCTCCATCATTTCGCACTTGCGTTTTCGTTTGAATGCAGTTCATATCTGTACTTTAGAAGGCATTAGCAAATTTAAACAAAATAAATTTTCAAACTTTAATTAATCTTTTAAGGTTTCCTTTTTATCAGTATATTACATGTATATTACATGTATATCTTCACTCATTATATCATTTCCGTTCACCTCTAGATAGTATGACAAAAGGTATGAAATAAAATAATAATTCAAAAAATATACCTAGCTTTTTACGTTCTTTTTTAAACAAGTCTTTAAGTTTATTAAAGAAAAAGTTAAAAATATCTACTTACTAAATAATATAATAGTATCAGCGTCGTCATGAACTTCACCTAAAATAAGAAAAGTATTTGTTATTTTAGTTTATGCCAGTTATTAAATGTGATTCTTATAAAGTACAGAACTCAAATAGTAAAAAAAACTTACTTCATTCAAAAATTTTGATAATAATTACAATACTCTCTCAAAATATTATTATTCTAAAATCTTTAACAAAATCAAATTAAACTACAGAAAATACAAAGGGCACAATTAAAAGTAAATTTTATGCTTTCAGCTTGCAATCTGTGATGTAACAATATTAAATAGTTTAGATAAAACTGGCATGATTTACATTTAACTGGAATTTCGCTGCTAATGTGAGACCGATTATCCTTTAACGTTAAAAACAGAACCCTCAGATGGAAGAATAATTGCAAAATGTGGTATAACTACTACGATTAGCAGTTATTAAATTATAAATGAAAGGGACTAACGTAAAAGGCATTTTAGAGATCATACTAGGTTTCGTCGTATTTCGAGTGTCTACTAGCTGGTTTCATTACCGGTATTTTTACGTACTTATCTTCACGGCAAAAATCTGTAGCATTGTTCAATACTCCATATAGTAATTAAGATATCACATTTTTGCTAGGTGCAACACTTCTTGGTCCAAAATGTATGATTGATTCCATCAGACTCTGCCCTTATTTTTTAACACTGCCATTTTGCACGAAAGAAAACGATCTCCTATATGTTTGCTCTGTTGGTATAAGTGCTAAGCATATCCAACTGACAGAGGGAAAATCCGGTGGTTCGAATCCTGGTCGTAGGCGAGTACTTCATTTTTCCCGCTCTTGAAAGTCAAAAGTCGCGTCTAAATCGTAATGGGATGAACGATAATTCATCATATGTACATTCAATTATCTGGATTTGATCTACTGGCTGTTACGCCTCTTCTCAATCCCCCTTTAAGTGGAGGGGGGAGAATTATAACCAATCACCGAGTTTTCCCGTGCATGCTGTCTTGGTCCAAGTAACCACTACGTCCAACTGTTAACTTGAAAATCAATGTTTTAAGTCTCGTTAAGGACTTGAAATTAATTTTTCCTATTTAATTTTCTGAAAATTCTAACATCCAACATCCTCAATCGCAAATCGGTTTAAATAAAACTTGGAAGGAAAAATAAACTTTAAAAAAACATTACTTCCCTTTCGTCAAAATATTACATTTCTTCTTTATGTATTTTCTTAACTTCATTTACTTCAAATTTGAAAAATCGGAGATATTTATATAATTATTTCTACTTCAACATCTGTTCACATGAGTTTTTTTATTTAACATGACAGAAAAAAAAAAAAAAAAAAACTGAAATGTTTCAGATTTTAAATTACGTCCAAAGGGGCGTTTTTTAACATTTTGTGTGTTACCTTTCTTTATTAAATATCATGTTCCTCGCACTTAAACCATAAGATCCAGTGCAACAGCAATATCGCAAAATAGTTTTAAAACGAGCATATCTTTAGAATTTCCGATACAGAGACTCACGCGCTGGAGATAAAAATGTTTTTTCTGCACAACGTTGCCATTGCTCGTTTTGAAATCCTTGAGTTTGTTAATCAAAAATTCGTCAAAGTTTTAAAAAATAGGAAATCGATCATAAAACAAATTTTAAATTTGGTCTTCCACATGGTCATATTCGTTGGAGGATTACGTTATTCAAAATTCGATGACTCTATGTACCGTTGTTTTATCACAATACGAGAAATATACATACATTTATGCAGATTTTTCATTATTTAATTTCTTCAAATATAATGCAGGACTCTAACATTTTGTGGCAACAGTTTGAAAAGTGAACCGACATTTATGAGTCCGACGCAAAATGCCAAAACGAAACTAATAGTCCTTCGGGATTCAAATCCCTTTGGACTAAAAAAAAAAGCAAACTCACCAGAATAACTCACAGGATAATCTTCTGTCACATACACTGAGGACAAGTTTTAAAAACTGACTTCTTTTGTATAAGACGGACTAACACTGCATATACCAGACTGACGTAAGGACAAAGTGAGATGGCGAAAGGTGACATTCGTTGGAGCTAATAAATGTTGGAGCCAATTAGAAGGTATGAAATGCAGTAAACATAAAGGAATTGGTAAACATATCTACTTCGGACGTATTTATCTTTTAATTTTCAGGATCGTTATCTCTTTCTGAAGATGACAGTTTCCACACATCCTTTCTTTTATTCTCAAGTAAGAAACCTATTTCCTTTTCTAATTTACTAACAAAGAAACGGGAGTTTTGTAAATATTATCGGTAAGTTTTTCAGCAAACTGCAGAATTCGAAATTAATGGATTTATGAAGATTAAGCTTTGAATCCGTTATAATTTATGGTAGGAAAAGATAAGACATAGCTCGGGTGGAAAAACATTTTCCCCATTAGAGGGAGAAAATAACTCTGGGCGTTTCCGTTAATTAAGAACCTGGGAACACAAAGTGAGCTTCGGGGAAGTTACTTCCCAATGAAGCAATAAAATGCGAATTCCCTCACATGCCTAACTAGTTTATGGAGTCTAGGACATATTGCATGCCAGAGCACGTAAATGGAACTTAATTTCTGAAAAAATTTAATACAACAGTTAACTAACTAATACCGCATAATTTGGCGTATAATGAAAGCTTTTAGTACAAAAGAGAAAAAAAAAAAAAAAAAGAGATCGAAATTTACGGATATAAAATCCGGATATAAAAATATCCGGATATAAAAATGATAGATTAAAAAACAAGAAGAAAATGAGCGTACAAAAATTTTATTTCTACATGTATGCAAATGCTGTTACTGGCGATTTTCTAGAACCCATTTCGCAACACGTTTTTCTACATCCGACTCCTAATTCCGTGAATTTATTCGAGTCGGAAGTGCATTCAAATCCAATATTAATCGGAATATTTCCCCCCTTTTCTCGAAACCCTAGAATAACATTCTTGCGCGCACCTACATTGAATACAACCAAGACTTTTTGCAGAATTAGTTACTCCCTCAAGCATTTCTCACCCCCACACATATTGTTCCTCATCGCTTGTCAGTTCAGTGTATCTTTGTTCGAAAGCCTGCAAAAAATTTTCAAATGAATGACTTCAAAAGGTAACAGCATAGTAAATGTGTCTTTCAGGTTTCTTCGTAAAGGAAAACAGCATCGTAAATGTATCTTTCAAGTTTCTTCATAAAGAAAAGGGTGAGCTTTATACAGCAAGTATACCTAAAAAAAAAAAAAAAAAAAAAAAAAAAAAAAAAAAAAAATTGAAATTGCAAATGCGCGTTATACATCGTAATATATGGTACTTCTTTCAGTTTAACAAGTTACTATAACAAATGATATTGATTCAATTTTGCCTTAACTGGGAAAGAATTTTCTCCTTCCTTAAAGGCATGCGCCTTCGTGGTGTAATTGGAAGCTAGCAGTCGGGAGGACCTATGTTCGAATCTCGGACAGAGCATCACTGATTTTTCATGTGTCCTGGTTTAAAAAAATTCTCGTGACTTTTTTACAAATGGCACCCAAACTCACTGTCGTAGACGATAATTCGTTACCACTAGGATATGGCGATTGGTGCTCTCCGACTTTTACCTTTTGAGTGGAGGAGAACTAGAAATTTTCTTCTTCCTTGCCAGGTGGTATTTGTAGAAGGCACGTTCGGTTAGCGTCCGAAGGTCCGTAGTTCCTATTCCGTTAAGGATATAGCTCATTTTATTCAGTTTCCTGCTCCGAAATATCTTTTAATTATATTCGATTTTCGGTATTTTGATTAGTTTGCTTTATTTTATTATGATAACGCATGATGGAACTATCTGCTTATCCTTTTGATGGTCAACGAGCTCAGCTCGCATTTGATTTACGCACCGCTGTGGGTAGAACCAACACAGCTCGAATTACAAACCTACGACTGACAGATATCGCCCGTTTTGGGGAAGAACGAATTGCTTAACCTCGCAGTCGCCAAAGGTTTACGGGAAGGGATGCCTTCGTGGAGGACTTCCTAAGAGAAACCGGCTCGTATCCTTTTTACACATGGTGAAAGTCACGAAAACGTCCATGCAGCAAGCCCCTTCGTCTGGAAGCGAATCTAGACCAAAATGCTAGTTTTCAGTTACTTCAATTTTTGGTCGTAGGTGGGCGCAATGCATTTTGAAAAAAATTTCTTTTCTCAAAAATAAATAATCATAAAATGAAATTCCTTTCATTTTTGATTATTTACTGCATCTCTATAATAAATAATCATAAAATAAAACGAGACTGCTTAATCTAGGATGTTATTTTTTTGCCGAAACAGCAAATGTGTTTTGTTAAACTGGTTAAAATCCTAGTATACGGTGCAGCCTTGGCGCGAGTTTGAAAATTATCGCCAACACCAAAAATGACCCAAACAACGTCTATGTACTATACACTATGTACATACCCAAACAACGTCTATGTACTTCTATGTACATACTACTATGTACATACCCAAACAACGTCTATGTATATACTATACACTATATACTAAGTATATACTACGTATAACTATATATATTCTTTGAATGACCCGTTTACTACTCATCGTATATGTCCCGTTTTCATTGCTCATCATAAAGTCGCCAAAAATAGCCAAATCCCGTGTGCACCGGATACTAGGATTAAACCTTAAACTGTCCTGGATTAACAGAAAAAAAACCATCAGCTTGTTTATTAGTTGAATATTCCCACTGGTAACCAGTATCCAATACCTCAGTCACAGTGTCCACCTGCGCCGAGCGGTAAAGTCGCTGAACAGTGGTAGTTCGATCCGAAACTCGCATATACGTTTTCGCTGGCTATACGTTAGGCTGGTTGCATATACGTTTTCGTGGTTTTCCCCCATGTTTAACGTATATATGAACCAGTTTCCCTTAGGAAGTCCTCCCCGAAGGCATCCCTTCCTTTAGGCCTCGAGGTTTCGCTATAATCACATAAACCAAACAAAACTCAGTCACGTGATATGAATGTTCCTCCATTGAGCAAGGAAATATTTTGAGAAAAAAGAATGGTCATCTTTAATTCTCGTTCAATTTCTGAAATATATATTTCTGAAGGCAAAAAATGGCTGCGATTAACTTACAATTCCTTTGAGGATAATCAACATAAATAGCTTTTGAAAAAATAAAATGAAAAAGTTAGCTCTACGTTTTTTATACCTGAAGTATCCAATAGCAAATAACCGCTGTCCACAGGAATAAAATATTTGAAATATGATTGAGATTAATAAAAATAAAGCAAAATTGTCCAAAGTTAAAAACTGTTATTTAAACTAATGAGAGAAGTGTGTGATTTTAGTTTCCCAGATTACTTATTGTGATTCTAAATGATTAAGGACGAACACTTAAGTGAGTATATATGTAAAGGAAGAACTCGCATGTTTCAAAATTAAGTGAAAAAAACTTGAGATTTAAATTCGAAGCAACATTTACAGTGGGTAAAAAAAGTATTAGCAATTGCCTATGATTGATCATATTACCTAACAAAGGAAATGCTTGACAATTTCAGCTGTACATTACGAACACAGGAGGTAATAAACACATAAACCGAATGAAATTTTCAATTTAATATGCCTTTCACAGAATATATACAACAAAAACGTAAATTTGCATGTCAAAAAAGGATTGGCAAAGTTCTAACTGCTATGCAAATTTTGTTATGTTGAGGTCATGTGTTTAGACTGATAAGAAACCCTGTTAGTATAAAGTCTGCAGTGTTACTTCAGGTTAGGTTAGGTTAGGTTATTTAATTACGGCAAAGCCTCGAGGGCTATCTGCCTAAGGGGAGGGATACCTTCGTGGAGGACTTTCTAAGGGAAACTGGCTCGTATACACCACTGCTACTTCAGAAACTTTAAAAACGTTAGTCTGCTAACACAGCTTTAATGTCGAAGGAGTTGGATGTTAATGTTAAAAACATGATTATTCAGCTTAGAAATGAGAGTCTAACTTACCGTGCTACAGGAATACAACTGAACATAAGATTATTTACTGTTAGAAATGTAAAAACGTTCAAAGAGACAGGATCGACGAAAAATAACATTAGAAGTGGACGGCCTCGAATATTTTCTAAAAGGGAAAACGTGACATTATGAAAGATGTTAAACCCTAAAATCTAATCATCTTTGGCTAACTGCACTCTAGTTAGCCACAGATATTGCTAATACTTCGTATAAAACTTTTAGTGTGCAGACTACATGGAATGTGTGACATGCAAGAAGTTATTATGGAAATGCAGTTAGAAAGAAACCTTTCATTTCAGAAATAAACAAGGACTTATACCTGCAAATAAACAGGAGAAAGAGATTAGATTTTGCAAAATCTCATATTAATTTATTAGACGAATTTTTGAACACAGTTATTTTGTCCGACGAATCAAAGCTTAACATTTTCGAGAGTGATGAATAATTTGTGTGGAGAAAGCCTAACACCGAAGTGGAAAAACAACATTTAACACCGACTGTAAAACATGTTGGAGGGAGCGTCGTAGTTTGCGGCTGTATGGCAGCACAAACGGAATTGATAACCTGTGTTTCATTGATGGTATTATGACGTCTTTACGTATATTGACATACTGCGCCATAACATGAAATTCAGTGCCCAAAAACTTGGCTTAGGAATACCATTTGTGTTTCAACAGGATAATGACTTTAAGGATACCGTGAACCCCACCTGGAAATAGTTACTCTATAACGCTCCTCGCCAGTTAAAGACACCGCCTCAATCGTCGGCTCAGGCAAAAATCGTCTTGCAATGCAGGTTCCCGCGCAGAGCGCTATTCCCCGTGAATAACAGTGTAGCCGATTTTCTAACACATGAAAATTCAAAAAAAAAATTTTTTTTTTTTTTTAAACACGGTCCACAAGTACTTGGGAGTGAGCGACAATAAAAATCACGTAAGAATTCAGTAAAGATGTGAAGAAAAATTTGAAACAGTCTTAGTAGCCGAACGAATCCAATAGCTAAGCCGGTCGAGACGCTTGGAAGTAAAGAAATGTGCAAGGTAAGTGCGCAAAAGAAATGCCTTTTATCACCAAAATCAGTGCCTCACAATTAACATGTATTATAAACATAGACACATGAGTACAACAGATAATATATACTAGGCACAAAAATACTGCTAAATATAGGTACACAGAATAATGCACAATACAAAAAATAAGAGTAATGATTTTTTTTAACATTTTTTTTTATGCATTATTTACAAAATTTAAGGGAGGTGCTTGAGCTCCGAACGAGGCCGTTTCTCATTCACATTGCTGACAGGGTCATAGTAAAGAATAGCGATAGTGATATTATTCACATTGCTGACAGGGTCATAGTAAAGAATAGCGATAGTGATATTATGCACATTGCTAATGGTGTCATAAAATTTTTTTGCCAGTTTGGCAAAATACACTTGAATTTCAGAGACTTTGAGCTCACGGTGTATGGCCGTGTTTCTTATGAACCAGCGGCCTTTAGCCATTTCACGGAAAACAACATTTTGTAACACTTGAATCTTTTTAATAGCCGTAGGGCAGGTATATCCCCAAACAAGGCAGGTATAAGTAAGCACGGGCCGCAAAATGGCCTTATAGATCAGCAACTTGCATGCTAGAGATAACGCCGAATTCCGAGCAATTAAGGGGAAAGTGTACTTTTACGTGTGTGTGTGTGTGTGTGTGTGTGTGTGTGATTATGGTAAAGCCTCGAGGGCTATATACCTAAGGGGAGGGATGCCTTCCTGGAGGACTTTCTAAGGGAAACTGGCTCGTATACACGTTACACATGGAGAAAACTACGAAAACACCCATGCAGCCAGCCCGTTCGCGGGAGTATTATTATGCAATCGAAACTTAGAGATAATATGTGTAATGTGTGTGGTCCATGTGAGTTGGTCATTTAAAACAACGCCAAGGTAGTGGTATGCTTAGTCCAGAGGATTGATTCTCCAAACATTTGGGGCTGAACATCCATGTTGATGCCCTTTTTTCTTCTGGTGAACAGCATGGCATCCGATTTTTGTACATTAAATTTTATCTTCCAGGCCATTAGTCAGAATTCCAGTGCATGAATGGGGTTTTGTAGGGTTGTAATGACTGAGCTGAAAGATGCACTTTGTGAAAGAATCGCAGTGTCATCTGTATAGAGTGCGAGTGTGGTGTAAGATGTCTGCGGGATGTCGTTTGTGTAAAGATTGAATAAAAGGGGTCCGAGAATGGATCGAAAATTTATGGCACAAATTGGACCTAGAAGTCAGGAAACACAAAATTTTGTGTAAAGATGAACTTAAGCGTATACTACTGTAAGAATGGCACAAAATTCAAGAGGATTGTAAATGAGCCGCCAATAACTAAAGTTTGCGGATATTGGAATGTGTGTGTGTGTGTGTGTGTGTGTGTGATTATGGCAAAGCCTCGAGGGCTATCTGCCTAAGGGTAGGGATGCCTTCGTGGAGGACTTTCTAAGGGAAACTGCTCGTATACACGTTACACACGGGAAAAACCACGAAAACGTCCATGCAGCCAGCCCGTTCGCGGGATTCGAACCTCGGACCGAACTACCAGTGTTCAGCGACTTTACCGCTCAGCCGCTGGTGGGCTCTGCGGATATTGGATCAATGGATACGAAAACAACTGCTTTATAAAAACTGAATATGTTTCCTTGCAATCGAACTTGGTCAAGCTGAGGAAGTTACAATACATTCCTGAGTACACTGGTGTGCAAAAATTAAGGACGAGACGGTTTTTTCAATATAACTTTGTACAAAAGCTTTCCAAATCAACACATTTTATACCGTAAGATCCCCAATACGTAAGGACATGAGTAATGTAAGCAACACTTACTAAAAGAGAAATCAAAGGGATAAAAAGAAACTTTATTGAAAAAGCAGCATGGAGCGCAATGCGACTGAAGGCCGAAACATCCCTGTGATGGGTGTCCAGCAAGAAACATCCGGTCTTTAATAGGGGATATGATCTCCCTTGACTGCTAGGCAAGTTTCACAGCGTCTGCCCATGCTGAGAATGAGGGTGTCAATGAGTTGTTGAGGCATTGCTGCCCATTCGTCTTGCAGCGCCAATCGAAGCTCCGGAATCGTTACTGGTGGTAAGGTAGGAGCTGCCAAGCGTCTGCGTGGAAAATTCCATACATGCTCGATGGGACTGAGATCCGGAGATCGTGCCGGCCAGTCCATACGTTCAATATCCTCACTCTCTAAGAGCTGTTCGGCAGCTATTGTGCGATGACATGGTGCATTGTCGTCCATGAAAAGGAACTGCGGACCCATAGCGCCTCTAAAAAGACGCACATATGGAAGAAGAATCTCGTTACAATAACGGGTCCTGTTGACTGAACCTGCGTCGAAGATGTGAAGGTCTGTACGACTACCAAGCATGATGCCTCCCCAAACGAGAACACCGCCACCTCCATACCTGTCCCTTTCAATGATGTTCGAGGGATGATTGCGGCTTCCCCGCTCTCTCCAGATGAGTATGCGATGAGAATCGCTACTCAGACTGAATCTGCTCTCATCTGTAAAGAGTACTCGTTTCCATTCATTGTCTCTCCAATTCCGGTGTTCCCGGCACCACAGAGAACGCCTTCTCCGATGGGCAGGCGTTAGAGGTACACACCGTACAGGGCGTCGTGCAAACAGACCACCACCGTGCAGTCTTCTGGCCACGGTAAAACGCGATATCGGTCGTCCGGTCGCCTGTGCCGTGTGTCTAGCGATTTCTCCCGCTGTCTGCCGCCTGTTTCTTCTGGCCTGTAAGGCAATATACCGATCATCTGCGGGTGTGGTTCCTCGTGGACGACCACTACTAAACCCCCGGATAGCTGTTCCTGTAGTTTGAAATTGTCTCCAAAGTCGTGAAACGATGCTGTGAGCAATTCCGAACTCTGCAGCCACACTTGTCACACTGCGGCCTTCCTCCAACTTCCCAATGATTCGACCTCGGGTAAAAGCATCCAGATGTCGTCTAATAGATTGATTATCTGCCATTTCTCGCTGAGGCAACAACTCGGTGTGATTTTAACTGCTATACGGCGTGCAATCTCTTTGCCAGAAATACTGATCTTACACCGACAACATGCTTTATACTACTCAGACACTCACCCATTACGTCTATTTGCATATCTGCGCATGTGCTACCGTACATCACCTTACTTAATCTCCTGCTTGGTCTTTCTGTCCGCTCTGCCTCTTCGCTCAGCTGATATGCTAATTTTTCGACTTCGTCCTTAATTTTTGCACACCAGTGTAGATTGTTGACTGAGAAAAATCTATTAACATTTATAACTTTCAATACATATTTTTATTGTGAAAATAATATACATTTTAACAGACATTTTTACTTCATGATTTAAGAAAATTAATTATTTAAAAGAGTATATAGTATCTATTTCTAGGGATATTTCCACCTGATGATGAAGAGTAAAAAATTCAAGCTATTTAAATTTTACCAAACATGTTGAAACAAAAGCAGTGCACTAATATATTCATTTAAAATTTAATATCTATAAAGTCACGATCTTCAGTCCAGCAGAAATATCCAACCAAGGTAGTATGCTCAGTATATTTATTAGAATGATTTACACACAATAAAGTTTATCCAATTAATACTGTTAAAGATAATAAAGATTTCCCAAATAATATCAAAATTCCGTGCTTCGATAGCTAGAGAACGCAACTGGAATCAATTAACTGCTTCCTCTTAAACGACTGAAAGGGTTAAAAATAAATCAATTAGTATTTGAAATTTTTTTACAAATAAATGCGTAATTTACGTACATGGCAGTCGAGATGTTTACAGTGAGAAGTCTTGTTTAAACATCCCAAAGTATTATTTATAGAACTTCTCCAGAAACCACAGGAGGGGATTAAACCTCAAAAAAATAAAACCACATTTAGACCGTAAAGACTACGCGGAAACCAAGACTTTGATAACTAGGATGACTTCAAATGTTAACCGCGATCAAGAAAAACAAATTCCAACGCCAATTCACATTAAAAAAAATTCCCACGTAAATAAATTAAATGCAGTGATAAACCAACAGTGACAAAGTTGAGATTGGAAAACAAAAACAGGACATTGTGAGGGATCGAGAAATCATTCCCAAACGACCCGGAGACCGAGTGTGGGTGTGAGCCAGGTGATGTAGAAAAAGGGGGTGTGCAGCTGTTGCTGAGAGAGCAGCTGATCTCTTCCACATCCGGAAACCGCCAAACTGAACAATAAGAGAGGAAAGAAAAAACTACACATGGCATTTTTGAATTCTTTTTGTGGTGCTTGCTGAGCGCCAAGTGCGAGTATCTCAATATGGCTTGTGTTACCCAATGGAATGTTTAGATTACCTGTCTTTAAGGTTGAGTTTTTTTTATTTAAAAAAAAATACGATACATTTCAGATTCAGTAGATACAAGTTAAAGAGTATCCCCCCCCATTTGTTGATAATACGTTTTCAGATTTTTACTAACAATTTCCTTCAACCTGCCCTTAGAAATTTAGAAATAAGAAATGTATGAAATTTAGAAATTTAGTACAATATGAAAAGAGCCCTTTTTAGACTGTTTTCGTGGAAGAAGATTTTAAACATACATGATTATGAACGATATTAGAGCTTAAAGCGTATTTTTCTTATCAGCTCAATCAAAATTTCAAGAATTTTTAAGAACAAGAAGAAACACGTCTCTTACATTAGATATTTAAATTTAAAAAAAGGGGAAAATAGAATGACGTACATTTTATTGATAATATTTATTTGAAAACTAACATTGTAATAAGAGATGAGATTGGTTGGATTTAGAATATTGCAATGTACACTACGGCTATCTGCCTAAGGAAAGAATGTTTTCGTGAAGAGCTTTCTGAAGAAATTGGCTCGTATTTAAGCTGGAATTATTACTAAAATTCTCTGTATATGCTGGAAAACATAACTAAAATTCCCTGGCAACTAATCCATTCGCTGGGATCTGAACGGTGGTCGAACTACCCATGCTCAAATATTTTATCGCTTAGCCATTAATAGGCATAAGAAACAAGAGTAACACATTTAAAAATTTAATGATATCCAAGAGGCCGCGTTACCTCATATATCTTTTTGTAGAATATAATTTAGCGCTTGTTGCCGTATAATGGATTGGAATGAATGAAATTACTTGAATTTCGGCAAAACACTAGAGGGCTGAGCCTAAGAGTGAATTTTTCAGTTAATGGGCACCATTCGTATTTATGCCCCAAAATGTCAATATATTATTTATCAATATTTTATTTAGTGGGTAGCGGTGCTGGCTGTCGTATCAATGACATGGGACTGAGTTCTAGAAACAACGTGGTTTCTAAAAATACCGTATCTGTGCAGCATGGGGGCACATGAAATATTGGCCAGCCTTGAAGCTGTGTACATAATTAGAGTTACCTTTCCTATCTCTAACCAGATTCCGTGACAATATTACGTACTGCATCCGGTTAACTGAAAAATACCCCTCTTTTTTACGTGTAATGTATTAATTTTATATTAAAATTAAATAATTATCTGAAACTGAAAATCTCAGAGAGAAAATTTCTGGATCGATGCTCTTTCTTCTCGTTCATTCGCACTGTCATTGCTAACTACTCGTGAGGTGAAATATACAAATTACCACATTAAACTATCCGGCGTACAGTTACAACTCGCATTTCGTTAACCGAAAAGTACTGAACTTTCTACGATAAACTGGCTATTATTCGCGTTACACATTATACACATAGAAAAAGCAAATAAAAAATCATGCAACCAATCCATTTAACAGAACCTCTATTTATTTACATTTTTGTTTATTTAAGTTTTCTTCTTCTAAAATAAAAAACCCTTCTATTTTTCAACTAAAGTTCTATCAAGCATTATCATTTATATTTCCTGTAGTAATGCTGTTGACTTACTGTGTCAGATTGCGTTAAGGCATAGGGTTTTAAAATTAATGCCTCAATGAGTTGTAAATATTATTAAAAATTTTTAAAGAATTTAATTCGTTAAATTTTATTGTTGATATAGGAAAATATAAAGAGACGGAAAAAAATTGTATGCAAGCAATAAAAAATTGAACTTCTCTGCTAAGAATTCACTCGATAGTAAGCGTATTATGCAAATACCTGCATCAGTTCATAGTTTTAACACTAAAAAAAGTTTTGGCAAGCCACGTATTAAAGTTTCCAAATTAGGTTAATTTAATTAAATATCTGCATTTGATGATCACTTTTAACTACCGATCGTTGCAATACTTTTACTTTCAAGTGAACCCGCAAGTTATCGCTCAAACATATCGCCAACTTTGTTGCCAAGATAAGGCAGTGATATTTAAACCAAATGATTATTAAATATCATAAAGTCACTATTTAATTTTTCAATTATTTTTTTGAATTTTTACTTTATCGTAAGATTCTACGAATTTTTGAACTTTTTACGGCCTATCTAGCTACTGCATACTTCTGAAAGACTTTGGGTTAATCTTCGAATTATGGTAACTTGGCGATTTTTTGGCGAAAATTTGGCGAGCAACCCTGCTACAGCAATCTGCTAGTTTTTTTTTTTCTTTTTTGTTTTTGGACGCCATTTTGTTTTCACGAAGTAAAAAACCTTTTTTTTTTTTTAACTCAACATTTTTTTCCAACAATCTGCTAGCCGAATTACACTTATGCTAGAACTTTTATGGAACAAAAGTGCTTAATTAATGACGAAGATTAGGTGCGAAATTGGGAGAAAGTGCAGAATCGCCCACTGCTTGCCGCGTTTTTAAAAATTGCACAAACACGGTATCATCTATGTACACGTCGACCTATTTTCATTTAAAAAAACATCCCAGAATTGCACAAAAATGGCACTGCGCACACTCTTGACTTTATCCATGTACACTGCTAAAGTCCTAGCTAGTAACCTTTATCGCCTTACCAAAATGTCGCCAAACTACCTGTTACCATATTCCAAAGATTAGCCGGACTTTGAACTCTTAGCCATTCACAGCTTCAAACTGTCTTTGCGCCATTTTCAAGTTGCCTGAATACTGCTTATCCTGCACTCTTACTAGCTATATTGCACTCACTGCATTTCCCATATAACTCACTGCACCTGCATGCATGCTTCAATTTAATGCCATTGGTTATTTACATCACAATTTTTATGATGATCGCCTACTTTCGTAAGTATTAAGATGTGCCTGCTCACGCAGCTGAATTTTCTTCGCCCACAGATGTTGGTACTTCTCTAGTACCATTTATTTGGAAATATCTTTGCCTAGTGCACTTTAATGAGATCTACTGGCGAAAACTCTTTAGTTGTTAATGACCAGAAAAAAGTAAGTCAGAAGTCAAATATCATAAACTCATACGTAAAAAATAAGATGATTTACACGAAATGAATATTTCTAAAAAAGCATTTCATAACAAAAAGGAAAAAAAATATAATTTTATAGGTTAAAGGAATTTTAGAAATGCGAGAAATATTCATATTTGAAACTTAATTGCAAGTCATTATGAAGTTTTTAATGTACAAAATAGCTTTCAAGTACAGTTTTAACTTATGGTCTTTTTCAAGATAAACATTGCAGAATCGAAATAAATATGAAAAAATAAAACAAGTATAGTAATGATAAGGAAAATGATAATAAGTAAAGGATCAACTGAAATCTGGTTCAATCATTCTTTTAATCATGCAGAAATTCTAGACAGTAGGGTAAAAAATAATTAAGCTTACTCGTCTTGTGAAAAAAAAATTAACACCAGTAGTGGCTGAGTCTTAATAAAATCTAATTTTTGTAACTTTTTACATTGAGAGTAATATAACAACAGTGAATATAACCATAACACGACACTCCACGTAGTACAAACAAGGCGCCATGTTTAACGCTTGTTGCCACTTTCGGTTTCTAGAAATTCTACAGATTCGGTGTTCTTTATAAATATTTGAGTTGTCCAAAATAAAATATTTGTTCTCGGAATAACAAATATAAAAGAAGTTTTTGTTCAAATAATAAATAAAAAATTTCATTTTGTTTAAAACGTTAATTATTATTCATAGATAAAACGTAATTAGATAAAGGAAAATCAAAAGAATAATTTAAAAGTAATCTAACGAATTTGTAGAATCGAAATCCGATTGTTGCACAAATTTGGCATCTCTTGGCTTAATATTCGAAGTTTCTTTTCATGCAAACATTATAATCTAGATAAGCAAACGCTTAAAGTTAATTCAGATGAAGCTGCCATGTTCATTTATAACACTTTAAATTATAGAACATGATAAAGCGAATTAATTCATTCCATTCTAATAATAATATATTTGATATAATTAATCTACCTATTCTCATTTTTTTTTTTTTTTTTTTACTGTTTCTAAAAGGAGATTTCACTTTATATTATTTTTAAACTAAAATTGGCCTTTTTTTAATTTGTACTAAAATTGTTCGGTACTAAGAATTAAAATTATTATTAAATTTGAAACGGGAAGGGAGGAGAATACTTTTGACATGTTTTTTTTCCATTAACATTGTGAAAAGTAGTATTAAAGTACAATTAAAATTGTGAGTTTGAAAAAAAAACTAATATACAAAAAAAAAAAAGCTTCAGTGTTTAATTTTTTTTTTATTAGGGTAAATTATATTTAAAAAAAATTCAACACTTGAAAACAGGTGTTATTGTTTCTGCTGCCCGAATGTGAAGTTTTAAAAAAATCAGGAAGTATTTGTTGCACTCTTCGTTCTTAAAGATGTGATGGTGAATGTGATTATGGCAAAACCTCGAGGGCTATGTGCCTAAGGGAAAGGATGCCTTCGTGGAGAACTTTCTAAGAGAACGTTCTTAATAAATACCGTGGAAAAAATGTAGCATTACAGCATGGATAATTCATTCCTTCTGATAGGAAATAAATGTAAGAATGGCCATCAATTCGCAATTTTTTTTGCTATCGTTTGGCATTGCTATTTCGAACAGCTAGTTTTAAATATATGATTTTATGCTCTATATTTAAATTTTTCAGGAGTAACTCTTAAATTAGTTGGCTACTGGAATACTTAAACATATTTCAGATGCTAAATAGAAATGGAAAATGGAATCTAAATACAAATACCAGATACATTTTTTAAAATTCAAATTTAATTTAATTTAGACACAATAACACGCCGAATAAATTGTTGTTTGACTTCTGAATTAATTTAATTTGTAACCCCACAGATCTCAAGCGCGCCACCTAGCGGCAGCTCGAGTGAATAATGGCTTGAAAGACAATAGCCTTTTAGTCGGTATATTGGAATCAACCACTAAACATGCTGTTCTGCCCCGGGAGTTATTTTGTAACTTTAATGTTGAATTATAATGTGCTTACAAATTTAACGTCCTTAAGTGTAGTGTTTTTAATTGTGTTTCGGAATTAAAACTAATTAAACACTCAAGGTGAGTCTTTTGTTTAGTTAGTATTCTTTAAATTCAATTTAGATGTTAACCCTAACAGACTTAGAATTATGACGTCCTGGCTACAAATTTAGTTCCATGAACCTAATTTTATTATACGCTACTTACGCTTTAAAGCCTAAAGATGCCCTAATTAAGAAGTTTTTTTTTTTTTTTTTTTTTAATAACCAAGGATTTCTGTAAAGAAGTATTTCAATAATTTATAAAGATTTAATTTTTTTTTTGGGGGGGTTACTGCTTCATTAAAATATTCCTCACTGGAACCCCTTCTTTTTCTTTTTTTTTTTGTCCATAGTTTGAGCGATTAAATACTCTATTATTTATTATTCTCATTTTAAATAGTCATTTTTACTTCCTTGTACTAAACAAAGGAAGTATTGCAATCACGAAAAGTTCCGAATACAGTGTTTCCATTTTTACTGATTTCGAATCCAGTTTAACGATGTTTTTGAGTGACGTGTGTAGGTAAGGACAGAATAAAGGACTCCTTTTACTTCCTTGTACGAAGTAAAGGAAGTATTGCAATCACGAAAAATGCCGGGTACCACATTTCAACGAAAATATCCATTTTGATCGCTATCGACTGCAATTTAACGATGTTTTTGCTTCACATCTGTATGTAAGGACAGAAAAAAGGGCTCATTTTCTCAAAACGAATTATGAAACTGATTTAAAATGGATTCAGAGGTGATTTTTTCCCGTGGTGTCTGTACATATGTATCTCGCATAATAAAATAGAGTAGCCTCAGAGGGTTGAAATTTCGTATATAGGACTGCTATAATATGTAGTTGTGTACCTCCCTTTTTGGTTGCAATCGGCCGCATCGAAAGTACACCAACACTGTTACTCGGCTCAGTGATCTCAGTTTTATTATTATTATTATTATTATTATTATTATTATTATTATTCTTTTTATGTTGGTAAATTGAGCATTATTTATTTTCAGAATGACTGAATTATGTTGTTCTTATCTTGCGGTCAAGATTTTTACGCTTTAGTTAATCTGCATGCAATAGTTGTAGAATTATCAAGAATTTTAAAATTATTCAAATACTGGTAAACCTATTTTCTTTAACAATAGCAGCCATATTTGTTTACATTTGAAACTTGGCAGAATAGTGAATTAAGTCAGCTTCTGCCCGTTCAGTGTCTTTTTGCCAAGTGGAACCAAAAGTAAATTTTAGTTTTGTGCATTGAAAAATCTGCCTTCTTGCCCGCTGGTCGAATTGTTTGTTTTGGGGAAGAAACTCTAATTTTAATTGTAAAAATTGTTTTTTAAAATTATTTTAACTGTATTTGGTGTTTTATGTTTTTCTATATTTTTGAATTTTTAATGAAGATATTTTGAGGTTTTATATATTTTGCGGAATGAGAGCTGAATTAATTACCTTGCCGCAAAGTGAGAACTGAATTAATTGAATGAGAAATATATCTCTAATGAATTTCGAGGAAATAAGTTTAAATGAAATGAAGCAAACAAAAAAATGTGTACTTTAATAGGCTGTACAAGTAAATCGTGGTGTCCACAGATTTTTTTTTACCTTACAATGGCATTAAAATTTCAAATTATTAAAAGCATCTATTGTTGCTCGAATAAAATTAAAAAATAAATAAATATAGAATCTTATAGCCTATATTCCAGAGGTCGCCAATCTTTTTGTCCCTAAGAGCACATACTAAAATACATGTTGGACGACGGGTACCATTTCCTTTTTCAAGGTGAATTTATAGTTGGATAGAGGGTAGATAATATAGTTGTAGGTATACATAGATGTTATATATAAATATTTTCCCGTGGAATTGGGATTATTCAATTATGGCAAAGCACACGTGGGCTATCTGCCTAAAGGGAGGGATGCCTTCGTGGAGGACTTTGTAAGGGAAACTGGCTCGTATACACGTTACACATGGGGAAAACCATGAACGCCCGTGCAGCCAGCCCGTTCGCGGGATTCGAACCTCGGACCGAACAACCAGTGTTCAGCCTCTTTACCACTCGGCCGCTAGTGGGCCTTTTCCGTGGAATTATTCCTGAGAATAATGCACAGTGATCAGACGTTACTAAACCGTTATGCTATTATGCATAGCTATCACATAACGTGGTTACTGCACATAGATTATACTCATTATCAATGGCCTTTCCATGGGGTTTCCATGGGGTTCCATGGATAGGCTCAGTAATACTTTAGATTATTATAACAGATAGTAGAAGGCTTACAATGAATATCTAAGTACCGATATGTTTGAACATAATTGCATAGTGTAAGAGCAGTATATAGTGTAACTATACACACATTCGGTATACATAGTTATAAGACAGTACATAAAAAGACTTAAACCAAGTATCTAAATACTGACTTCCTATAACATAACACGGTTTACTGTACATATATTGCATGCATTATCAGTGGCCTACATGTTTGAACATAATTGTATAGTATATGAACAATATATAGTATAACAATATACACATTCGGTATGCCTAGTATAAAAAAGTACATAAGCAGAATATAAGTACCGATGGTTGTATGTAATCAGCATTACCATACATATATAGTATACATAAATTAGAGTTGGTAGATAATACATGCACATATTTCGCTTAGTGTTGGTATTTGTGTTGGTATCTGTATCTTGTCAGTGTTGGTATCTGTGTAAGAAATTTCTGTTTCATCAAAAATGAGAAAATTTTCATATAGAATTTTATTGAAAATGGAAACATTTTTATTGTGATTGTGCAGCGGCGGACACATGTTAAAAGATCGGCGGGCGCCATGGCACCCGCGAGCGTATGGTTGAGAACCCCTGCTACACTGAAACGGGGGAATTAGAAAATTTTCACTGGATCTTACTATGGACTTATTTTAAGGAGCTGGAAACTATTTTATTTATTACATTCATGGTGTAAAATAAAACATGTAAAATATTGTTCAGAAGTAGAGGGAAAAAATGGCATTTTGAAAGACTGTTTTTGTTACGGTGATGAGTTATGCATTTTCATCATATGGAAGATATATGAAAGATCTTCGAACTGAATAAGAGTTTTTCACTGGGTAGTTCAACTGGAATTGCATCTAAATGATCGTTGCTTTGAAGTCCAGATCATTCTTCAAGGATAGTGACGTACATGTTCGTAATCTATTAAACCGAGTGATGTCGCGTAGTCTTGCAACTTCCGTCAAACGTAATCTTTTGAATTTTTTATTCCTTTTTGCTCTTCGCTTTCAAGAAGCGAAGAATGGCGGAGGGGCCCATCCTCGTCTCTTCTGGATACTAAAGTAGCTCTTTATTTACTCTTTGTATATTTGGACGGGATAGGGCGATGACTGTTACTTGCCTTCCTGTGTTAACAACAAAGCTCACATCTGGTGCACGAAACCGCATATTTTGGAAGCGACGTTACATCTTGGCGATTTTTACAGAGAATAATTTCAGTTCGTTTTTTTGCTGTTCGCTTTTTCCAAACGCCAAGGAGACTCGCAGTCTACTAAAGTAGATACGTCGTTAAAGATATATTTTTTGCAAAGAAGATAAAGGAAAGCTCTACATGCGAAAATTCTGCTTTTGAATATTTTTGGAAGCACGAGAGAAACTTGTAAAACTTCTCACTACTGCTCAGTTTTTAATGACAAAAGCGGGGAAAACAGTTAATTAGGCAACCAAATACTTTTTTTCTCTTTCTTGCCATGTCTTTGGGTTTTATATATATCTATAGGCAACAATTATTATTGGTCATAATAACTACAACTACTTCTACTAAATAATAACTACTACTTTCACGTCACCTATAGTTTCAGTTTAGTTTCGAAGTGTTGTCATGGCTGAAATTAGCAAAGAGTTAGCGAGCGCTACGAAGAATAATAAAGATGTTATATGAAAAAATTGATTCTTGCTTTTATTCTTTTGCTTTTAAATTATTATAAAAAAGAACTTTGCAAGCAACTACAGATCTAATAACATTTGAAAATTTATAAGCTCTGCATTGACTTGAGAATTCGAAACTTTAAGGCAAGTTTTCAACCTCTGTCAACTCATGGAACTCATTAATATGTTTTGATCCCATAAACCATAAATTTGTTTTTTGAGAACCCTACCATCCTCAGAAAAGGAAGTGTTAAAAATGATTGAAACTATATCAGTATGTACTTTATGTGAAAAAATAAAATGGACATCATAATTTTGTTTTTATTACAATGCCATGTGGTATTAAATTTTTTTTTTTTTTAAATTTTTTGTTTGTAGGAATTACAGCAAAAAATATGTATAATTTAATGGAAGGAAGTCATGTAGATTTTTTTGTTTAAAACTTTTAAATACCACGACTAAAGATAAGAAATTTCAAGCAACTATTATTGTATTTTAAAATGGAAATCAATTTAAATGACAAATATGGTGCCTACAATGTGTCTGCAACAATGAATTTTTGGTCATTAATTATTCTACAGTTTCAGCAGGCAGATGGTTTAGTTTTCCTTGACAGAGAAATCCTTAACGAATGATAATTACTTCCTGTGTATATGCACATTTCTCTCTAGAAGTAGCATACGTTATAGTTGTCAAACAGCTGTAAAATGTTCATAGTAGCGTTAAGAAGATTTGTTTCCTATAATTAATAGCATTACATTTTCATACAGGAAAATGGAACATGTTTGGTACACAAAATTCTTAATTACTTTTGAAAAGCAATCCATGTTATTCAAATAATATTGAGTCAGTATGAAAGCTAACATCATGCAAATAAAAATGACGTAGCAGATGCAATAAATGCATGCAAATCTGAAATTTAGTGATTATCCTAAAACTGCTGCTAATTCAAGGACAGTGAGAATCAACTGAATTTTAATATATTTCGATTAAATTTCAACCGATAACTGCGTGAAACTGTAAGGTATATCCGCCCTTCTTTCCGCATGTTTTCTTGATGTAAATGGAAGCATGCTCGAATCGTAGGTCCGAGAAGGTCCAGGGTTCGACTCCCGGAGAGGGCATTGCACATTTTCCCTGTCTTCTTTAAAAAAAAAAAAAAAAAATTATCCAGACATTAAGGTTATTTCGAAGCAGGAGACGTGAAAAATGTGCAATGACCTTATCGGAACTCTAACCTCGGACCTCTCGAGTACGCACCGAGCGTGCTGACCACTACACCACGAAAGCATGCTAAGGCGGCGAGAGAACTATCTTATATATTTTCCCTGGTGGTGGAAAGCGACTGGGGATTAGGGGACCCAATCACCAAAGCCTGGTGGTGGAGAATCATCATCCACCACCTTTTTTAGTTCGGGTGCCACTGTAGAGACATTAAGGTTATTTTGAAGCAGGAGACGTGAAAAATGAGCATTGCTCTCTCTGAGACTCGAACTTCTCCAATGCGTGCTGAGCGTGCTGACCACTACACCACGAAGGCATGCTAAGAATGCGGGAGAAATACTTTACAACCTAATCACTCTACTGTGGCGCTCGAACTAAGGGGGTGGACAATAATTCGTCACGACCAGGATTTGGTGACTGGACCTCCTAATCCCCAGCTCCCCTTAAAAGGGGGTGTATATAAGGCATATTTTCCCTCATTTGAGCCTGCCTTCCTCGCGTAACGGTAGCGTACCCGATGCATATTGAGAGATCCAAGTTCGAGCCCCAGCGAGGACATTGCACATTTTTCTTATTTCCAGCTTAAAAAAAAAAAAAAAAAAAAAAAAAAAAACCTATTGACTTTACAATTCTACCCTGTTTGGGAGCTGAAATTACAAAATCTATCAAATCACAAACAAAATACAAATCACAAACAAAATACACAATCTATCAAATCACAAAATATTGCAATGCATTACCAATTTACTCCGATGGACAATGGCACAAATGTTCTCCTTTATACGTAAAAAAAATTATTTTAGTACTTAATTCTTATGCAGCCTAATATAATCCAAATATTCTGGTGGCCAACAACAACATATCTTCAAGAGTAAAAAATCATTCTACTATCTAACTCTGTTGCAGATAACACCATTATTCCTCTCTGGGAACAAAATTTATATTTAAAATGAACTTTCCTTAAGATGGATCATTTTTGCTTATGAAGAAGGCGGCTCCTTTTATCTCTTGTAAAGAGATGCAGCGCCAAATCTGACTTCACTGTTATACCTATACGCATAATTTCTCTACAATGTAATTATTTACAATTTTTCTTTCCCGGAAATTGGCAACTTACAGGCATTGGTTCTTCTAAGTTCGGAGACCGCTTTCTTGCCTCTTAAAGCCTTCTACCATCTTTTTTCGACGTTTAACAGCACCTTGTCTGCAAAATGTCTTCGGCACCTATGTTCATATTCTTATCGACGGCAAAAATTCCACATTCCTTTGTCGCTGCTAATTATATTTTCCAATTTGGCGGGAAAAGAGAAGAATGTTTATCTTAAGCAATGTAAATAGACGTGTAGTTCCAAGAATGGCTGCTAGTTGCCATTTTGGGACTTCAAACTTTGTCTTATTTATTGTTGAGTCATTGGTTGCAATTTTGAAGGCAAGATAGAGTAGTAGGATGCGTAAGCATCTGTCATTTAAGTGTTTTTACTTTCTTTTACTTATATAGTACGTTTTAACAATTATCTATAAACGTGCGTGAACGTGCTGCAATGTGCGTGCGTATATATAACATGCTGAAAAAACGTGCAGGAAACTTAAAAACTTTAATTTCGAATTTTTATTAGAAATCTAAATTCCTTTGGGCAGCTGAAAATTGATAACTGTCTGTTTATTATATGCTTCAAAGAAAAATGATGTTTTATCATAATTTACCGTTAATATAATAAAGAATTTAATGTATAAACTGGAAAATAATGGTCGATTTCACCTAGAAAAGAATTTAAGAATTATGCCCGTTAAGAGCTCGAATTTCTCATCCATCGGTCGTCTTGCCCTAATTAGATTGTGATCACCTCAACTTGCTATCACACTGAATAATAATTTGGAGAAAGATTTAGAAATTCTTGACTTTATTGATACCAATACTTTACCGCATAATTAAATGCTACGATCAGAAATCAATAAAAATAAAAACTACAAAAAATAAAATCTGAAAGCTTTCAGATTTTACATTACGCCCAAAGAAGCGCTTTTTTTAACGTTTTGTGTGTTACCTTGATTTATTAAATATCAAGTTCTTCGCACTTAAACCATAAAATTCAATTCAACAGCAATATCGCAAAATAATTTCAAAAATGAGCATATCTTTACACTTCCCGACACACAGTTTCGCACCCTGAAGATAATTTTTTTTTTCCCTCCCCGTACAGAGTTACCATTGCCCGCTTTGAAATCGTTGAGTTTGTTAATCAAAAATTCGTTAAAGTGTTACAAAATACGAAATCGATAATAAAACAAATTTCAAATTCCAAATTCGGACTTCCAGATGCCCATATTCGGGTCTAGACGTACCGTTATTGAAAGTTGGATGGCTCTAGGTACCATTGTTTTATCACAATGCTAGAAACATACATACATTTATGAAGATTCTTCATTATTTAATTTCTTAATTTCTTTAACTGTAACACAGGGTTCTAATATTTGGTAGCAACAATTTGAAAAGTGAACCTACATTTATAGTGAATCAACGCAAAATACCAAAACGAAATTAATAGCCCTTTGAGCTAATAATCAAATTTATAAAAATCTAAGTGCTCAAAGCTAATGAGGGTTTTCTTTATATCGCAGAATTTTATCTTGATATATCCTAGCTGTAGAAGCTTCTTCTTTGAATAGCGGGAAATGAATCAAGTGTTTATTTTATAAGGTTAATCGTGTAACTATATGTAACATAAGCTGTATCAACTAGATTGGTTTTAATAATTTTGATATTGAAGAAAATATTGCAATGAAGTTTGAGGTGAATTTATCTTTTCATGAAATTCAGTGGCATTGTCTATCATCTGAAAGTGGTCTATCATTTGAGAATACAGACAATGTTAATCCTGATGAACCCATATTTCGAAATATCTTTAGTAGTAAGTCCACATCACTACCTGAACCGCTCATTAATGTTTGCTTTAAAAGTGTCTATAGTTCATAATTCTTTTGCTTCAAATATCCGTATGAAAAAAATCAGGCGACATAAAAAAATAGAGAGAGATCGATAACTAACTCTTCTTCAGATGATGCGATCGAAAAAAAGGAGGGGATTGAATTCAGGTTCACATCAGTATCTCAGGCCAACACCAATCTTGGAATGAAAGGGTTATTCATGAATGAGAATTTTGAAAATGAACATATCGTAGTAAGTAAAGTTACACTTTCCAAGATCACGATACTCCAAAATACATGAATTTTTTATAGGAATATCTGAAACCATCGACAATCTGACTTGTTTTTTCTTTTAATTGGGCTATTTCGTGGATCCAGAGATGTGGTACATATGAAGCTTCACTTTTTTTTTTTTTTTTCTGTAAGACGTCAAGCACTTCTCAACAACCTCAAATCTTGTAAAATTCGGTGCAGTAACGTCTTTGGAGATTGGCATCTCCTAGGAAGTCAGAAATAATAAGTCCTTCCCATCCTAGATTATTTCTCCCAAGATTTTTGAATGACCTTCTTCATATTTGCTCATTAAACTAAACTCAGTGGCGCAACAGCCTTAGTAGACCAAGGCCTGCAGTGCCCGAAAATATGTTTTCTTGACCATGGGCCCCGGGTACGTGAACATATGCCCGGAACAAATAGTCAGCTTGTCGTAGGACCCCCAGTGTTTAGTCCTCAGGCGAACTTGGTACTCATTTTATCTACCCACTCAAGGAATGAAAGGCTAAGTCGGGGGAAGCCCAGCTCGGGGATCGAAAACCGGACCTGTGGAACTTGCTCATTAAAGTACCTTATGATTTCGAATTTCTTTGACGAGACCCAAATGCTGGATTTACTCAACTGATGTTAGCCTGCAAACTTCTGGAACTGGTGTTGAGCTGACTTTACAGATTATGTTTTTCAGTAAATGCGCTCCAGAATTTACCTATGTATCTTTCAACTATCTTGTATATGTTCACACATACTTTAATTCTTAGGAAAATGACAGAAAGCAGAGGCCAGCCGGTCAGCCAGGAAGACTGATTAAGGCACAATTTGCTAATTATTTTCCAGCAGTGTAAAAGAACTGAACCGAAGACAGAGTTTTTGTTTTTGATTTTCTACTGAGTATCCGAGTCTGCGATGTACTAACGATCACTTTAAGCGCATAATTTATTTTGCTATTAATTAAATGCTTCTTAATCGTTGATGGATCTCTTAGTGACTTATTCCAACAACTAGACATATGTTAAGTATCGGTTAGATGCGCGACAGTCCCTTTAGAATGGTTCGATTCTACAACTAGTCTTGTTCAACTTTCGTTACAATAACTTCAATGTACGAGTTCTTTTTTTTTTTTTTTTTTTTTTTTTTTTTTTTTTTTTTTTTTAATCTGAATATCGTATCACATACTTTTCAAAATCTACGAATCATTGATAGGTTTATATTTAATTCCATCAAAAGTTGAGAATTCGAACTTTTTGTATCAGTTCTTACCAATTCTGATCAGAACAGACGAAGAGCATCTGAATGCGGACTTAATGTTTAAACTGAGTATTTTTTGCAAAGATTAAGTGACATTATTGAGCAGCTTCCCTACCTGACATTCTTGAGTAGCTGCCTTACCTAGTTTCAGCAGCTAAGGTTTACTCTGTTCCTTAATTAAATACTAATTAATACTAATTACTCTATTCCTTAATTAATTAGACTTAATTTTTAAAATGAGGAGTGACAGAACCTTATGGAAAGTCTTCAATGGCAAAGAGAAATAAATAAGATGATGATAATAAATGAATAACTAATTAATAATTAAATTAAATAAGGTATAAAAAATAAGATATTTATAAATGAGTATAAATTAAAGATAATTTGAGGAATAATAAGTTGAATTATATTAATGATTTATAAAGAATGAAAGGAAATAAAAGACGTAAATTTCCTTCTTATCTTAATTTCGAATTAATGCTAAATGCTAATAAATTTAATGCTTTTTTGAGAGGATGGGTGTTGCAAAATAAATATTCTGCCTGAACAAGTAACAGAAATAGAAATGAAGATGCTGAAGAGAAGAATTCGGGAAATTCAATTATACGTTCAGGAGCTGCTATAAACATCAGTTTCACAAATTGTTAAAACAAATGTTGCATAAGCAACATAATTTTCTGTTTATGTTGCGATAGTTATATAAAGTACCAGAACTCATGTTATATGGAATTCCGGTAAGTGCCAGCTGGAATCGTAATTTCCTTTAGACACTGAAAAGTACTCAGGTGAGCTCCTGCTCATTTCAAGTTTCCAGAAGGTTACCGAAACGATAATTGGCTCTTTACTGGAGAAACCTTTCATTTAAATGAACTATTCAGAATACTATTATCTGTCTGTGTCTGCGCTCTTTCGATAAAATGAAATTAAGTCTTTGTAACTAATACTTCGTGTCATCACTCGAGATAAAGAGGAAATAGAACAATGAACTATAAAATTCATTGTGAACTCTATTTTATGACCTAACCAATGAACTATCTATTTCAATGTAATGATTATAGCAAACCATCCATTTCTTTTTAATAGCACATAAATTAAGAAAATAATTTTGCGTTATAGGCGCCTTTTATTACCTTCGAAAAATAAACAAATTGTCCATTTATCAGTTATATTAGAGAACTTAAAAGGGATGCGTTTCTTATTCAAAAAGAAGTCCTATATAAAATCTAGTTTATTATCAGATGCTTTTATTTTTTATCCTTCAAGATTATAAGAGCCTAAATTTCAGATTTCTTTGTCAAAAGTGAAATCGACGGACTGTAACGCGAAATTCACCCATGATACCTCTGACGACGCAAACACCAAGAAGCTGCAAAAACCAGTGTGCTTGCTGTTCGCTAAGCGTTGCGAAAGAAAATCTCAAGGATGACGAGAACGATGGGTGAAAGGAAGCCACATCCATCATTCGAGAACAGACTCGGTTTCATTTTTAAAAGTCAGTTGACATCACCCACTGCGCAGAAGTGAACCTTTTCCTATCTGTCTCTCTTTCAGCAAGTTGATTGTCCGACACCACGTGACGATTTGGCAGACGATGGAAGTTCTGCATCGAATTGACTATCTTTCTCAGCCACCTGCCAAAAGGCAGGGTGTGGCATCCCCTCTACATATGCCTGTTCGTCCCCCCTCACCTCTCTTAGAACAGTCAGTCTACCTCTGTATGACAGCCTTACCTTTTGACGTCACTTTGATGACAAATTGGTGTTTGGGGGGAGGAAAGACATAAACGACCGTGAAATATTCATGTCGTCTGCCACATGTAAAGGCGAGGGTGGAACTACATGTGAAGATTACATGGTTGCTAAATACCTCTCATTCTTGAGATTCATTAGACATTTTCTCTCTTAACTGAGATTAAAATCACAGGACACAGATTAACTAATTAATTAGTGCTTATTGTAATTCAGTAAATCCCAGTATATGTAGTTTATAATCACAATAAATTAAATGCAATTTTATATAAACTCAATCATTTACAAGTCTATTTACACTTTCAGCAAGATTTTTAAGAAACAAATTTACTCATTCAGAGTAATATAATCAGGTTTGGCGACGCTCACGATTAAATCAAAAACACATCCTAAAAGAAACAAAAAAAAAAAAAAAAAAAAACAGGAAAAAGGAACTTAAATTATAACTGTAGTCATTACGTTATTTTTAAGCAGGAGACATGAAAACTATGCAGTGATCTCGCGGGGACGCGAACCTGGCCCTCTCGAATACGCGCCGAGTGTGCTACCATTACGACCCGAAGGCATGCAGAAAATGAGAGAGAAAATACCTGTGAAAATATTATGTACGTGTGGATAACATTTTTTCCAACTGTTATGGCATCATTTCTTATTACTTCTGTTATCTCAAGCAATTTTCTTCTTTTTTTAACAGTTTGAAACAGCAATTTTTTCCATCGTTCTACAATACATAAAAAATTTTTCTTTTTTAGGCCGCCCAAACGGTATAGTAGTTAGGGAAGCCTGACTGCGATACCGAAGGGCCCCGATTCAAATCCCGGAGAAGGCATGGATGTAAAAATTGTCTCTCCCTTCGTAGGAGGCAAAGGTGGCCCACCTATTAGGTGTCTCCATTATAAAGAAACCGCCACATCTGACCTTAGAAGTGGTCGATGCCGCCATAGGCAAGCGCCCGCCATTCGGGGGGGGGACGTTTTTTAGACAAGGCTCAGTCAACCCGCAGTGTAATCTCGAGTTGACTATAAATGTTTTTACCGCAAATCGAAAGCCATGATAAAATGAAAATTAGAATACACAGAGCTACGGTTTTCCTCGGAAGATGTTTTAAAAATGTAACCCAGCTTAGGGAGGGGGGTAAGAATCAAATTTGTTCGTGATTCCTTTTGATCAAACAGTGCTTAGATGAAGGTTTTTTTTTTTTTTTTTTTTTTTTTTTTTTTTAGGATTCTCTGTTATGAATGTGGCTCTGAAAAATCATTCCTGCTATAGGGAAAAATACTTAGATTTTCTAGAATACATATAATATATTGCACTAAAAGTCCTTATGTGTCTGATCATCACGAAACTGAGCTGCCATGTCTGCAAGAAACATAGATTTGAACCAAGCACAAGTATTAGCATGATGAAACATGTCCATAGTAAGAAACAAATTTCTTATAAAGCGAGTTACAAAGGGGGACAGACAAGGACCTTTGTTTCCTTGGCTCTTTAGACCTCTTGGAAACTTATCGGTGATATTCGTGGTATATATTTTTTACTAGAAATCGTGATGTATTACTGGTATACTTTTTTTTTCCCCAATGGAGGGCTCTAGCCGTTTAAAGAAAAAAAAAAAAAAATCCTCTAATCATCAAGAGATTTATAGAATTTATGATATACATATATTTTGAAGCGCAAAAAGTTTATTTTTTTGTATTAGTATGCATATTTAATTATTTTTCAGTTAACTGAAGTAAGTGTCGTTAAATATTTTATTGGAGAACCACGATAATCATTTGCATTTGCTGGTAGCGGTCAATCTGATAAGAATCCTTCTGAATACTGATGACTCTGAAATAAATGTTTCATAAAAAAATAAGAATTGAGATTGTTACTATACTGAAGTGTATTAAGATTATAAATGATATCGTATTATTGAATATATTGTGCTGGGTATTATGCTATCAATGTTGTTAATGTTTATAGCGGGACAAGTAAGAGTGAATGCCTTTTAGTTAATTAAATTTAGTTAATTAGATAATGGAAAACAGAATTTCTTGAAAAGAGATATTTCGGTAGCTACTAGTTTTCTGAAGTTCTAGAAGATTCTTAATAGGGTATATTTGATACCTACTATTAATGAAGATCCTGATTTGTGGATAACCTCGCCATCTTCTATGAAGTAATATAAATAAAGCTGCTACATAGTTTTTTTTAACTATGTTCAACATTGCATGCAAAGTCACTGACATCTGATTGAATTATTTTTGTAATTCCTGGATTGATAAAGTATGCAATAGCCATGGATGAAAAACGGAAGCCTATGCAAATCAGCCATCATTTTATTTCCTGCTTTTAAAAAAAAATTGCCGCCATGTTTTTGCTTTCGCAGATGACATGCTCGTCGGAGCTTTCATATACTACCAATCGCAAAATTTTCTATTATAATCAGAGAAGAAATAACTAAATAAACAAAAATGCATTAAGGATTATGAAGAGAAAATAATAATAATAAAATTACGCACGCGCGTAACACAGGAAATAAATCAGGCTGCAAAAATGTCATATGCACACACACAGATAGACAGACACTTCTTGCTTGCTTCTTTATAACTCGGACAATCACAATGGAATACTTAATATTCCGCAAACATATATCGCATCGAGTTGCGGATTCTTTTAATATGCATAATGATACCCGATGGCATTGTATGCCGCTTCCATTTTTTATTATTATTTTATTTTTTCATATTCTTTGTGTGTTTATTCAAATTTTTCGTCTGTCATTGGCATTTGCGAAGAATATATGGTAGCAAGGATGCACTGTTTTAAGTCAAATGAGATTTTGCGCCTGATTTTTCAGGCGCGGCTCCACCGTGAGGAAATTAATGATCCACGGAGGCGTAAATTATCGTCTGCGACGCTCTCGAAATCAAGACTTAACGGTTTTTCCATTTTTTTTTCTTTGTTCCATGATAATTTGCTCACGACGTGGAAGATTTCTTTTGGTGCTTCTCAATGATGCAAGCTGCATGCACAAAGTAAACATTGGAATTCTGAGAACTTATGCTAAGAATAGGAAGTATGAGTAGTTTAATAGAAAAAAAAATATTTTTAAAAAATGCGGTTTATAATGAAGATGTGTATGATGATTCTATGGAAAATTCAAAGACAAGCCTAAAGCGGCAAAAGAAATCACAATAGGAAAAAAGTAGATATCACACTCTTTTATTATTCCCGTCTGGAAAAGATTAGAAATTTCACCCACAGTTATAATTTATGACAACTAACGGCTAGACTGTAACGCTAAACATGGCTCGTGTGTTAGCACTGTAATCCTGAAACAAATTACGAATAAAAAATTTAAGCACATTTTATTTACAAATATAGTTGTTTTTGAATTACGTGAGATACATACTTATACGCCACGAAAAAAATCTCTTCTGAGTCCATTTTTAATCTATTTTACAATCCTTTTTGAAAAAAAAAAATAGGTCTTTATTTTCTCCATACGTACAGATGTTATGCTAAAAAATGGAATCGACAGCAGACAAAATGCATATTTTCATTGAAATATGATGCCCACAATTTTTCGCCATTACAGTATTTTTACAATATTTCGTACAAAGAAGTAAATTTAACATCCTTAAGAACTGCATTCTACTGATCTTTAGTAATAATGCTATTACTTTTAAATAATTCTTCTGTTAATCAATAATAGAGAATTTGAATTTAAATTTGAAAGATAAATAAATGTCTTACATACTGCCTTACATTTACAGTGGGTTACATTGAGAGTGAACCAGCATAAAATCATCTTTCAAAAGTAATCTTTTGCAATATTTTTTTTTATTTATGCATACATTTTTATTCATTCATTAGCCCAAAGACGCGTTAGACCCAAAATGCTATTAGTCTCAAAACGGCATCTTGCGTTGTTTCACTTTCTGCGTTGATTCACTTTTCAAACTGTTGCCATTAAATATTACAGCCCTGTATTATATTTAAAGAAATTAAGAATGAAAAATGTGTATAAATGCATGAATGTTTCTTGCGTTGTGAAAAAGCATAGGTACCTAGAGCTATCCAATTTTGAATAACATTGTCCTCCAATCAAGTATGGGCACTCGGAAGCCCGAATTTTGAATTTCGAATTTGTTTTATTATCTATTTCGAATTTTTTAAGACTTTAACGAATTTTTGATTAACAAACTTGACGATTTCAAAGCTAGCAATGGCAACACTGTAAGGAATAAAAAGCATTTTAATCTCCAGCAAGCGAGACTGTGTATACGAAATTCTAAAGATATAATCTTTTAAAATTATTTTGCCATATTTCTGTTGAATTGAATTTTATGTGGTTTAAGTTCGAAGAAGATGATATTTAATGAATAAAGGTAACACACAAAACGTTAAAATAACGCCCTTTTGGGCGGGTTTTATTTCTCTTTTTTTTTTTTTTTTTTTTCTTTTCCATTTGAGTTTTTATTCTAACATTGGCATAAGTAACAAATAGATGCATAATAAATGTTCATTATCAAAAGGTTTAGACTAAACAAATCATTAATTCGTTAAAAAAATATAGACGCAGAAGAAACAGTGAAGTAACTCGAAAAAACATCTTTCCCACAATGAAAATTTTATTACCTGCACGTTAATGCAAAGAATGGATTAAAACATTGAAGTCGGAATGTATAAAAGGGAAAGATTAAACCATAAAATGATATTAATTTGTAAAGCAGAATGTGGCAAAGTATATGCGGGACAAAAAAACAGGTATTCTAAATAAATAAACACAAAAATTCTCCATTAGGTAAAAAAAAAAAAAAAAAACTCGCGTAAATTGTGATGCACAGAAACTCATGATAGTAGCAAGTAAACGAGTTTCACTAGCGAAGAATTCATTATGAAGTCGCAACAGTGGGAATGGCATCTTAATGCTGTTAGAAAAGGCATGAAGAAAGACCTTAACACAGTTAGCCCATCCTGTAAAAAAGTAGATAACTAGTAGATAATTTTGGGATAAGAATGGTGAGCAGAAGTTCATCTCCCTCGTATAACCCTATGGATTTTCGTAGGAGTGAAGTTTGGTATGTAGGCTGACTACGCATTTTTCGCATACCTTTCCGTTCAAAGGATATCTTCTGTTCACTTGAGCTGTATGTGATGGGTACCGTTGTTGATAAGCTGTGAGCAAACACTTCGAAAAACGCAGGAATTTGAAGTTATCGAATTTTATCAGTCTTGTTAAAATGCTTGCAGGTAAGACAAAACCAAATGTTATGCCAAATGATACCACCACGCAAAGGTACAATGTTTTAGAAAATCGCCTTTGTTAAAAATTAGTTTTCGCAGTGCTGATGGAAGTAATATTTTTTTTCACATAATAAAGTTAAATAAATATGGCCTGTAATTTATTTCTCATTTGGGAAAAGAACATTTATTTCCCAACATAAAAAGCAAAAACAACTCTATTTCAGTATCTAGTGAAACTCAAATTCTTAAACTTCAGCAATAACATTGGTTCTCAACCTTTTTTACCCCATATACTCACCCTTTCACCATTGCCAGACGATCATTTGCCCCCGCTCCTTTCCCAATCTAGAAAAATACTTATACATTTATTTAAATTTAGATTATTTTTTAATGTGTTTTATATGTTTAACAAAGTATAGAAAATGTTGATAAATACCCAAACTTGAATAAAAGTAGTTTTTTATATTCCTAAACTAAAATTAAATACTTAACTGGAAAAAAAAAGGCTTTTCGCATTCCCCCTCCCCAACCTGAAACTACGAAATCCCCTCTTCGCTTGAGGACACTAGTTGAGAATCATAACATTAAATTAACTTCCGCTGTTAATGGCTTGACAACAGTGAAAAAGATAAAATAACCGGATATTGGGAATCATGCGGCAAAATGGATAATTGCGCAAATCTTTTCATGGTTTCTATTAATGAAATACAAATATAAATTGGTCTAGCTCAGAGAAACCTCTGACCAATCCCCTCCCAAGAACAAAAATTTTTTAAACCCAAATTATTGCCCAATTTTTACGAATACTCAGTTTTTTAAAACCATACTATGAACACAACAGTCATCCACATTCTATACTGTACGATTACTTTAAATGGGATTCAGGTTATATTACTACTTCTTGGACATATTTTTAAAATTTAATAATAATAATAATAAAGAAAGAAAGAAAAGAAAATCTGAAAGGTTTCAGATTTTAAATTACGTCCAAAGGGGCCTTTTTTTTTTTTTTTTTTTTTTTTTTTTTTTTCATTTTGTGTGTTAACATAATTTAATAATTTAATAATTATTAAAATATAATTTAATAAATAAATTTAATAGTTCATGAGAAATATCGCAACATAATTTTAAAATGAGCATATCGTTAGATACACAGTCTCCCGCGCTGGAGATGAAAATGTTTTTTCTGTACAACGCTGCGGTTGCTCGCTTTTAAATCCTTGAGTTTTTTAATCAAAAATTTGTTAAAGTTTTACAAAATATGAAATAGATAATAAAATAAATTCCAAATTTCGGCTTTCAGATGCCCATATTCTCAAAAGGATTACGTCATGCAAAAGTAGATGGCTCTAGGTACCGTTGCTTTATCACAATGCGAGAAACGTACATACATTTATGCAGATTCTTCATTATTTAATTTCTTCAAATATAATACAGGGCGATAATATTGGGTGGCAACAGTTTGGAAAGTGATTCGCCGTTTATAGTGATTCAACGCAAACTTCCAAAACGAAAGCAATAGTCCTTCAGGGACAAAGGCCCTTTGGACTTTAATAAAAAAAAAAAAAAAAAAAAAAAAGTTTGTTTTCTAATATTCGGAGTCAAGTCCTCTCTTCTGACGGTTTTCCATAGGGCTCCGATACTTCTACTTTTAGAAATTAAGCCCTGATAATTATACTAAATTCACATTCCTTATTAAGCACTTTACTACTGCCTCAAGCATAACTAATATTTTACATTTTATATAACTAGTACTTACATTAATATTATATAACTAGTATCTGCATTAATTCTGCATAACTAGTATTTTCATCATCGGATTGAAATTAATGTAGATAATTACTGATAGAATTAGATTTTTGTAGCCTAGTTTACATGAGATGAGATCACTTGCGGTCACGTGATATGAACCGGCGAATCAGGATGTTGTACCATGAAAGCATGGTAAATTCTTAAATAAATGCTTTTTTACAAATTTATTATCTTTATTTATTGAAGCAATTTCAATTACAATTTGTTTATCCCTTCAAAACAAAAAATTCTTAGAACTAACATTTATCAACATTTTTTATGTCTATACTGTATGTTGTCGCCAATAAAGCCTGCTTGGCGAAATTTGGCCGACGAAACGGAAAAGTACCGAAATCTTTAGTGATTTGCCAAGGTACCTCATCTAATTGTTCCGATACCTTGACGATACTGTCAGCAATCATTTCTTGATTGGTCATCTAGGGAATATGTTACTACATTAAGAGACAGGAAACGAAATAGATGCTATTCTTCTTTTAACTTAGTATACAAAGAATAAAACATTTTATTCCCCGATTCCCAGCCTATACGGCACAAATATCTGCTCTTTTCTCTTAATGGGTTTAATCTTCCTGCCTGTCAATCTAAGTGGTCGTTCGGAGCTTCAAAAATACCATACAAAAGTCATTACAATGAATGCGGATAAACGTCGAATACAAAGACTCCTGCAGCAACAGGACATTATACCTAATTAGGTGGTCATCAGTGTAAGGTGCGGATAAATATCGAATGCAAACGAGTCTTTGTGGTAGGAGTTCACCGTGACAGGAGATCACACCTAATTAGGTGGTCTGAAACTTGCAGTAAAAAGGAGGAAACTTGCAAAGAATTATCGTCAGCAAGACAAGCTAATAATTTTCGATAACAAAAATAAAGACTTATGAGAACATAGTCTTTTGTGTTATTCCTGTCCTCTTATTCATATGTGCAAAACAAAATATCATTAGCAAACTTGAAACCGAGATCATTCCGAAAAGATTAAGTAACAGTAAGTAAGAATTCAATGGAAATTATTCATAACTGCCTGATTCTTCTGCGATTCCAGAATTCGTCTTTGGATTCGATACAAGTTGTATCGCTATCAAAAGGGAAATGAAATGATAGATGCAAAAAATAAATAATTCCGCACTCATTTTTGGGACAGGATTACGAAATTTTACATTTTTTAAAAATTGAACCTAAAATTTAGACAACAAGAAAGAGCTTGAGAGGACGAATAATGAGCAATATTTAAGGAGCAAAACATAAACACAATATTAATACATTAAAATGTAAACTGTTTCATTTCCTCATTTTTAATACAGAGGCTTATCAGCTTATTGGTGAAGAAAGCATTAAATGAGCTTGAGTTATGAGAGAATTATTTAGTATTAGTGTAAATAGACGATGCCAGTTAAGTTAGATTGAGAGTAATGCATCTGACAACAGAGAGAACGGCAAGCCATAAGCCTTCTCTAACAGCGATGCAAAAATTACGATTCAAAGTCAGACATTTTTCAGTCTGATGTGGTATGGGACCCAGATAAAAAATTTCGCAGTTCTCAAATTTCGTAATTCTGCTCTCATTATGTCAGTAACAATGGCACGCAGGTTTTAATGATTTTCGTCTTTCTAATCAAATAGTCGTAAGAGTTCAAGTTCCATCCCATATTACACCTCTATTCAATTTTAGTCCATTAAATGTGGCAAAAAATGGATCATAATTAATTGATCAGAAATCAATAACGAGAACAAACAAATACAGAAACAGACATTCTTCTTTATATATATAGATTTTGTAAAACTTACAAATTTTTGATTAACAAACTCTACGATTTAAAAGTGGACAGTAGCACCATTTTTCGAAATAAAGTATTTTTACCTCTAACGCGCGAGACTGTTGCCACTCGGAAAAATGAGTGCTTTCAGAGTTTTTAATTAATATTTCGGCTTATTAGAATCGTACGAAGATGGGAATAGACGAAATGTTTTCCCACGGATTTTTGGAATCGGGAATAATGTATTTAATGTTTGGCGATGCTATTTTTATTTCATCGTAAAACTTAGGAAATTTTTTATTAACACACTCAAGGAATTGAAAGGCCTACTCGCTTTCAAATCCTTGTTCGAAATAAAAAGCAGATTTTCATTTCCAGCTTGCGAGACTGTTGCCCAGGAAAATGAGTGTGAAAATAATCGTTTTTCTGAGTTTTTAACTAATCTCTCTGATTTTTTTTTCTTTGTTCAACTGTTTTCCAGTTAGATCATTGCCAGATGCCAGATAGTTTATGAGAGTTAAAAGCTTGTTTCATGACGAGGTTCTCCACCAATTCCTCTCCCCACAAATAACTTGGGTATTTTAAGCTTTACATATCATTGACAACATTGGCGGCCGTAGAAAATTTTCCAGGGTCTGGCCAGTGATCGAAGACAAATAACTGCACGAATACATTTTTATCTACTTACTTAATTTGGGAATTGGGGAATAAAATGTATGTAAATATAACTTGAAATTAAAATTAGCAATAGACTCTTATTGCTTAAATTAAATTTATTTCCCATCTCCATTCTAAAAATAATCCTTTTCTGCACTGCGCCATTTCGAGTCTAATTCATATCACGTGGCTCTTATATAGCACTGATGACATAAATAGAACTAAAAAAGCCAATAATAATTTTACAGCAGTAGTAATTATCCAATCAAATGCACTGAAAATGAAAACAACTCATTCTGAATTAAGTTTTCATCCTGAACACAGCTACATTTGCTTTCTACACTTCGCCCTAATTGGACTATGCTGTTCTCTTCTTATTGCGAATCTGTCAAAAATGTAAATATTTTTAAATAGATACAAGTAGTAAACCAAGTTGTTTGGGGCCACAGCATGTTTACTGAAATAAACATGAAGATTTAATCTGATTCGGCTGACAGATAGCTGTTCATTATAGATCTACGTTTTTATGCCATTATTGCTTCTAAGTCTTGTTTTCAAGCATAATTTCTGCAATATTATTACACCTAACTTTGCTTGGTTTTATTATGTAATACATAAATAATGCATTTGCATACATTAATAATATATTTCCGTGCATTAATAATATGTTTTGCATGCATTAATAATATATTTGCATCATTTTAAGAAAGTGCACTTTTTTACTAGATTCCAGTGGAAGAAAATAAACCATTTGCACCCCTTTAACAACCTGCTGACACACAAGAATGGAATCCGTGAAAATTACTTATCTGCGCTTTTCCCCCCACTTTAATGAGCATTTCGAAAGTTACTTTCTGAATGTTATTTTAAAACAGAGAGATGTTCATTCAGTGAAATGAATATCTTACAAATACTACGTAAAAATCCTAATTTTCCTTCCCTCAAAATCAAAATTCATACCAAGTTTATAAACGCATTTTTCTGCAAACAATCATTTTACAGACTGGTGGTTTCAAGTAACGTCAGGTATATCGCAAGCTATTTGGACAGTCAAATTTTAGACTCCAAATATTAAAAAGCAACATTGGCTTCAGTTTTTTAAGTCCCCTGAAGGACTATTGCTTTCGTTTTGTCATTTTGCGTTGAATCACTATAAACGGCGAATCACTTTTCAAACGGTTGCCACCAAATGTTAGAGTCCTGCATTATATTTGAAGAAATTTAAAAATGTAAAATCTACAAAAATGTATGAGTATTTCTCGCATTGTGTTAAAACAACGGTACATAGAGTCATCGAATTTTGAATGACGTAATCCTCCTACTAATATGGGCATGTGGAAGAACAAATTTGAAACTTGTTTTATTATGAATTTCATATTTTGTAAAACTTGAACGAATTTTTGATTAACAAACTCAACGATTTCAAAGCCAGCTATGGCAACACTCTACGGGGGGAGGGACCTTTTTATCTCCAGCTCGCGGAAATGTGTATCGGAAATTCTAAAGATATGCTCATTTTAAAATTGTTTTGCGACATTGCTATTGAACTGAATTTTATGGTTTAAGTGCAAAGAACATGATATTTAATAAATCAATGTAACACACAAAACGTTAAAAAAACGCCGCTTTGGACGTAATTTAAAATCTGAAACCTTTCAGATTTTTTGTTTTTTCTTTTCCGACTGGTCGATTGTGAACAGTTACAGTGTAACACAGTCCATTAATCTATACAAGGCCAGATGTTGTGGTCTCTTTATTATGGAGGCACCTAATAAGTGGGCCACCATCACCTCCTATGAAGGGAAAGAGAGTTACAACCATGCCTTCTCCGGGATTCGAACCCAGGCTCTTCGGTATCGCCGTCAGGCTTGCCTTACCACTGTTCCGTCTGGGCGGCGGCTTCAGGAAGTAGGTCTTAGGTTTTTAAGTTCGGAGAAGAATCCGAACTGGGAGAAGAAGGATGGCAATTGATTAACTTTGAAGAACATGCGCTTTTCGAAAAGACAATTTTTTTTAAAGTCACCGGAATCTCGCTCGGTTAGCATTAGTCAGAAATTGATCCACTTGCCATTTAACGTTTTATCACCGAAAACGATAATCAGGGTGCGAAACGGAGGAATACCGACGTTACACCAGAAAGAAGGAGGGGACAAATCATTACTGCAAACATCCATGTCTTCTCTGGGATTCCAACACGGATCCAGTCATATGGCTGGCAGCTTCGCAAACCAGTACATCCAAAAGTTATGCACAGGAAAGAAAATTAATTCGAGAATCACGATACTAAATACACTGAATCTTTGATAAATTGCTGGAACTTATTTTACATGAGATACAGCTCACAAAAGGAATTTTCAACAAAAATAACAATCGGACTTACTTAGATAATTGGTTGCAGTCTATCAAATACGATAGTGCAAGGTGATTGAAATGAGCCGTGAAATTTACGGTTTCTAGCATCCATTTGACGCTGTACAATTCGGATCTATTCATTTCAATTGGGTACTTTTCTGCCATCCCATACGGATAGCTCTAACAGAGCGTAAAATGACTTACAAGGTTAAAATGATATTGGCCGCATCGCAATGATTTATTAAACGACCCTGCCAGCTGCGAGAAGGAGCGCGAATAAAACATTACCTAATTAATCCTGAAGATAGGGATACGATATTCTTCTGTCCTGGGACAGAATCGATACTTTATCGATGTCGAGCACGTGTCATTAAGCAGACAGGTAATTCATCACTAGGAGTCTGGTAAGAGTCTGAGAATTTAAGCGATTTTGACTTGTTTGTGGGTGCTTAAGGGACCGTAATGAATTTTAAATTCGTAAAAAAGAAAAGAAATTGAAAGCTGTTGTTGTGATGTAATGTTCCACCAGCTGCATCATCGATTATCGTAGCTCTGGGTTGTTTCTTCTATCCCAAACCTTAATGACCCATTCTCGCTTCGTTATAGTTTAAGATTCTCATTCATTCACGCGATGAATCGCTGTGTGAAAACTGCTGGAAAGAATGCGAATTTTAGAGAATGAAGGATCAATTCGAGTATCAGTCATTCGCCTGGCATTCTTTTCATGTACAGTCAGGGCTGAATTACTGAATATTCACGCTCATAAGTACTGAATATCACACATTGCACATAATATTTTTTTGCTATGACTGAGTTTCTAATCATATCTCTGTTTGGGTCGATGCCCAGAGACCTTGAACACTAATAATGGTAATTCAACTTTTGACTACTCAATCGCACTACTCCATCCAAATTTCGATCCAAAACGCAGCTAGGAGTCAGAATTCCAAATATTTATATCCTTCTTATCTTACTAGAAATATCTAGTTAAAGACTTTCGATTTCATAGATTTTACTGGTATTCCCATTATGGCATTCCTTTTTAGCATAACTATCAAAAGTGACATAAAAAGAATTTCGTTGCTAAGTAACGAGACCAAATAAAGATTTCAAGACTTGGCGTAGAAAGTAAAAATTTTAAATATTACTCAAACACTGGGAGGGGGAGCGGAAGGGGCCCACCAGCCGCCGACTGCTAAAGTCGCTGAACACTGGTAGTTCGGTCCGAGGTTCGAATTACGCGAACGGGCTGGCTGCATCGGCATTGTCCTGGTTTCCCCGTAAGTAACGTGTATTCGAGCAGGTATCCTCTAGAAAGTCCTCCACGAAGGTATCCCTTACCTAGGCAGATAACCCTCCAGACTTTGCCGTAATCACGTAAACCAAGCTGGTTTAGCGGACATGTAATTTCGGATTCTCAAATTTCGACCAATCTTCAAACTACAAATGGCCAAACGAGAAAATCGGCGAACATTGATAGTTCGACCGAGTTTCAGATCCCAGCGAATGTGCTGGCTGCATGGAAGTTTCGTTCCACGTGTAACGTGTTAATACGAGCCAGTCAGTTTCACTCAGAAAGTCACGTGCAGTGCCTTAGGGCGGTACACGTAAGTAATAATAATAAATAAAAGCTGACTGCGATACCGAAGGGCCTGGGTTCGAATCCCGGAGAAGGCATGGTTGCAACTGTCCGTCCCTTCCTAAGAAAGGCAATGGTGGCCCACCTATTAGGTGCCTCCATAATAAAGAGACCACCACATCCGGTCTTGTATAGATTAATGGACTGGGTTACATTTGTAATTGTTCACAATCTGCCATTGGAAAATAATAATAATAATAATAAATAATGAAGGCATTCATCCCCTCTATAGACAGCCATCAAGCGCTCTGTTGTAATCTAATCCAATAAAATTAGCTCAGCAGAGACAGAGCGGTGACGTCGCTGAACACTGGCAGTTCAACCTGGGTTTCAATTCCACGTGAAAGGGCTAGCCATACAGGCGGTTTTCGTCGTTTTTTACATGTGTAACATGGATACGAGCCAGTTTCCGCCAGAAAGCCCCACAGGAAGGTATTTACACCAAACCAATCCAATTGATCCTTCACAGAAAATGTGTGGGACAATGTCTATTACTCACAGCCCTTAGATGTCCTGCCACATCCTCGTTATCGCGATATCGTTCAGATTCAAACCCTAGTCACACTGGTTCTGGAGTGAACACGTACCGCCCAACCGGATAATGGTTAGTGACTCTGACTCCGGAGAAGTCATGGATGCTTGTAAATGTATAGCGGCATGAGGGCACTTTAAATATGTGGCTAGCCAAAGGTCCTCTCAAGAGGTTGTGATAGGGGAAGAGGGGTAGGAGAACCTCGGACCCTTCCCCCCCCCGAGGTGCTTTCCTTCAAAAATTTGGGTCCGGAGCTGATCAAAGTCGTAATGTTACCTTATGATGACCAAGGCCAACGACAGGCGCAATCTCGCGTCGTCTGATTTCAGGCAAACGAGATTAGTAACAGCACAAGACAACAGAATAAACACGCATTCTTGAAGTACTATGATGATTCTCAAATAAATATCTTTTCAGCAGGAGATAAAACAAACGTTGGGAAAGATGTTACGTTCACGTAGAGACATTGCTTTGAATAAAAACGGGTTTTTGCAAGTATCTATGTAGCCATTACGCTTTCTCAATCATTCCATGTGTTCGGATCATGTTTGAAAATCGAATATTTTAACCGCGAAATTAATTTCATTACTACATTTTGTTAAACAAATTACATTTCATTAAAAAAAATTAAATGTTCTCATATTGCCACTCGCGTCAGTAACTATAAAAATTATTTCAAATGTACAGATTTATCTGATAATAAATAAATCTTATTTGAAATTTGTGCTCTTGTTTATTATAAAAAGAGTCATTATTTACAAATGGCCGGAATTGTACTAAACAGAAACTAATTTACTTTTTCAGTTATTTTCTGGAAGTTAATACAACCGTAATTTTCAGTAGCATGGAACACTCTTTAGAGATTTCTAAAATCATTTCTACGGGTAAAACGCAAAGAAAATTACATGGACCTCTAAAAGAACAGGCCGATAAGAAGTTTACTGTGCTAAAAAAAAGTGAAGTTGTAGAGTCATTAGGTTAATTGGAAGCCGAAAAGATGAAAAATATGCAATCGCCTTCCCCGGGAATCGAACCACGGACCTCTGGAATACCGGCCCAGCGTGCTACCTTACACCACGAAGGCACGCTAGGGAAACACCTTATATACTCCCCTTTTCAAAGGGCGACTAGGGTTTTAGGGAACCTAGTTGCTAAATCCTGGGTGCGGAGAATCATCATCCACAACCCTTTTAGTTCGGGGGCCACTTCTAGAGACAGTGGGTATTTTTTAGAGGCCGGAAAGATGAAAAATCAACAAACGCCTTCGCCGGGAATCGAACCACGGACCTCTGGAATACCGGCCCAGGGTGCTACCGTTATACCACGAAGGCACGCTAGGGAAGTGGGAGAAACACCTTATAAAGTAACCAGCCTTTTATCTAGAAATAATTCTACTCAAAATAAAAATGTGGTCAAAAGAAATAAATTAGAGCATTAGAGCTTTTAAAAAAATTATTCAGCGAAATTAAAAAGTACAAACTCTCCCACTTAACCTGCGTAATACCGAGGACGGCGTGAAAGGTAACCCAAAGACAAATTTTTACTCTGAAAAGAAGTTTAAAAAAATCTGATGTGTACACCACATGACTTCCTCGTACGAAATATTAAATTTTACGCCATTTTTCCTGAATTTCATTTAAACGTATTTATTCGAATTTCATTAATATATTCTCATTCAAATAATTCAGTTCTCACTTCGCGGCAAGGCAAAAATACATAAAATTCAAAATATCTTCATTAAATTTAAAAGATACAGAAAAACATAAAACACCAAACACAGTTAAAACAATTTTTACAATTAAAATTACAGTTTCTATGCAAACACAAGCAATTCGGCCAGCAGGGAAGAAGACAGATTTTTCAGTGCACAAAACCAAAAGTTTTCTTTTGGTTCCAATCGGCAAAAAGACATTGAAGGTGAAGAAAGACTTTAATCACTATTCTGCTAAGTTTCTAAAGTAATGAAGTTTGGTTTGGTAAGTTTATTTTTGGTCTCACTCGACAAAAAGACACTGAAGACGTAGAAACAGACTTAATTTCTTGTGGACGCTATGCTGATTAAATATATGAGACAATTAAATGATAATTCCAGAATGGATTAAGCATAATTTAATTCGCAGTACTAAAAGAAGACGTTACTTTGTTGTTGCGAAGCTTAGTTTCTCTAGATTGGCAACAAATCACTTAACAGCGTTACAACTCAGTCATTTTATAACTCAGAATGCTCAAAAATTATATCATCTAAAGAATTATCGAATCATTGCCACATGTTCTTTTCAAATACTATAGTAAATCTAAAACGATATATAAAAGAAATTAGACAAATAAAAAAGAACCAGTTGTTGCGAAGCATAGTTTCTTTAGATTGGCAACAAATCCGCTATTCTGCTAAGTTTCAAATGTAAACAAATATGACTGCTATGGTAAAAAAAAAAAAAAAAAAAAAAAGGTTTAGCCGCAATTAAATAACTTTTAAATTGTGGATAATTCGAAGGTGTTTGCTCATTTTTCATCTTGCCTGCTTTTAAAAATATCCTAATGTCCCTACAGAACAGAGAATTGAAGCTCCAAAAAGATTTTTTCGGGACAATTCATATTATTTAAAAAATTTTTTTTCGTCAAACAAGAGCTTCAATTGTCTGTTTCGTCGAAACGCGTAATGGAGTTAGCTTAGTTCGACATTCAACCATTTTTCCCTTGAAAAGCCTGGAAGTCCAGTTGGGCTAATCTACCATTTTTCCGCTTTGTAATTTTTCTAATTTTTGTATTTTTGCATTTTATGTTTTAATTATAACTTTTATAATTTATGTTTTAATTTTTTTAATTTTGTTTTTTAACTTGTTCCGTCGATCTGTTTTTATATGTATTAACTTTTCACATATCACAGCGATCAGATTAGTTTCTATGTGCATTCACATGTTTTCCAACATTGATTTTTACAGTTTTATTTCGCGTGTAGGCTGTTTTTTCACTTTTCCATGTTAATATTTTTTTAAAAATTACTTCTATGTTAATATTTTTTTAAAAATACTGCGTTGAACTATTTCATGGAGCCGCAGCTCCTGGTAACCTTTTAGCAAGCTCACTACAATATTTCTTCCTATTATTTCCTATTTTTGCAGCATTTTGCGCAAAAAATTTTTAGACCAAATAGGTCTTACGTCACATTACTTGTTAGCTTTTCAATTTCTATTTCGATTATACACAAATGTTTGTATACTTCTGGTGCAGCCGATTGCAACAAAAAACCAAAAAGAGAGGAAGGTGCACATCTGCATGTTATAGCAGTCCCGTATACAAAATTTCAACGTTCTGAGGTTACTCGTTTTTGAGTTATGCGAGATACATTCATACATACGTACGCACGTACGTACGTAGCGATGCCACGAAAAAAATCTCTTCTTAATCAATTTTAAATCAGTTTCTTAATTAGTTTACGGAAAAAGAGTCCTTTATTCTGTTCTTACGTACAGATGTCACGCAAAAGCATCGTAAATTGCATTCGATAGCGGTCAAAATGGATATTTTCGTTGAAATACGGTAACCGGAATTTTTCGTGATTACAATACTTCCTTGACTTTGTACAAGGAAGTAACATCGCTATTAACAATTTATCTATATAAAGTTTAATTAAAAGATAAGTTCATTTGGTTAGGTAAATTAAATCAGCGTTCAAAATATAAACACTCTTCGAAAACAGAAACGGAAACAATGGTCTTGTTTACAAGACCATTGTTGGTATTCTTGTATTTCGATAGAAGTCGTTAGGAAACAGAAGATCAATAGGCCTTCACTTTGTTTTTAAGATTTAGCAATTTACTTCTAACGGATGATTTAACTACATTTATATATTCTTGTTTACGCACAATTACATTACTTACTGATGCTGTGAATAAAAACAACTCTTTAATACTGTGCCATCATTTGCTTTCACTATTGTATCTCATTCATTTTCTTCTCCTTTTATTTCTTCTTCCTAGAAATTTTACCTTCTTTCTATCTTCTGATGCTTTGTGGCACAAGTTTTCTGTCATCCCTCAGTCAACAAATTTAAACTTTTTTATATAAGACTCGGTTAATTTACAACCGGATACATACTCGGCTAATCGGAAACTAATGATATACATTCTTTAAAAACATTGTCCTCGCTAACATTTTATACTTCTTTGTCGAAGTAATTCGGGGTTACAATTCTTCAACGAAAATAGCCATTTTGGCCGCTTTCAAATCCATTTGAACGATTTTTTTTTTTTTTTTTTTTTCGTGACACCTGTACGTATGGACAGAACAAAGGACTATGTTTTCCAAGCCGGATTGAAAAATGGATTTGCAATGGATTCAAAATGGATTTTTCCCCGTGACGTCTGTGCGTCCGTATGTATCTCCAGCATAACTCAAATAAGAGTAGACGCAAAATGTTGAAACTTTGTATATGGGGTCTGTTTAACATGTAGTTGTGCACAACCCCTTTTTCGTTGCAATCCGCCGCACCAAACATATATATACACACACACAAACACACACACACGCACACATATATATATATAATCACAAAACACTACTTTTGAAAGCAAAATATAAACATGTCTAGTATTTTCGCGCATTAAGCTGCAGAAAAAGTATCATTAAAGACATAAAGAAAGAAATTTAGGGCTAATATTTCACAAAGACCAAAAAATAGAAATTCATAATTAATAAATTTCAAATAATCTTATAAATGCAGCAAAGAATTTAAAAAAAGTTAAAACCAAAACTTTTCAAACAAGCAAAACCGCATTTAAAAAGTTAATGAAATTTAAAGAAAAATGAACAAAAAAAGAAGAAATTCAATCAACTTTAATATTACTTCGTCAGACGGGAGGAACATTGAAATCAATTGAAATCTCTCTTCTACAAAAATACTTGCTTTTCTGTATCCAGAATTAGCTGATGAACCATTTCAGTGTATATTTTAATTACAATAGTTCACTTGAAAATTCTGGTCCTTCCCCAAAGCAAGGAAAAAACAAAATAAATTCTAATTAAAATAATTACAATACCTTAAATAAAGAGAATTCTATTTTAATAGAAGATTTGAAAACGAAAGTGAAAAAACCCAAGTACTTCAGTTAAAAATTTTAAATCAAAATGGTTACCTTTAAACAGATAATTCAATGAAAAAAGTTTGAGCGAATTTATAATATATAGTTAAAAATTCTAGAGCTTGTTAATCGAAAATTCGTTAAAGTTTTATAAAATATGAAAAATAAAATTCAGAATTAAAAATTCCGGCTTCCAGGTGCACATGCTCGGGTGGAGAACTACGTCATTCAAAATTTGACGGCTCTGGACACTGGGAGAAACATGCGTACATTCATGCAGATTTTTCATTATTTAATGTTTTTAAAAATAATACAGGACGATAACGTTTCGTGGCACCAATTTGAAAAGTGATTCAGACATTTAAAGTGATACGCTGCCAATCGAATTATTTATAACTCAATTTAAACTCTTTTATGAGCAATCTTTCAAACTCCAATAATAAAATTTTGCTAACCACGCTCGACTTATATGGGGCAATTTACGATACATCAAATATAGATATAGCATATTACTTAAAGTAAAGATACTAATTCTTAAAAAGTACATAGCGTATTATTTTTTTAGATCTTTCTCTCTAATACTCTGATATGTGAAAGATACTGCGATAATTTCAAAATAAACTACAAATATTCTTGAAATTTGGCAACAGCAAATTTTTCAGCTCGTATATCTATACTTTGATGATGTAATGTAATATGAAATTTGGAAAGACCAGATTATAGAATTTTTTAACATCAGTATGTTTCAAATTCCCTTTTATTGGAAGAAAAAAGTTCTAGTTCTGTTACCTTCTACAAAAGCATTTCTAAATATTTAAATAGCATAAGCGCAACGAACCAAAAATTGCTCCGTGATTATCTTTTCCTTGAGCAATATTTTCACAGCAACGCTTATTCAGCCAAACACAAAAGCTCTCTAAATCCCAATGTTGCCAGTTGAGTTATCGTTAACTTTTCTTTTGAGAAAAGGCGCCTTTTTCACCGTCGCTTGTTATAAGCCCACAAAGCGAATACCGATAGCGATGATGTTTTCTAAGGCTTACAGAATATCTTTTAAAACAAAAGGAAAAGAATGAAAAAAAAAAAAAATGAAATTGCAGAAGAGAGGAGGAGGCTGCATTTTAAAACTCTTATCAGATAGCCAACCGTGAAGAAAGTGGTTCCAGTTTTCTGTATGATTGCGGTAATACTGCCGTTCTTCTTGTAATCTCAAAAGAGTTGCTTCAGAAGCTTTGCACGATAAACTGAACCGGTTTTCAATATATGCCGTAAAAAGGCTCATGTTTTCTGTTAAGTGAAGTTGAAATGCTATTTACTCCGTTACGAATATTTTTCCCTTAAATCTGTTACATTATTTCAGTAAGTTTTTAATTTAATTGCCAATTTTATTCAGTAAACTTAGAGTTTTATTTTGTACGCTTGGTCACGTGATTATGTTACCTCCAAGTCAGAGTATAAATTGCGCCTGAGCCCACCGGAGTCCGGCTCTGGTACTTCTTAGTTTTTGGGATAAATCATAATTCTAAATAAGAAGCAACCCTAAATAAGTAGGTTTCGGCACTTTTTTTTATCTAACTTATAAGGACTTGTATTCCTCTTGATTTGCTTTGGGAACATGAATGGTCTTGAATAAGAACAGGGAGCTTACTCAAGCTATGTTCAGGAAGGTGTGAAATAGACAACACAAGCAGGAAGGGTATAGGAAACCCTTTATTTTCTGTCTTTACAGGTATTTCCGGAACTTCGGAATACAGAGACCAACCACTTGTGGTCTGAACGTAAGAATATAAAAACTACTAACTAAAACTCTAATAAAACTAACTTTGAATTAGTATACAAGTGTCTATCTAGCATTAAGATTGGCCGTTATTTAACAAAGGTCCGTATGTAGTACGCCGAGCTGCTAAAACTACGATACGTTTGCAAGTACCAAGAGGACTAAACCTCTGGCCTTGAAGGCAACCAGCAACCGAGTGAAAACTCGTAAAGCTACAATGGCAAGCGGCTTGCTTCCAATAACTCCTTCCTCTCTCTTGCTTGGCAAAAAGCCACAACTTAAGTACTTGGCGTTAGCAAGACAATTTGCACAAATAAGTTAAAGCTTTTAATTCTGGCCGGAAGTAGAAAATAAGAAGTGATAGTAAAGATTTAAAATAAAATAAACGTTAATAAAACTTGGGATCCTTACAAACTGAACAACAATTTCAGAAGAAGTTTTATTTTTAGCAATAAAATTATATAAAAATCGATTTTACCTTTTGAATGCATGCCTGGGAATCAAACATGGGAAACAATCATGGGAAAAATCCAAGGGAAACAAACCCTTCAACGTAGAACGAGATTTCTGAAAAACAAAAAGCCCCCCCCCCCAAGTCAGAAGCTTATTCTCCAGAAAATACAATGACTTTATGAAAAAGGTAAATTCTTCCTTCCAGCAGTAGTGTCTTCCAGCGGTAAAATATCACCTACAGACTTCTGGGAACGATGTACCTAATATCACTTCTTAGTTCGCAGCTAAACCTGGAATTCGAAGAAAATTTGCCCCCTGTCTCATTCCTTTTGACAATTAGAATTATATTGACAGGAGATCGTGGTCAGAAAATGCTGCAATCTTCTCTTTTTGTTTTCCTACCAATACGACATCCTTAAATTTTCTGTACTGTTTATAGCATTTTCTCTAGTCTCATTAGTGACGCTTTAACCGATTTAACGTTGGTCATTGATGTGTTGAAGAAAGAATAGTCCTTATTTCTATCATCTCCTCCGTCATATTCCAAGCTTAAATTCAACCGGAGACCAGTTGAGCTATTATATAGATTTTGTGCTAAATTTTAATTCCATCTGGAACCCCAAATAAGTCAAGATCCAGTACTTTATTTTATTATTTACCATTTACTTATTAAGTTTTTATTTACCACTTTTACATTTTATGAAATTTTAATTATTTAATTATTCTAATCATTACTTATTTAATTTTTTTCAAAGATTTTATTATATTAGTCATTTTATTTATTTCTTTATTCTTGTTCTTCTTTACCGATGGTATTCCATAGGGTTCCGGAACTTCTAATTTTAGTAATTAAGCCCTGCTCCAAGTAGCATGTTCCGCAGTACAACCAGTGAAGCTTGAAATAAACTATACTAAATAAAGAACTGATGTTAACCAGAAAGTACGATGATGTTAACCAAAACCCCATTTGAGTTCTAAATAACTTAGTCAGGCAGAAGAACAGCATTGTGTCAATCACAAATATGAAGTAGAAAATATACAGAACTCAAATACTCCATAAGATTTCTAAATATGAAACACATACAATTCGACTCAGAGCCTCTTTGTTTTTTATTCTTTATGAGACATTACTGACATTAATTAGAAGATAATTGAAAATCCTCACAAATATTATATGTAGATTGAAAGAAACCAAAGTTTCAAAGCTATTAAATACGCAATCTAAATGCATTTCATATGCAGGATCACAGAAAACTAATAATGGGGGTTTCATGAGGTTTTTTTGAAGTATACCCATAATTAACCTTGTGGTTAAAACCGATGAGTACTGGTAGGTCGAATCAAGTTCAAGACCTGACAAACTGGTTGTTTGCAGGGATTTCCTTGAGTTTTGTTTTAAGTGCAACGTGGATACGAGCCATTTACACTTAGAAAGTCCTCCACGAACGCATTCCTCCCCTTCGGCAGTTAGCCTTTGTAAACTCTGCAGCATTAAGAAAACCTAACCTAAGCAAATCTGCGAAGTATGCATAACACAAAGCAGATTAAAAGTGTTTTGATCTAATCTTCAAAGGGACCCACCAGTGGCCGAGCGGCAAAATCACTGAACATTGGTAATTCCGACCTGGGTGGGATTCCAGGCGAACGGGCTGTATCCATGAGCCTTTTCGTAGTCCCCCCCCCCAACTATATGTAACGTGTATACAAGCCATTTTCCCTAAGAAAGTCTTCCACGAAGATATCCCTTCTCTTTAGGGACACGGCTCTAGTGTGCTTTTCCATAACGCAATAAACCAAACCAAGCCACTCATTCAAAATTATTATTTCAGTTTCTGCTGAGCGGGATAGGCCACTGGGAGTTTTAGGGATTTCCGCCATAACCAGGTTTCTTTAAAAAAATCCTCCTCTCCCTTAGGTAGATAGCTCTTGACTTGCTTTGCGTTAATAATTGAACTAACTTAATTGAAAAGATGATGTGAGTGTGTTATTATGGATCACAAACTCTCGCCAATCCAAAACTGTTCACAATCCTCAAAAACGTACTTTATAATGTAGTCAACAGTTACTTATTATGTACTTCGCCCTTAGGGCACTACACGGAAAAGGAGGGATGCCCCGTGGAGGTCTTTTTAGAGAAACTGGCTCCTATTCACGTAACACATGGGGAAGACCACGAAAACGATAATGCAGCCAGCCCGTTCTTCGGGACTCAAATCTCGGACCAAACTACCAGTATCAGCGCTTTTGCCGCTAGGGTAGTGCGCCTAGTCAATAGTTAAGTCTTCATAAATCAACTGTACATGATGTCTTGCATAGGAGACTGAGATTATATGTCTTTTGAGTAATTTTCTTTGAGCACGTAAGTACCTCAATTACATTCCTGTTAATAAATTTTTTTCTGAAGTATCTCCTCTCATTCTTGTGTCAAATTGCGACAGTGAAAAACTACCTTTTATCTTTCCACCGCTTGCGTTTCGATCATATATTTTTATGATGAATATTGTTCGCATAGCTGCGTTCTATCATCCCGTAAAGTTTTGTCCACGTTTTCGGATTCACCCTGTATATACAAAACTGTTTTTGCGTAGTTTGAATACCTTCAGTGTAGAGATATTTGGTTTATTGGATAATGGCAAAGAACTCGAGGGCTGTCTGCTTAAGGGGAGGGGAAGCCTTCGTGGAGGACTCCTTAAAATGACGCGATAAGTTCAGTTTACTACTCTAATAAAACTCCCAGGAATATGGAAACTTCTGAAACAAGCTTTCTTTGTGTGTTCCAATGACTGGTATTTTGAGAGTGAGTAATTTTTTTTACATTTAAAAAAAAAAAAAAAAAAAAAAAAAAAAAAATTGCTTATAAGCAATGTTTTGGACATAGGAGTTTACATTAATCTTGACATAAATACATTTTTAAAAATAGTTTATGCGAATAAAATTGTTTTTATGATAAATATTTAATAAATATGTTTCCTTCAACTAATACTACAACAAAATAAAATTTATCACGTAAGACATGCGTCTAAAATAAATAATTTGATGTTTGTATGTGTGAATACGGCAAAGCACACGAGGGCTAGCCGCATAAGTGAAGGCATGCTTTCGTGAAGAACTTTCTAAGGAAAACTGGCTCGCACTCACACTACACATTGCGGAAACCAATGATGCAATGACCGCAATCGCTTGGGCTTTCTTTCGCAGGTTGAACTACCTGTATTCAGCTGTCTGTAAAGCAATGGTTGGCTTAAAGCTTACTTGTTCTAAATATAACGACAATAGCATGTACTTTTATGGTATATGCATAAAACATTTCGAAAAAGTACCAGTGTTGTACTACGTCTTAAGAAAACAATTGTAACAAGGACCATTAAAAATGTACTTTTGGTCACGTGATGGGAATGTTATGAAAAATAGCAATATTGTACCTTAAACTCCCAGGAATTGTGCGAATGTGTTCTTCCTCGCAACACGCACCACTTTTGCACGTCGTATGAAACGTACTTTGCAGCACCTGCTGGAAATGTCTATTAAAATTCCAGTGTTGTACATTGAAATTCACGTGTTAAGAACACAGTTGCAAATGCGCACCATTTTAGCATGGCATATAAAACGTACTTTATATCTCGAGCTGGGAACTTTGCTAAAAGTACCACTGTTGTACGTTGAAATGTATGTCCTAAGAACACGGTTGTAACACTCACCACTTTAGCCATTCAAGCACAACGTCCTGTAGAGCACATTCTGGGAACGTTTTGAAAAGCACCGATGTTGTACGTTCAAATGTATATGCTAAGAACATGATTGTAACAATCCTTTTAGCATGTGGTGTAGAACGTCTTTTATAAAACGTGCTGTTAACGTTTGGAAAAATACAAAAAATGTACGTTTAGATGTACATTCGAAGAACGTGGTAGTGGCACACACAACTTTAGCACGTCTTCTAGAATGTGCTCTGAACTTTCCGGTGCTGCTTGAGAATACGGAATTTGTTGTTCAAAAAGTGAAAAATTTCACTAATGTCGGCATTTCTAACGTCAAAGTTTTGCTCTTTTCCTTTTGTCTCAATTCCATTCTTTTGCATTTGTTACTTTATTTTTAGTTCTGCTTCATATGTTCGATACTTTTTGTAAAAATAAGACCACAGACCAAACAATTTTCTAATTATCCGCCGTAACACACCCAACAAAGAAACATCTGGAAGACTTAAGACACTCAAAGTAAAGCAGACCTGATTATAAAATGTTATTTTTGAAATGTTCTGCCACGCTGAAAAGCCGAAAGAGCTTGCCACTTTATTTCCAGCCTTAAGACTTTGGTAAGGTGGAAGAGAAACAAAGAAATCATCTCCTTTGTTGGATTCTAAACAAAAGCCTTCGCGAGGAAACAAGAAGGTAAGTGGAAAAAAGCAACCACGATATAAAAAAAATGCACCTAAAAAATAGTTACACAAAAAAACGGGACGGGAGGAGGCGTACGAGAAAATAAAAGTGTTCATCCCACCGTGTAATTGAGTGATTGTTATATGTTGTTCTAGGAAGGGGAAATAAATGGAATTCAGTCATGATTGATAAAAGAGTCTGTTGGTCCACTTGGGAATTGAACCGCTTCCACCCGTTTTATGATTCCATACAAAACATATTTTACTTTTAGTTCGAATCTTTCAAAAAATTGATTTCTCTTGGAATTACCTTTTACTGTATGTTCTTTGAAATCCAATAGCTAAATGGCCTCACATTATAGGCAACATTGGCCACTAAATGCCTTATTGTCTCGGATCAAGTTCCGTGATAAAATTCATAAAAAGCCATCAGCTTGAAATGAGGATATTTGAATTTAACAAAATTAATGCAGAATATTTTCGATCGAGAGACTATGCGGATAGGTACTATCTCAGATAAGGATATATCTCAACGGGAATTTTGATGGTAGAGTCATTTTTTTCAGCAGTGAATATTAAATCGATTATATCCTCATTAGAAACTAAAGCTGAGAAAGCTTATATTCGCTAGATATTTGTGATGATCCCAGCAGGAAAAGGGAAAAATGAACGGAGCACCAGAACTTTGCATATGCTCACACAGATACTGCTCCGTCGCACTGCTGTGCAAGGTCAAAAACACCCCACAGGGACCAAAAGGCTCGAGTGACGCAACACCAAACAACGAATAATCGCTACCCAAAACTCTAGGACCGTCCCATCCTGTGGGGATCGGGCCCTTCATCCGTTCGTTCATTAATTTTGCACAAAATTTACAATTGGTATAATTTACAGTGGTGCATATAATATCGTTTACAATATTTTTGTGAATATAATCCAAATATAATATGATAATATATCTTAGAAAATTCATAAATAAGGAATAAAATTAAATAAAAATGAAACGATAGTTAAAGAAAAATAAACTTTATAATAGAATCTTTGTCTTTAAAAGTTTTTGTCTTTCTTTAAGTAAGTCATCATCATTTAAAAGTTTTTAAATTGAAAGTCTTTGTCATTTGAATGCCCTTTCCTTTTATATGTTTTATCGAACTCCCCGAATATAAATAAACTACAGAATCTGATGCCAGAAAAAATTCACTAATCTATGCAAAAATCAAAACCTCAAGGAAATCTTTGTTATTCTTTAATTTTATTCCACAAAAGAAAAATCACCGAGAATAGTTTATTTGAGTCACAAGAGTTTAACTTTTTTTGGTATAAATACAGATAATTTTTGGGGGTATGATACAGATGCATGTTATTTCGTCTACATTATTTTAAAGAATGGTTGAATTACTTGGTGAATACAGCATTTAAATTTCAAGCCAGTTTAGATGTTTCCTGTTAAGAACACTGAATGATTAATGATTTCGAATCTAATCAATAGTAACACAAGTAACACAGTGTGAAGTATCTGAATTTTCAGTAGTGTTAGTGGTACTGATTTCAAATGCTGAGAACCCGTAGCACGAAAATACAGATTATATTTATTTTTAAAAAAAAGGTCAGTTATCGGTGCTGGTTTGAGTGGTTACTTTTTACGAAGACTTGGGGTCTTTGATGTATGGAGGGGCACAGTATACATGATCGGAAGCAATGTACACTGCGAAAAAAAGAAAAAAAATGAGACAGTTCTATATCTCCCGTTCTACGGGGCCGATTGACGAAATTCAAATAGCGTTTTTCATGTCTCGAAAGCGCGACTTAGGATATGTATTAGATATATATAGAGAGCATTGTTCTAATGTAGGTATTTTGACACAAAATCGGACTTTTTCTGAAATGACATGCCAATTTATTTCCATATTTCAATTTTACGACTCAAATTACGCCAAACTACCAAATTTGTAAAAATCGTACGAGTAGTTTTTATAAAATTATCTCTCAAAATTTTAGCTCCTCAATGTTAATTGAGTTCGGTATATATTTATAAATCTCTCTTTTTTTTTTATTAAACTTATTTGATTATTCCTTTTACATTCCGAAATTTAGGTTCATTCCAAATAACATTCGCTCACTTTTTATGATTTATTTTTTAAATTTGTATTTTAAAATAATTTTTATATATTTTTCGAAAAAAAATTTTGAATTATAATCTATAAAATTTTTACCATCATCTTAAAGTGGATGTATTTCTAAATATACCTGAAAAATTAGACTGTTTTATTTAAAATTTCCGAAGATATACGTGAATTTATATATTGACGCGTTTTGAAATTTGACATATTTGTTGAAAGCTATAATAACATCAAATGTGGTTTAGGCACCTTTGTCAAAATTATTTGAAAGTAGCAACGATTTAATTTTTTTCTCGCTCATCCGCAGTGTAAAAAGGTAAGAACGATGTGGCTTTTTATCCGCTCCTGCACAATGGAAGAGAAAGGAAAATAGGTTGCCATATATTAAGAAGTTCGCTAAGTGAATTATTCTTGACGCAAACTGAAAAAAAGACGTCAAGCTAAATTTTTGAATTAATTCGTAAATTTCGCACCACATTTTACAAAATTTAATATTTAGGATATGGGAAAAAATTGGTATGTTATTGCCGAAAAAGACATATTTTGAGTCATAATACCTACGTTAGTATGAAAGTATATATATATATATAACATACATCTTAAGTCGCGCTTTTGAGACATGAAAAACGCAATTTCAATTTCGTTAATCGGCTCGGTAGAACGGAAGATATAGAGCTGTCTTTTTCTTTTCTTTCTTTTTTTTTTTTCTTTCTTTTCTTTTCTTTCTTTATTTTTTTTTTCCGCCGTGTACCTAAAAAAGCGAAGATCTTCGTTCAATCAGAAGAAATGCCGAAGTATGAGAACATTTTCTGAAAAGAATATCAGAAATATAAGAAAATTATAATAAAGAAAAGCATAAATAGAGAATATTCAAACTATGCTAGAATTTAATTGCAGAGACATTAGGTTAATTGGAAAAGGCGGAGAGATGAAAAATGGGCTTTCGCCTTCGCCGGGAATCGAGCCACGGACCTCTGGAATACCGGCCCAGCGTGCAGAACCACTACACCACGAAGGTACAGTAGGAAAGCGGGAGAAATACCTTATATACTCCCCCTTTTAAAAGGCGACTGGGGTTTTTAGGGGACCTAATCGCCAAATCCTGGATGAGGAGAATCATCATCCAATACCCTTTTAGTTCGGGCGACACTGTAGACATTAGGTATTTTTGGAAGCAGGCAAGATGTAAAATGAGCAATTTCCATGACCTGGAATCGAACCACGGACCTCTGGAATGCCGGCCCAGCGTGCAGAACCACTACACCACGAAGGCACGCTAGGAAGGCGGGAGAAATACCTTATATAATAAACTTCTAAAACCATATGTTTGAAAAAAAATTATCTGTAGGAATTTCAGCGCTGATTTTGTATTGCTTGACTAAGTCGGCTATAAAAATAGTCTAAAAATTTTAAGATCATGTGATTTAACTAGAATGTGTCACATGACGAAAAATTTTCCTCGTGTCTTATTTTTTCAATTCTTAAATTTGAATCCCGGGTTTACGATCATTAAAGGGAATCATTAAAGATATATTTAGGTCTTCATAAGCAACTTGTATGCCTCACGAAAGGGCAATTAAAATGAATGGAATAGTTCAAAGCTAATTACCAAGAATAAAAATGGTGTCTGATGATGTAGTGAGATGAAAATAATACATAAATCAGCAAATTCGACATTCATCGCATGGTAAAAAGCCAAGTAACTTCTATTTGCCTGGCAGTAAGACTAATTTCTTAAATGTATTTAAAAAAAAAAAAAAAAAAAAAAAAAAAAAAACCCACCAACAATCGGTATTTTGAACTAACTGCTTGGTATTTGCGGAGGCAGAATAAGCAAATACGAAGCGAAACGCTGAAAACGGTGTATTTATTACTTTGAAGAAACGTTCAGTAAAAATGCACGCGATTTTTTTTTCCCCTCTGACTAAGCTCGTTAATAAAGAACTCATTTCACGCTCTAAAAATACTCTCGCTCTTTAAACTTTCCCTTCGCGTGAATGAAATTTAACAGCTGGTATGAGTCTTATCCAAGAAACTACTAGACAAAATTCTTATTTTTTATGACTATTCGCGAATGCAAATAACATCTAACTAGCAAATAATATCAGAGATGTAATTTGCATTCAGAAATTGACCATTTGGTTGACAGTTTTTTTTTTTTTTTTTATGAAATTCCGTTACAGCATTTACATTCTAAAATTTATGTAAAAATTCTACGTGATGTTCCTCTGTCGGCCCCGCATGGATTGTTTATATTGTAAATATTGCTTAGAAAATGGAAGCTTAATGCTAATTTAAATTAAAGAAAAATTAAAAATTCTGAAAGGTGTCAGATTTTAACGGTCGCCCAAAAGGGTTTGTTAAGGTTTCTTACGCTTTTGCTGAGCTCGCAGTCCACCAGGCTGCTGTTACACTCACTCCTGCTAACCCATTTCTTTTTGTCGTTTTAGCTTTATTTTTTAAGCATCATTTTCTTCTCACTTACGACATATATGCAATTTAACAGCAAAGTTACAAAAATATTAAAAGCAGCATATATTTAAAATTCTCCATGAAGTGTTACATGTTGGCATACATTTAAAATTTTTTTTTTCAGTCTTTTCTCACTTCAGTTGCTGTTTTATTACTCACGTTTCACGTTGGGTGTTAAATTTATTAATTAAATATCGTATTCTTTGCACTTACGCCACATAAAATTCAGTTGAATAGTAAAATCACAAAATATTTAAAAACTTTAGAATTTCCGATATACAATAATCTCGGGCGCTGGAAATAACAATGTCTTAATCCATACAGTGTTGCCACTGCTGGCTTTTAAATTGCGAGTTTGTTAAAAAGTCATTAAAGTTTTATAAAATGTAAAAAATAAAATTCGGAATTCAAAATTCCGGCTTCCATGTGCACATGTTCGGGTGGAGGGTTACGTTATTCAAAATTTTAAGGCGTTAGTGTGCCATATTTTTTTCACAGTGCGAGACACATATATACATTCATGCAGATACTTCATCATTTAATATCTTGAAAAGTAATGCAGTGCGATAATATTTCGTGACAACAATTTGAAAAGAGATTCGGAAATTTAAAGTGATAAGCAGCCAAATCCCGTTTCGAGACTGATATTTCGCTTGGCCTAACGCCCTTTTTGGCTAAAAATTGTAACGCATGTTGTTGGATTAAATAGATTATATCAAAGCGCACTTAGCTATTCGTCTAAAGAAAGGAATGCCTTTACGGAAGAATTTGTAAGGAAAGCTGTATCATATTCATATTAACTTACTAAAATAACTTGCTACCTGCCCGTTCGCTGTAATTTGAACCCGTGTCGAACTAACAGGGTTTAGCTGTTTTATCCGCTCTAGTACTTAAAGATCTTTTAGACAGCTGAACTTCCTCAGAATCAAACGAGAATTAGCAAGAATTCGTGCATATCAAATTAGCGCCTGTAAATAATATCTATAATAAAATTAAATGCACATGAGTGACGTGGTCTCAAATTCACCACTAGTGAAATTGACGCAGCCTTCTAAGAAGTGTGAGCGAAGGTGCCAAAACGATCGTAGATGATTAAGATCATAGATGCCGTTCACAGCGTCATACCTGTAAAACTCCATTTGTTTACATATGTGTCTACATTTCATGAATTATGTTTATTCAATCACATTACTAATTACAGTTAAATACGAACCGGATTAAAATATAGGTAAATGGTCGAGAATTGTGGCATCTTTTGGACAAATTTGGCGAAAAAAATTAGTTGTCAAAACCATCGCCATCTTGGCAGTATCTCGCCAATTTAACGAGATAGCCATTTATCTCAGTGTTCAATAGACTTGCCTCTGCGTCTTATTTTTCCGGCAGAGCTTCGTTTCTTTCAGGAATTTCATGTTACATTTTACAAAAAACAGTTGTAGAGACATTTCACTACAGTTGTAGAGACATTAGGTTATTTGGAAGCACGAGAGATGAAAAATGAGCAATGCCCTCTCCGGGATTCGAACCACGGACCTCCGGAATACGATGTGATGCTCCGAGTAGGCTGCCAATTACACCACGAAGGCATAGTAAGAAGGTCGAAGAAATTCCTTACATACTCCCCTTTTTAAAGGGCGACTGGGGATTAGGTAACCCAATCACCAAATCCTGGTGGCGAGGAATCATCATCCACCACTTTTTTTTTTTTTTAGTTCGGGCGCCACTGTAGAGACATCAGGTTATTTGGAAGCACAAGAGATGAAAAATGAACAGTGCCCTAACTGGGACTCGAACCTAATTGGACTTCTCGAATACGCGCCGAGTATTACACCACGGAGACATGCTAAGAAAGCGGGATAAATTCCTTATAAAGTTATTTACTTATATACAAAATTCATAGTAGTATCTAAAAACTGATAACAATATCAAAACCAGGGTATTCGAATACACTTTCTATCTTCTCCTGGACCTTTAAAAGAAACATTCCTACCGCGAAAGACCAACAGAAAATCGTTTATTTCTCTGTTTTAAACGATTTGATTTCTTGATGAGTGTATAACTTCACGTATACTCGCATAAATTTCAACTTAACCTCACATAAAATTATTGCACGACCGGAAAACTTTGATAGCTTGTTTCAATTTCAACAATAGAAACAGTACTATACTCAGGTATTTTCATTCGAATGACACGATAAAAGTAAAAATATTTTGCCCAATATTCTACAAGATTTGTTAATAAAGTTCCAGATTTCCTGCTGTTAAAATTTAATGACCCCTTCCCCAAAAATAGAGCGCATAAAACTGTAACTATATCTTTTCTTCCTTTCAGAACACATAAAGATTTGGGAAAGCGAAGATTTGTCCGTTTGAGCACATCAGTAATCATAGACATGTTTGTTCTTGTCGTCATGGATGGATTCACACATAGAACACAAAATGAACATGGTTTTTCTGAAGATTTTTGCTGCAGATTAAGCAAATCGGCAATAGAGGCCTGCAAAATGATCAAATCTGTTTCTAGAAAATATCTTATCACTTGGACATGGGAAACGTAGGCTTAACATCCAGATAAAAGGGAAAGATGTTAGAAAGGATCAAAGGAATGGATGGCCATTAAGCTGCCTTTCTAAGGAGGTATGGAAACATTTCACTGTCCCTTCTGTTGGAAATTTCCAATCGTCTGATGAACAAAATTCATCATGTGAAGCCACACCTATACGAAAGTGCAATTTGGTTTCCTTCTGCTTGACGACAATGTACACTGCGGGGGGGGCAGTTCTATATCTCCCGTTCTGCTGAGCCAATTGAAGAAATTAAACTTGCGTTTTTCCTTTCTCGAAAGCGCGACTCGGGATATATATTAGATTTATATATAGCATTGTTCTAATATAGGTATTTTGATACAAAATCGGACTTTTTCTGAAATGACATGCCAATTTATTTCCATATTTCAATTTTACGACTCAAATTACGCCAAACTACCAATTTTGTAAAAATCGCACGAGTAGTTTTTAAAAAATTATCTCTCAAAATTTTAGCTCCTCAATGTTAATTGAGTTCGGTATATATTTATAAATATCTCTTTTTTTATTAAACTTATTTGATTCTTCCTTTTACATTTCGAAATTTAGGTTCATTCCAAATAACATTCGCTCATTTTTTATGATTTATTTTTTAAATTTGTATTTTAAAATAATTTTTATATATTTTTCGAAAAAAATTTTGAATTATAATCTATAAAATTTTTACCATCATCTTAAAGTGGATGTATTTCTAAGCATACCTGAAAAAATTAGAGTTTTTTTATTAAAAATTTCCGAAGATATACGTGAATTTATATATTGGCGCGTTTTGAAATTTGACATATTTGTTGAAAGCTATAATAACATCAAATGTGGTTTAGGTAATTAAAATCGTAAAAACAATCCAGTTAATCGTAAAAACAATCCAGTCATATCCACGTGGTTAAACCACGTGCAGTGCTGATAAGGACCACACGTGTTTCTGAGACTCCTTCTCCTTTATTTTCTTCTTTCTAGGTATTTCTTTTTCCTGATGAGGAGGGACCTTTAGCTGCCCTCGAAATCGATTGAATGCTTCATTATACTTATGCTAAATACAAGGTTGTTTTTACGATTTTGATTGTCACATTAGCGTGTTTCTCATCTAGTCTAGTGGTTTAGGTATTTTATCAAAATTATTTGAAAGTAGGAACGATTTGATTTTTTCTCGCTCATCCACAATGTGAGAAGGGTAAGAACGATGTGGCTTTTTATCCGCTCCTACACAATGGAAGAGAAAGTAATATAGGTTGCCATATGTTAAGAAGTTCGCTAAGTGAATTATTCTTGACGCAAACTGAAAAAAAAAGACGTCAAGCTAAATTTTTGAATTTATCCGTAAATTTCGCACCACATTTTACAAAATTTTATATTTAGACATAATTTGAATTTTAAAATCGAAATATGGGGAAAAATAGGTATGTTATTGCCGAAAAAGACATATTTCGAGTCATAATACCTAGGTTAGTATAAAGCTATTGTAATAGCTTGTTATTTAATAAAAAAACCATATTTATTGTTGAAGTGGCAACGCCATATTTGTATTATGTAACCGTTGCTCAGTATCGTGAGAAATTGTTTTTAAAATTAGAATTCTGAAGTTTTTTTACCAGCTAGTAGTAGTATGAAAGTTTTGCTCTAAAGAATTTCTTCAAATTATCTATCTCCGTGAACTAGAAATAAAATTTATGTTCTACTAAGAAGATTGCCTGTTTTGTTAATTACTGCAAAATACATTACACTATATATGCATATCTTAAGTCTTTCCATATTTCAATTCTACGACATAAATTATGTCAAACTTCCAAATTTTATAAAAGTCGCGAGAGTAGTTTTGAAAAATTAGCTCTCAAAATTTTAGATCCTTGACGCTAATTAAATTTGGTATATATTTACTAATATCTCTCATTTTTATTAAACTTCTCCAGAAAACACTCCTTCTTCCAGAACTCGAAATTTAGGTTCGTTCCAAATAAAAAAACCTATTATTTATGATTTATTTTAAAAATTGTATTTTTAAATAATTTTATAAATTTTTCGAAAACAAATTTTGAATTATAACTTAAAATTTTTACCATCATCTTAAAGTAGATGTATATCTAGCCATACATCCAAAAAATTAGAGTTTTTTATTCAAAATTTCCTAGGATATACGTGGATTTTATTTATACATTGGTGCGTTTTGAAATTTGGCGTATTTGTTATAAGCGACAATAACACTAAATATGGTTTACACACTTTGTTAAAATTATTTGAAATAATGAACGAAGACTTTTTTCCTGTTCGTTTAAAATGAAAAAAAAAAAAGGAAAGGAAAATAGGTTGCTATAAATTAAGAATTTCGCTGAGTGAATTATTCTTGGCGCAAACTGAAAAAAATGCTCCAAGATAATTTTTTGAATTTCTCCGTAAATTTCGCACAAAATTTTATGCTATATATAAATCTAATATGTATCCTAAGTCGCGCTTTCGAGACATGAAAAACGGATTTGAATTTCGTCAATTGGTCCCGTAGAACGGAAGATTAAAAAAAAAAACTGTGCTTTTTTCTTTTTTTTTTTTTTTTCCCCTGCAGTGTACTTTATTTCCTACCGTGGTAACACACATCCTCTATAGAGTCGAGTTTGTTAACTAAAATTGAAAGATAAATATATTGCATTTTTCCGAATGGGAACAATCTCGCGCATTGGAGATAGAAATGTTTTATTTCGAAAAGTGTTGCCACTGCTCGCTTTCAAATCGCTCAGCTTGTTAATTAAAATTCGTTAAAATTTTACAAAATATGAAGTAAATAATAAAACTAATTGAAATCCAAAATCCGGGCTTGTAGATGCACATGCTCGGGTGGAGGACTACGTTGATCATAATTTAATGGCTATAGATGCCGTCGTTTTTTCTCAGTGAGAGGAGCATTCATACAGGCAGTTTCTTCACTATTTAATATCTTTAAAAATAATACAGAGCACTAATGTTTGCGGCAACAATTTGAAAAGTGAAATGGACATTTATAATGAACCGGTGAAAAATTAATACCATTTCGAGACCAATAGTCTCTTCTGTGGTAATAAATAAGTAGATCAAAAATAAAATTTGAGCATTAAGAAAAAGTCACAAGGAAATGAAGGAAAATTCGCTAACCAAAACGTGGTTACACCTCGACGGCGGCTCTTTTTTGAGCTTCTGAATGGAAAGTCAGAAATTTCCTGAAAAATCTTAAGTGTAACCAGACAGTAAAAGGAAAAAAAAAAGAGAAAAAGAAAGAAAATCCGGAAAGTTTCAGATTTTAAATTACGTACAAAGGGGCATTTTTTTAACGTTTTGTGTCTTACCTTTATTTATTAAATATCATATTCTTCGCACTTCAACCATAAAATTCAATTCAAGAGCAATGTCGCAAAATAATTTTAAAATGGCCATATCTTTACAATTTTCGATACACAGTCTCGCGCGCTGGAGTAAAAATGTGTTTTCTGTACAACGTTGCCATGGCTTGCTTTGAAATCCTTGAGTTTGTTAATCAAAAATTCGCTAAAGGTTTACAAAATATGAAACCTGTTTGAAAAATTTTTTCATCTGAAATAAACGGAGTGTGATACCATTTTTATGGAATCGAAACACACTCGTTTCAGAACAATCCAATTTCGTTATTAGAGCTTGTTGAAAATAATATTGAACAGGAGGAATTTAAGATGGTATCAACTATCTATTTTTCTAGAACAGACGATTTGTTACAGATTACAGTAACTTTACTGACGTGCATGTTTGCTAGTAACTGTACTGGAGCTTAATTATAGCTAAGCCTTATTATCCGATCGAAATAGGCAGCGTTCCAGGACACTCGCCCATTTTTCGACCTTGTCTATGGGTGGAGATAAAATCCTTTCGTAATCAAGAACTTCAATATTTGATGACGGATAGCAATGGAGAATCTTTGCAGACGTTCGCGTGACCTGAAATAGTTGAAGTAAAAAAATAAATAAATAAATAAATAAATGCAAAGAAGAGTTCTATTGCTTCTCCCAGATTTCGATGAACATTCTCATCAGACATTCATGAACGAAACAAGGGGGGCAGGTATGAAGGGAGGGGAAGAAAAACAAATCGAATAAAAAAGGGAGACTATAATAATGATGAGAAAAGAACAAAACCCTCGCGGACTATAAAAGAAAACTTTTTCATTCGAAATTGGGTCGGAGGAAAGAGAAAATTTCGAACAGAAACTTTCGGAATTCGATGAGTTTTTGTTTTGTTCCATGGGAAGAAAAGATAGCGAATGAGAATTCTCTCCCTCCCCTTTGGAGAAGTAAAAAGAATGCGATGGAAAACAAAAAAAGAACTGGTGCGGTATGGGGAGCTGGAATTGTTCGTTACAAATACTACGCGGCGTTTCTCGCACAGGTAAAGCTTTCCACAAAAATAATGAAACTGTTTTTCTTTCTGATGGGATGATCTTCCTGTGATGCAGTTTTGAGAAAGAAAGTTCCTGGTAGTAAACTCGGCAACGATAATTGCTTTGATCATGGAATTTTCTTCCATCCATTAAAAAAATATTTTTTAAAGGCTAACAGCGGAACTCGGAGAATGACATGTCTGGTTCGATTGCACAACTCTACAATTTTTTTAATGCTTTTAACTTGTAAAAAAAGGATTTAGACGAAGAAATGGCAGTATTGTTTTCTGATTTAATCTCCTTTTAATTCCGTTTAAGTCTATGAATTAACTTTTTTTCCCAAACAAAAGTTTATTAAAACATAATTTAATTACTTAATCTCTACCTATCAATAAGAATATATAGACATTTTCTCCACTTATCAATGCAGTGCATGCCTTCCTTAAATAATACTTATTGTTTTAACGACTGAAGCATTTATTCGAAGGAAAAATAAAAGATTTTTACTTCTTTGTACGAAGTAAAGAAAGTATTGTAACCACGAAAAATTTCGGGTATCATATTTCAACGACAATACACATTTCAATCGCTCTCGAAGCCATTTGAGCGATGTTTTTGCGTGACACCTGTACGTACGGACAGAGTAAAGGACTGTTTTTGGCCAAAAATGGTTGTAAAATGAATTCAGAAGAGATTATTTTCTTGACGTTTATATGTACATACGTGCGCATGTATGTATCTTGAAAAATTCCAGAACGAATAGCGGTAGAACGCCGAAATTTTGTATATGGGACTGCTATAACATGTATTTGTGCACCTTCTATAGCATGTGGTCGTGCCTCTTAGTTTTTCGGTGCAATCGGTTGCACAAATCATATATAAATATGTACATATATATATATATATTCCCACTGTGAGTAGTATAAAAATGGGGGTTCTGCGACAGGAGGGGCACAGGGTCAGGGGCGTGGCCAATGACGTCACACAGAGGGCAGTGCCAAGGGCAACGTCATCAATGACATCACACCAGGGGGCGTAGTCATGAGTTGTTTTAAGCTGCTGGTTGAGTTGTAGACCTCCTGCTTTTCATTTAAAGTTAGTTTTTTTTAAATTGGCAAAGGGAATGCAAATGCTCATGGCGTCCTCTAGGGACGAAAAAGGAAAATAATTTATTTAGAAATTGCTCATGGCGCTCTCTAGGAAAGAAAAAAGAAAATAATTTATTTAGGAAATTTTTAAATCATTTAAATCATTCTTTGAAAACAATATAAAAAAAAAACTTACCTTTACCGAAAATCTCCTAAAAATGAAATTATATGGGAAAAAAAATTTTTTTTTGGGGGGGGGGGTTGTTCCCACCACCACACGACGTTATAAACGTCGCAACAATCCATTTTTTTTTTCATTAAGTATTTTTAAAAATATTTTTATGGCCATGAGCATAGGAATGCACTCCATCCTTCAGTATATAGAGTTTATCATCAAATGCAGAAAGAGTTATTTTATTGGTAGCAATGGTAAAAAGATGATGGTTTTCACTTTGAATTGTATGCTGCAATTCTATGGTATATGAAGATGTTTCTAAACACTCTCTATAATTTTTATGTTTGAAATTTATTATATTACGCTTAATTCGTTTAGCTGTTTTCTTTTCGTTTTCCTTTAGCAGTAAAGAATACATTTTCGGTCTCAGGCCTATAAACTCCAATACCGGTTCTGAATTCATTTCGTCTTTGAAACATCCAATTTTCTTTTTATTATTGATACTGCATAAAGGATGACTCTTCGGATAATCTGAGGTGTCGTACATTTGCATATGTAAACTCATGTCTCAATACACGTCATCCGTTGAAATCTCATACGTGAGAGAATCCGTATCTGTAAAAAGCAACTTTGCTCTCTCTCCATACTGTTTTTTGATATAATTGTAATGAAAGTTATACATATGATATTTACTAAGTTTCTAATATCACAAATCCTACATAAATGGGTCTATTTAAATAAACACTATTTTTCAGTCGTTGTATGCCAACCAAGTCAATGTCAAAGATTTTGAAAAATTTTGAAAAGTTGGTGCTGCTACTAATTTCTTTGCTTTTTTTTTTTTTCAGTATTAACTAACTGTACGTCAACATGCTTCCTTACGTTTACCATAGTTTTACCATATACACTATTATTCATTAGCTTGAAAAAATCTTTTTCATAGCCTGCCTGTGCATTTTTACGATGATCGGTGTTAAATTGTATATATGATTGCAACCAGGCTTTTTTTACTAAATTTTAATATCTTATGAACATGCAATAATTTTCAACTGAATGAAAGATACAATTGTAAATTTTTATGATAAATAACATAATTCAATTTAGGATTTAAGTTGGGAACTAATTTAATATTTGATAAGAATTTGTTATTTTTTAAATGGGGGTTCTGCGACTGGAGGGTCAGGCGCGTGGCCAATGACGTCACACAGAGGGCTGTAAAGGTAAGTTGTTTTTTTCTTTTTTTCCTTTTATACTGTTTTCAGAGAATCATTTAAATGATTAAAAAATTTCCTAAATAAATTATTTTCTTTTTTCGTTCCTAGAGAGCGCCATGAGCAATTCCTAAATATATTATTTTCCTTTTTCGTCCCTAGAGGACGCCATGAGCATTTGTATTCCCGTTGCCAATTTTAAAAAACTAACTTTATATGAAAAGCAGGAGGTCTACAACTCAACCAGTAGCTTAAAACAACTCATCTACACTCGTGACTACGCCCCCTGGTGTGATGTCATTGATGACGTTGCCCTTGGCACCGCCCTCTGTGTGACGTTCTTGGCCATGCCCCTGACCCTCTGACCCTCCTGTCGCAGAACCCCCATTTTTATACTACTTATAACTTTCATTACAGTCATATCAAAAAACAGTATGGAGAGAGAGCAAAGTTGCTTTTTACAGATACGGATTCTCTCACGTACGAGATTTCAACGAATGACGTGTATCAAGACATGAGTTTACATATGCAAATGTGCGACACCTCAGATTATCCGAAGAGCCATCCTTTATTCAATATCAATAATAAAAAGAAAATTGAATCTTTCAAAGACGAAATGAGTTCAGAACCGGTATTGGAGTTTATAGGCCTGAGACCGAAAATGTATTCTTTACTGCTAAAGGAAAACGAAAAGAAAACAGCTAAAGGAATTAAGCGTAATATAATAAAACTCAAACATAAAAATTATAGAGAGTGTTTAGAAACATCTACATATACCAGAGAATTGCAGCATACAATTCAAAGTGAAAATCATCATCTTTTTACCATTGCTACCAATAAAATAGCTCTTTCTGCATTTGATGATAAACGCTATATACTGAAGGATAGAGTGCATTCCTATGCTCATGGCCATAAATATATTTAAAAAAATATTTAATGAAAAAAATGGATTGTTGCGACGTTTATAACGTCGGGTAGTGGTGGGAACAATAATTAAAAAAAAAAAAAAAAAACATTTTTAGGAGATTTTCGGTAAAGGTAATTTTTTTTCTTTTTTTTTCTTTATATTGTTTTCAGAGAATCATTTAAATTATTTAAAAATTTCCTAAATAAACTAATTTCTTTTTTCGTTCCTAGAAAGCGCCATGAACAATTCCTAAATAGATTATTTTCCTTTTCCGTCCCTAGAGGACGCCATGAGCATTTGTATTCCCGTTGCCAATTTTAAAAAACTAAGTTTAAATGAAAAGCAGGAGGTCTACAACTCAAACAGCAGCTTAAAACAACTGAATTACATCTGTGACTACACTACCTGATGTGATGTCATTGATGACGTTGCCCTTGGCACCGCGCTCTGTTGGACGTCATTGGCCATGCCCCTGACCCTCCTGTCGCAGAACCCCCATTTTTATACTACTACTGTGTTACCTGGCTCGGTAAGCTTAGTTTTTTTATTGTTATAGGATGTTAAATTGTATATTTTTTGCTTTAAAAGTGATCGAATTATGTGGTTTTAATGCCTTTAGTTAATCTGCATGCAACAGTTGTAAAATTATCAACAATTTTAAAGTGGCGAATTAAGCCTAACGAACCGCCAATTTTTTTTTTTTTTTTTTTTTTTTTTTTTTTTTTTTTTTTACATTTGAAGCTCAGTGGAATAGTGAATTCAGTTCAGGAAAATGCGATAATGCCTTACATGTCGATTACAATAAAAGATGCATTCCCAATGTACAAACGGTTGGGGCTTCCACAATTCTATAACAAAGTCTGAATGACAACGTAAACCACAATCACATTTGGCACATTTGGCACCTCCAATGTCTATTTTCCGAATGGGACCAAAAGTAATCTTTCAGTTTTGTGCAACGAAAAATCTGCCTTTTCGCCGCTGGCCTAATTGCTTGTTTTTGTGTAGAAACTGTAATTTTAATTGGTGTAATTAACTGCATTTGGTGTTTTATGTTTTTCCGTATTTTGCAATTTTTAATGAAGATGTTTTGAGTTTTTGTGTATTTTTGATTGCCGCAAAGTGAGAACTGAATTCATTGAATGAGAAATATATCACTAATGAAATTCGAGGAAATAAGTTTCAATGAAATGCAGGAAACATTGTGTATACTTTAATAGGCCATAGAAGGAAGTCATGCGGTGTCCACACTAGATTTTTTTAAAATTTTAATAATTTGTGTCAAAAGAATTTGCGTCTACTGATAGTTCAGTTTCAAGTGGAAAATACTGATTTCTTAACAATTGCCAGAAGGATTTACGAATTTATGAATACACATTTATTATGAAATGAAAGATATATTCACAATTTTTTAAATCATTTTGGCTGCGCTTAATAAATACCACAGTTCCGGACAGCTTAATCATCGAGGCTAGTCAAGTGCTAAAAAATTAAATGTTGTTGTTTTAAACCCATAATATCCATAATACGAGTATTTCTATATTTTTTGCATAAAAAGCTGACATTAGGTTATTGTGAGCATTTAGAGAAATAATATGCTGACCATTTTAGGGACTTGAGTCTCTCTTGATTGTATAGTGCTTAGCAGAAGCTGGTTACTATCCCGTGAGCCTGGATGTGGGTTTGACTCCCACTGAAGGCTTGGTTTTTGTGCGGATCCTTTCCCCTTTCTCGTGGATGTAATATCAGTCTGCCTCTTTTGATGCAGGCAACTTGGTTCTAATTTTCTGTAATGAGATGGTTAAATTACGGTTGGATTCGGACATTCTAGACGAAGTACCTTGAAATGTCCGAAACGGTCTTTGGAGAACTGGAAAAAGTTAGGTACTTGATTATAGCAAATACAATGTGCAGCTAAAAATCACCAGACCAAACTTGAACAACCAAGGCTTGTATGTTGTGGTTTCGTGTGACCATGTTATAAAAAAAATGGCGCGAGTGTTTTAACACTGTAGAAAGGCTGTACCATCATTTCTTAAATCTATTTGAATGCGGCGTGATTTAGAACCCACAGATTCGGCCACTTGCGATCGAATGTGTCTCGAGTTGATGTGAGTTTCATTATCTGGAAGTAGTACCGTCATGGAAACAATCAGATCGATTTAGCAGGCTAAGGAAACTGGCAGAGTGGGCGGGAAAGTCTGCAACGTTGACAAACAAAATTATCAAACTGCTTTAGTGACAACAAAGAATGACTTGCAAATGACTGTGTCTCAGCTCGAGAACTATTGATGACACTTGAATTCGGCTGCTTGAGATGCCTTCGGAAGTTTGGTACTTTGAGCCGTGTTATGGGCTGCTTATGGGCTGCAGTCCAGATCTGAAGGGCATCTCTTTGGTGCACTGTATGGCCTTTAGTTATTTCGAAGCAGGTGATCACTCTTGCTGATACTGAACAGCATTTGGAATGCTGGTATTCCAGAAATCCCTGCCAAATGTGATTGTGGTTTACGTTGTCATTCAGACTTTGTGGAACTGTGGAAGCCCCAACTGTTTGTACACTGGGAATGCATCTTTTATTGTAATCGACATGTAAGGCATTATCGCATTTCCCTGTGTCTGCTATCGTCGTGTAAATGGTTAGCACGTCCAGACTGGAAGATCGGTGGTTAGAGTCCAAGTGAAAGCATAACTGATATTTCATGATTCCTAATACGAAATGTCAAAATAGTGTCTACAGTGTTACGAAATGTACAGGCGCGGTAAGACGGTTTCCCCGCAAAGCAGTTTTAGGGTTGCCATAAAATGGCAAAGGGGGAGCAGGGTTCCACATTTGGCGAGAAATCGTCCATTTGGCGACAAAATTGGCGATATCTCATGGACGGATGGAGAACTTTCTGGAACGAATTCTTACCAGTTTAGCCCAGAATGTTCCCGAACACAAGCCGAAAGCTATATAAATCCTGCTGGTCCGCAGTCAGTTAAGTGTGTCTCAGAGAGTATGCCTTGTCTAGCGAGCCGTGCGGAGTCGATCGAATTGACAGCCGGGCAACGAGTGCCGAGTGGGTCGTCGAGTGCACTGAAGGAGTCTCTTAGTGTATCGCGGTTAGTGCATCGTCGAGAGAATGTGTTGAGCTCCGGGAACAACTGAACCGAAGAGTCGGGAGCTGTGCTCGTGTGTCGTCGAGTGCATCGCGAATTGTAGCGTGGAAAGTCTCGAGAGTACGTGAAGTTCCGAGAACGACCAAGCAGAGTCGGGAGCTGTACTCCGGAAAGCAGAGTCGGGTGCTTTGCAGGAAGCTGTCTCCACCGTGATAGCCTGATAACCCGAAGGCTGTGTCGCTGATTGTTCCAGCGAGTGTTTATAGTAGATCTTCGACGACTGTAAAAGTGACTTGGAGCTGTCCTGACAATACTGGCTAATAAAGCGTGTTTCGATACTTCATCAAGTGTCGTCGTTATTCACTCCAAATCTACGAACCCCGTACGAACGTGAAGGAAGAAAATAACGTAACAACTGGTGTCAGCAGAAAAGAAGAAAAACATAACATTTGGTGTCAGAAGTGGGACAGAACGTAACAACAGTAATACCCGAACTAAAATGCCGTGGACGACATTTCATCACTTCGTATTTGATCTGTTAGGTCTCCTATCCTATTCCCGGTCACCTAGTAAGTGTGAGAGAATGCAAGCAATTAACCCATTTAGCACGTGTGCTTGCTCGATGATCTTTTTTGGCTGTGCAACCGATTAGTATGTCAGCTAGGATTTAGAAGATACGTGGCTTATACCTTGGCGAAGGCACATTTGATTCTTCCTACTTCCTGATTCGAAACCTCTAGTGATCTTTACAGGTAAATTGTTAAATACAATAAAATTGTTTCTGATTGAATTCACCAAAAAAGTGCCATGACATTTATTTTAAATCAGCCATGTTTAAAATTTAAAAATTTTAGACTTTGCAAATTACCGTATTTGTCAGCGTATAAGACGCACTTTTTCCCTTTGAAAATAGGTCTCGAAAACGGAGTGCGTCTTATACCTCGATACTGCGTCGTCGATGCTTATTGCGTCGATACATCGTTTGTGAATGGGTGAAAGCTTCATGGGATGCTGTGAAAACAGAGACAGTGATTAAATTATTTAAGAAGTGTTGATGGTCCAGACGACAATTTGTTGTATGAGGACTCAGATGCTGATTTACTAGAGGTTTCAAGTGACTCTTCTTTTAGCTCTGGAGATGAGTGTCTGGGTTTTGACGAAGAAGATTAAAAGGTTTTCTTTCCCAGATAGCTTGGGTATTTGCAGAAAGTATTACTTTGTATTTGTATACTTTATATTTAAAACATTGTAAATTTATTATAATGATCAATAATAAAGTTTATCTTTCAAAAATTTGCATAAAAAAGGAGATGCGTCTTATACGCTGGCAAAAATGGTAATTACATTAACCTCCATACCATGGTTAGGAAAAATGAATGAGTAAAGCATTCGCTAAAGAAATAAAGAAAGAAAACCGTTATGGACTGAAGAAATAAGCTTGATAAGAAATCCCCCAGGGACAAGAATTTGCTTATATAGCCCTTCTCAATGACGTGATGCTTTGCTACTAAATAGTCACCAGAGACAGCCAAAGATTGGCCATTTCACTGTCTAATTTCCGAATGCATTGTCCAGAATACACTTCGAAGGCAGATCAATATATCATCTGCAAAGATGAGAGTGATTAGATTAGGTAATTTGATCATGGCAAAGAACATGAGAACTACCTGTCTAAGAGAAGGATTGCCTTCGTAAAGTATTTTCTAAAGGATACGGACTCGTATTTACTTTCCACATGTCAAAGAGAGAAAAGGCATTAAAAATAAATACAAGCTTTGATCTGTATAGTGTTATAAAGCTTCAAACGAGCTTTAAAAACTGTACTTCAGATTCCAATATAACTTTCAATTTTTTCTTTGCATAAGCAGTTTTATTCATAACAATCAAAAATATTTTTAATATAGATCGGTATACTGAGAGAATATGAAAGAGAATTTTATAAATAAAAGGAATAATTTTTTTAAAAAAAATCTGAAAGATTTCATATTTTACATAACGCACAAAGGGCCTTTTGTTTAACGTTTTGTGTGTTACCTTTATTTAATAAATATCATGTTCTTCGCACTTAAAACATAAAATTCAGTTCAACAGCAATATAGCAAAACAATTTAAAATGATCTTATCTTTATAATTTCCGATACACAGTCTCGCGCGCTGAAGATAAAAATGTTTTTTTTTTCCCTTACAGTGCTCGCTTTGAAACTGAGTTTGTTAATGAAAAATTCGATAATTGTTACAAAATATGAAATCAATAATAAAGCAAATTCCAAATTAGGTCTTCCAGATGCCCATTTTCGCTGGAAGATTACGCTATTCAAATTTGGATGGCTCTAGGTACCGTTGTTTTATCACAATGCGAGAATCCCACATACATTCATCTAGATTCTTCATTATTTAATTTATTTAAATATAATACAGGGCTGTAATATTTGGAGGCAACAGTTTGAAAAGTGAATCAACGCAGAACGTGAACCGACGCAAAATGCCAAAACGAAATTAATAGCCCTTCGGAGCTAACGCTCCTTTGGGCTAATAATCTGAAATTATCTATATATTAAACCTGCATTTAATAAACATTGCTTACTTCCTCTGCTTATTTGAAATAACTCAGAACAATACAGAATTAAGATACCAGCCGTTGAAAATCAGTTTATGTAAATTTCAATGTAAGAAAAACTAGAATTAATTTTTTTAAATAAAAAAGCTTCGTCAGGCTAGTCATCCTTTGGCGAGATTTCTCTGTGTCTCACTGCTAGACGTCCTAATTCTTCGAAAGCAGTGAGCTAAGTTCCAGAGAAATGCAGTTTGAGAAAATGAACGGCAGACGATTTTCACGTGGGAAAAGTCCCAAGATTTTCTCTCCTCGTGTTTTCCCCCCTTTTTTCTTGTTATTACTCTCCGATTTGGCTTCTTTTTTCTCGTGGCGTTAATTTTTTGTTACACAACAATGATCAGCAGTCTGGGATACCACGATAACAGCAGCATCGTATCGAATAATGGACGAGACGAATCTGTCAAAGGATCATCTGATATGCACATTAAAAAGCAATAGCTGCACACGCAAATATATCTGCTACATGGTTTTAGAAGAAAGAACTTTCTCCCTCCCCCCATCGGCATATTTAGTTTCAAAACATCCGGTTCTGAGATTATAGTATTTCCGTTTTTATTCCATAATTCTCTCTAAGCATATAAAAGCCTTACATCACGCTAATATGGTAAAGAGAATGGAAATATTCGATAGACGAGGCTCTTAGTGTATGATTTAGCAACGTCTATAATTAACCGCACTGCAAATATATGAACATTTATTAAATGTTGTTAATTTTATATGCATGCAACTTGATTATCAGAAATACTATACAGACATATGCTGTTCGTACAGCTGCAGCTATGGATGAAACAGAGAGTTGCAAAATCTACAGATATAAATTTTACTTTTACATGTATGTTGTATAATATTGAGACTCATTGAATTTAATGTATATCAGTGAATTTAATGTTGCACTGAAAAAAATCTAGGGTTATCTTTATTCTTCAAGGAGTATTATCTCTTACACAAATAATACTTTTAGTTTTGAAGAATTAAAAATATGTGTTGTAGTTAAACTTCATTATAGTGATGTCTCCATATTGAAGTTGGAAATAAAATGTTAAAATATTTTTAACTTAGCCTCGCCATTAAGGTGTAGAGACATTAGGTTAATTGGAAAAGCCGGAGAGATGAAAAATGAGCAACCGCCTTCGCCGGGAATCGAACCACGAACCTCTGGAATACCGCCCCAGCGTGCAGAATCACTACACCACGAAGGCACGCTAGGAAGGCGGGAGAAATAACTTATACACTGCCTCTTTTAAACCGCGATTGGGGTTTTTTAGGTTACCCTATCGCCAAATCCTGGGTGTGCAGAGTCATCATCCACAACCCTTTTTAGTTCGGGCGTCACTGTAGAAACATTAGGTATTTTTTGGAAGCAGGCAAGATGAAAAATTAGCAACGCCTTCTCCGAGAATCGAACCGCAGACCTCTGGAATACCGGCCCAGCGCGCAGAACCACTACACCAAGAAGGTGGGAGAAATACCTTATAAAGGTGCCGAAGCCTTTATCCAAATGGCCACAGTTCTTATAAAGACAGTCAACTTCACGAATATGTCCCGATAAAAGGATGCCCGCATTCTAATTAGTGTCAGCTTTTAGTCTTTAAGCTACCTAGTTGTACCGAAAGTTTTCCGCCAAAAATGTTTTTAATAAAGTTACGGAAAAATACATAAAAGTATTACTTTAGAGCGCGTAGTAGTCACCACCCAAATCTACGATTCTCTGAAAACGTTTTGGTAGTTTTCAAAACCTTCGGCCCAGAAAGCTGGTAGGCACGAGTCCAAAAACAGATCGACCTCATTTCGGACGTCCTGTGCAGAATAGAAGATACCACCAGCGAGATGTAGCTGCAGGTGGGAAAGTCAAAAGGAGCGATGTCGGGGCTATATGGTAGGTGTGGCAAAAGATCCCATTCGAGTCCGTACAGAGTTCAACCGGTGAATGCAGACACACGTGGTCTTGCATTATCTTGATGGAACATTAATTGTTTGCGCCGGAACTCAGTTCGGCGTTTGTTATTATCAGCAGGGTCAGAACGGACTAGCATCTCGCAGTACACCTTACTGTCGAGGACCTGTTTACCTTTTTCTAAATACCCTTTACTGATAATACCACGGCAATTCCACTAGACACAAAGCATGATCTTTTTGTTAGTCAAATTGCACTTTGCGACGCTGCCGACGGGCTCACCGGTTGCAGACCAATCCTCTTTTCGGCCTGTGTTGTTGAAGTAAACCCATTTTTCCTCAAGTGACGATCTAGTATAGAATTTTGTTCTTGCGTTGATATTTGAGCAGATTTGTGCAGGCCCCGGACACATCAGTCCTTATCTGCTTGTGTCAGCTCATGTGGCACTTAGCAATTGAATTTGTACGTCAAGTTTATGTGATGCATAACGCAACTAACGGACATGGCACTAACGTCTAAGTCCTTAGTAAGCTCTCGAGTGGTTGCATATGGATCTCCTTCTACAAGTTCTCGCACGCGGTCCTCATCAACATCAGTAGGCCGACCAGAGAGCTCTGCTTCTTAAATGTCACACTCCTTGTTTTTGAACATTCGGTACCAAGCCTTCACAGTGTCATATGATACAATATTAGTACCTGAAGCTGTACATATGATTTGGTGATGTTCTGTTGCTGACTTTTTCCAACCGAAGTAAATGATTTTTCTAATATAGTAGCGTGATAGTTCCAACGATATTTTTTTACAAATTTAACAACACAGTGTTCTAAAGCGATCCTCTTTCTTTCAAATGCCCAAAAATGGTTTGACAAAATATGATTAAAGACGTCAACGCGAACTGTTTGCGCAGAGGATATTTGCGGTGACTGGAAACTTTCGTTAAAAATCCGATATATAAGGATGATGCACAGCTATGAAAGTTAATTTTTAATTTTCTGCTCTGAGTCAATAAGGCAAACGAAAATTCTAATGAAGACTAATTTTTATTCCTGACGGTTAATTTTTTCAAGTTCAAAACTGTTCTTTATAAGGGTGCAAGCGTCTTTCTGCCGGAGCAGCCTTACAAATTTCCTATTTCGGAGACAAGATTACCTCAGTTTCAAAACGTTCTTCTGCAATTCAACGTGCAAAAATGGTATTTCAGTGATAATTTGACAATCTATTTCAGAAAACTTCCTTGTCTTCTCTAAGCCGTAATTACGGTAAAGTTAATGGAAAAATTTTAATTTAACTATAAGGAAACCAGTTCATTATCGTATTAACTTAGAAGTCAAACAACAAAAATCAGTGTTATATTTGCAAATTTTCACAGGACTAGTTTCGATGGTTTTACCGAACCATCATCCTCAGCTGCCAAAGCGCAAATGAACGAGTTAAGATATAGTGATTAGATAAGATAAGAATGCTTGGACATGAGATAAGCTACTGGCGCCATCTATTGATGAAACGAAAACATAATTTCTTTAAAGGCTGAAGGCAAAGATGGATTGGAACTAGGGTCGTTAACTAGAACAGAAAGACTTTTTTGAATGTGAAACGCCTCTAGAAAATCTAATTCACTAATGGCAGATGCTTTTTGAATAATTTTGACTGCAGGAAAGTTGAAAGTGTCATTTTCAGACCAACAATGTTGGGTAATAGAGGATTTCTGCGTTTCCTTACTTTTAACATATGCCTCATGTTCCTTAACGCGAAATTTTAAGGTTCTCTTAGTTTGACCAATGTAAATTAAACCATACTGGCAAGGAATCCAGTAAATATCCCAAGAATTCATATCCGGAATGGGGACTTTGAGTATGGATTTCAGAATTTTTTTGATAGGAGAATAAACGACCCGAAAGTTAAATTTCTATGAAATACGTGCAATTTTATAGTTAATTGATGGAAAGATTTGGCAGCTGAGGATGATGGCTGGGTAAAACTATCGGACTTAGTCCTGTAAAAATTTGAAAATATAACGCTGATTTTTGTTGTTTGACTTCTAAATTAATACTTGTTCGGCGTGTTATTTTATCTTAGTTCATTATCTTCTTGAAATGTGTTCATTATCGAAAATGAAGTAAATTTTTTTTCATCGGAGCCCGTCAACTTACACATATATAAATAGTGCTTATAAATACATTTTGACTGATTTTAAAAGATGCAGAAAAGGCAGTAAAATAAAATGGAAGTAAAAGTAATATATACTTCATCGAGAAATATAACGCTGATTCTCTCTGCAGAGATTGCTGCAGAGATTTTCGGAGTCAAAATGTCATTGATTTTGATGCCCTACATCAGTGTTTTAATAAGGCAAATAAAAAATTCTTTCAAGGTTTTTCATTTTTGTGAAATTCTCAAGCTGTGTGACTTTGAATCAACTTTGAGACTGATAAATGCATCTCATGACTGCAGAAATCTGTCCTGATAAGATCTTGGCTACTTCATCTTTTGACTACATATTGGTTATTCACACATGATCGATGTACGAGGCGCCGCCCAACGGAAGAAATGTTCTCGAAATATTTCATCACTTTGTGAAACCGGTGCAGTGATTAAAAATTTAATCATTTTCCCCAATTAAAATATTTTTGAAATTTCGACAACTTTCTATTTAATTATTTAAGGGGGAAATTTCGTTTTCTTTATTGCTTCCATAAGATTTATCAGGATAGCTATTACTTTATTCGTAGAAGAGAAATTGAAGCTACAAATGAATTTTTTGATAACATAAAAGAATCTTCAAGGCTTTTCTTTCCAAATGAATTCCAGATGGATTGATCAGCCATTTTACCATGCTTTCCTTTAGATTTATACATGGTACGAGACTTTTTTTCCTAAATTCTCTCTGGTTTTTGTAATACAAAATCCCCATACACCGCAAATGTGCAACACGAGGCTTACTAAAGTTAATTAAATACTAAATATATTAACAAAACCAACAACAACAACACCAAAAAAGACAAGTCTGAAACCTTTCAGATTTTATATTACGCCCAAAGGGGCGGTTTTTTTTAAACGTTTTTTGTTTTACTTTTATTTATTAACTATCATGTTCTTCGCACGTTAACTATAAAATTCAATTCAACAGCACTATCGCAAAATAATATTAAAATGAGCCTATCTTTAGAATTTTTGTTACACAGTCTCCCGCTGGAGATAATTTTTTTCTCCCTCGTACAGTGTTGCCATTCTTCGCTTTGAAATCATTGAGTTTGGCTAAATGGCTAGAACACTCAACGCCGCTAACGCAAATCGCTAATTATAACAGCACAACGTGGTGGCGCTTAAGCGTGGCGAATAGGCAGATGCGCTCTAAAACTAACTTTCGAAACTCTAGCTTAAATAGCCCTTCTTTCTGCCTTAATCTGAAAAAATTCGTGCTATCTTATTTACCTTCTGGCATAAAATGCATCGGTGAAAAGAGGGTAATAATAAAAGTCTTTCAACTTAAAACCAACTATTAGTTAAAAATAAATACATAAACCTCAGAACATACAGGAAAATAAATTGGTGTGGATTTTTTTTTATTACTGTTCATCAAAAAGCAACATTTTATAACTGAAGTATGACTTCAAAAAATTAGTTTTGCATTTTTAGCTTCATACACTGGTTATCATAAATTAAGGAAAAATCACAAAAATAGCGATAACTCCCTCAAAAATAAGCCAAACCGTGTAAAATTTGAATATGTTGCCAAGTAAGAGTAGCTGAGTAAAACTCCAATATGCAAATTAGTGACGCTGCACTCGGAATAAGTCATCTGCGAGGAGCATAAAAGTCCACGTTTGAGAGCAAGCTCACATATTTCACTGTGATAGTGACATCAGAAATCTGAGATAGCCAATTCGTAACAATGACCTCCAGGCATCATTTGCCTGCAGAACTACGACGGAGAGCCATTGGGAGACTAGAGGCAGGGTAAAGTCAAACAGAAGTGGCTAGATGGCTAAATGTGAGTCCTTCTGTGGTTCATAGATTTTGGAGGCGATTTCAAACCACAGATTCGGCCTCTAGGAGGTTCAGCCAAGAACGGCCAACTGCTACGACGAGCGCTGATGACGGATATTTGACATTATATGCACGCAGGAATAGAACCGCTATTCCGACTCTTCTTAGACGCTCCCTTGCTGTAGCCACCGGAAGGTTGGTGTCAATGTCAACTGTGCGTAGAAGGCTTCACGAAGGTGGTCTGTATGCGAGACGACCAGGCATTTGCGTGCCGCTCGCGTCACGCCATAGGAGGGACCGTTTGCAGTAGGCACGACAACATGTCCACTTGGACGCTTGATCAGTGGAGGGCTGTTCTCTTTACGGATGAGTCCAGGTTTAGTCTAGAAAGCGATAGTAGGCGTTATTTGATATGGAGAGAACCTAGAACCCGTTATCATCCTTCAAACATCCGTTAAAGAGATGCATACGGAAGAGGCAGTGTTTGTGTTTGGGGTGGCATCTCTTTGGGTGGACGCACAGACCTCCATGTCTTTCCAACGGAAACCGTGAATGCTCCGGTTTATAGAGATGACATCCTTGATGCTTATGTGCGCCCATGTGCAGGAACAATAGGTGATGCTTTCCTGTTACAGGACGATAACTCAAGACCACACAGGGCTCACATCGTAGATGATTATCTTCAACAGGAAACAATTATGCGCATGGAGTTGCCAGCTTGATCCCCAGAACTGAATCCTATCGAGCACGTTTGAGATTATTTAGAGACGTCTAGCTGCTATCAGTCTGCCCCCTCAGACCCTTGCCGCGCTTGCAACAGCTTTGCAAGAGCAATGGCTCTCGTTTCCTATGGAACTGATAGACCGCATAATTGAAAGCATCACGCATCACTGTATGTGCTGTATTGCTTCTAGAGGCGACCATATTCCATATTGAAGATACTTTTCCTAAAGCAAACTGATACCTTCGATTTGTTCATTTTATACGTGCTAATTTCTGTACAACCATAATTGTCTGGTAATTTATTTTTATATTATTTGATACCTTACTATTTGTATATTGTGGGTAAGTTTCATAAAATTCTACATGTAACTTTTTCAGTAATCGTGATTTTTGTGATTTTTACATAATTTAGGATAACCAGTGTAATTAAGAATTATTTTCTTCAGAATTATTTTCTAAGAATTATTTTACGCCATATATTATTCAAGAAAAAAAATCATAGAATGTTTATTTAATTTAACAAAATTTAGAATTCTCAATGCAGTATTAAGCGGGGGGAGGTACACTTTTATATTTTTGAAACTTTCTTTTTTCAGTTTTCCTTGTAAGTTAGCTAGCAAAAATGTTTTTTGTCAGTTTATTATTAGCGTTTTGTGTGTTGACTTTATTTTTTAAATATCGCTAATCGTACTTACGCCGCATAAAATTCGATTCAACAGCAAAGTCACTAGATATTTAAAAACAACACATCTTTAGAATTTCCGATAGACAGTCGTGCCCGCTGGAGATAAAAATGTTTTATTCCGTACAGTGTTGCTACTCGCTTTCAGATCGTTGAGCCTCTTAATGAAAAATTCGTTAAAGTTTTTTAAAATATGAAGTAGATGACAAAACAAATCCGAAATTCAAAATTCGGGTTTCCGGGTGAACATGTTCGGGTAGAAAACAACGTTATTCAAAATTTAATGGCTCTAGGTACCCTCGTTTTTCACAATGTGAGAAACATGCATACATTCATGCGGATTTTTCATTATTTAATTTCTTTGAAAATGATACAGACAATAATATTTGCCGGCAATAATTTGAAAAGTGATACGCCGTTTTTGTGATTTAACGCAAAATCGCATTTCTAGACTAATAGCCCATTAATAATACGAGCTGACAGTATTTGGTGACAGCAATATGAAAAGTGATACGCCGTTAATAGTGATTCAACGTAAAATCCCGTTTCTAGACTATAATAATACGGGCCGATAGTATTTGGTGACAATAATTTGAAAAGCGTTATGCTCTTAATAGTGATTCAACGCAAAATTCGGTTTGGGCTAAAAATTAGAAAGATTCCTGTGTATATGTTTCTAATGACAAAAAAACTGTGATGTTGGAATAATTTCTGTTTAAATTTAATGGTAGTTGAAGTAAAATTTATGAATGAGAATAAACTTGAATTGAAAAACGTTCTTTAAATAAAATCAGAAACAGCGGATGGTTACTAGACAACCAAATAAAAAGGAAAAATGCGGTATGATCTCTTAAAGAAAAGAAACCTCGAGCTGACTCAACGAACCTGGAAAATCCATCTACTCCCGCAGGTACTTTTATTATAAGGATATCGTAAACCTGTCATGCGTACTCAAGAATGTATACTTGAAGAAATTAAATAGAATAAAAATTGCAAATGTGTGGTAAGAAGATGAGAATCCTTAACAATTCCGTGCGAGTCTCAACAAAAGGAATATAAACCAAAAAGTAAAAACAGAAAAAAAGTGCCATAATTTTCCAGAATACGGCACAAAAAGCATGTAAAATATTTATTATGCTTTGACTCTTAAAGATATGCACATAAATCTCAAGTGCATTGAAAAATAGGGGTTGTAGTTTTTTTTTTTTTTTTTTTTTTTTTTTTTTTGGTGAGATCGTGTCTGAGAGAATTGATTAACGCTTGTTTTTTATGTCTGCACTCAATTTTTTTACATTGTGTGTATTCTGTTTCGGAAAGATAAAAATGATTGAAACCAAATTTCTTCTCCGAAACTTTTTTTTTGGGGGGGATAACAAAAAAAAAAAAAAAAAAAAAAAAAAAAAATGAAATATTTTTCGAATATTTCATTTTATAAGCTACGCAGGTTTTTCCCACTTGACTGAAGTCTTCGTTTTATATTTGTATAACTTGTAAAATGAGAGTTTACTTATTATCCACCACTACCGTCTCAAATTTCGAAATATTTTCCGACTATCATGCACTTTTTCTTTATTTATATATCTCTTTTCCTTGTGCATATAAATGTAAGAAAAATAAAGAATATGTGAAGATTAAATTAGCAACTTAAATTTCCCTTCTCAATTCTAAAAATAGTAACCTCTCTCTGCAGTGTGTCACTTCTAAATTAATCTATGTTATATGACTCTTATATAATTCTGGTGATCTAAATGGAACTAAAACTCAAGCAGCCAATAGTAATTTTATAATATTAACTATCCAATCAAAATGCATTGAGAACCAAAACTAATTCAGTCTGAATTAAGATTTCACCCCTGACTTGCTTCCAACTAACTTGCTTCCAACGCTTTGGCCTAGCTGGACTGCTGTCTGTTTGCTGCTTCCTTCTTGCTGCAAAGTTATCAAAAATGTAAACCTTTTGGAATAGTCGCAATTAATGCGCCATCTTGATTGTGGCCACAAACGTCAACTGGAAAATAAAAATGGAATTAAAACTGCCTCGACTGCCATGTTTCTTAGATATTACCAAGTCAACATATTAGCCTACTACGCAATCAAAATGCTTCCTCTTCAATATGGATCTACGAACCCATCAACAGTGTTCCGTCTTTTCCTTGCGTTTATTTCATATACATATACGTATGATGCTTCTGCACAAATTTAGGAGCTAAGGTATTTTAAACAGAAAAAAAACCTTCTAAATAAATAGCAGTTTATTGGTTGGTAATTTAATTATGGTGTAGTAAAGGTTGTAATGAAATGGCTCATGCTATACGAAGGGAAAACAACGTAAACTTCATGCTTCCAATTCATTCGCCATCAAGACTATGTTCTAGATTTATAGTTAAAAAAGTAAACCTTAAGGAAAGAAAGAACGATTAGCTATTACTACTTCTTGTTTTAATCGTTAAAAATATTTTTGCATATTTTCTTCCTTTACGTTCATACGGGTCGTGAATACGGAGTGAATAACGACGACACTTGATGAAGAATCAAAACACACTTTATTGAATTTAAGACAGCTCCAAAAACACTTTTACAGTCGTCGAAGAATTACTACAAAGACGCTGAAACAATCAGAGACACAGCCAAGTGTGTCTATCACGCTATAACGGTGAAGACAACTTCACGGCAAAGGACTAGCGTATAGCTCCCGACTCTGCTCGGTCGTTCTTGGAACTCTACGTACTCTCGAGACACTCTACGCAACAACTCGCTATGCACTCGACGATACACTGGAATACAGCTTCCGACTCGGTTCAATCGTTCCCGGAGCTCATCGCACTCTAAGATGAAACTCGACAATGCACTAAACTCTCTCGATGCACTCGACGACCAACTCGGCACTAGACTTCAAAAAACACTTGCGCACTCACTGACTGACTATCAACTCGCTAGACGAGACACTGACTCTCCGCGTACCAGCAGGGTTTATATAGCTTTTGGCTTGTGTTCGAGAGCATTCTGGGCTAAACCGGTAAAAATTCGTTCCAGAAGGTTCTCCATCCGTCTATGTCATATTTCCAATTTTGTCTCCAAATGTCGACAAATGGGTGATTTCTCGCCAAATGTGGCAGCCCTGCCTTCCCATCCCATTTTCTGGCAACCCTTAACCTGCTTTGCGGGTAAGCTATCTTACCACATCTGGACATTTCGCAACAATGTGCTATTAGGAGCAGGAATCTCGCGGCTTTGCATTAACACAAATCATTTACTACCGTTCTTGAAGTTGTACTGCTGGCTTAGAAGCACCTCATATAACAACGATGCTTAAGATGGAGTAAAGCAGAGCTTGTAGACAATGGGCTTTGCAACATAAAGTTTGCAGGCTGATAAATAGAAATCTGTTATGATCACAAATGACAAATAAAGTATAAGCTATCATCTCACGCGAGAAAAGACTGTACAATAATAACCTATCCTATTTAAGAACGGGCTGAAGACAGTTGCGTAATACAGATCACTAAGTAAATTTCATAGATAAAGTGGCAGTCTAGCTAATGATCGGTAGATAATTTCTTCAAACTACATTTAAGAGGCTGCGTGAACTTAAATCCTTTTTCTTGAGTGTGTTTTGGAATGACATTCTCACTATTATTAACGCAATACGTTAACTATGCCGCACAACCAGCATAGTGGTTAGTGACTGTAACTACCGTACCGAAGGACCTGGGTTCGAATCTTGGAGCAGGCATGGATGTTTGTCAAAATGTAATGTATGTGCGGCATAGGGGTTTTCTAAATATGCTGCGAGCCGAAATTCCTGTCGAGACGTTGATGGTAGGAACTCTAGAGAAGGGTGAGAGATACTCGGACCCATCCCCCGGAGTACTCTTTCCCAAAATTGGGGGGGGGGCGAAACTAAATTTAAGTCGGCCTATCGGTACTAAAGGCTCTTGCCAATGGCAGGGGGATTGACTCCTTGCCACAATGAATGTCTTGGGCTTGTGCTGACGTTTGTCACACAAATGAAATTGTAACAAAAACAAACGTCAATTATTGTAGAACATAAATACGAACAGATGTTAAGGCCATGTTATTAAATACACAGCCACTAGTTATAGCTGGCAAAAGGACGCTTGAAGTGGGACTACTAGAAGGCATTTTAATTTAATTTTAATTAATTAAGAGGGGAAAAAAAGAAAATTACCTGTGGGTTAACCACTAGGAGCAGTGAATCTGTAGTTACAAGTGTCTAATGGGCACTGATGCCTTTCGGATTAATATTAAATTAAAAAAATAGCTAAATTTACTACTGCTTTCCACACCGATTAACTGTGAGTTAACTGCCCAGTGACCGTAACTAGTCACACCAGCGTGAACAACATGAGAGCTCTGGGTTGATAGTCAAAACTAGTCAACCATATATTCACTGATGTGAGGCGGTGCAGTTAATTTAAACAGATTAAAAAATTTTAATTAACTTGACGACCACCTGTTTGTGAAAATATAATATACAATCATATCCAAAAACGAAATCCTGTTGGCTTTCGAAACCAATGAATCAAAGGAAACACAATTTTATACAGCCAAAAAATCCGATGCTTCTTTTACACTGCATTAACATTCCTTTATCCAGATCGCAGATAGTACAGACGAAATAGCATGCGAATTTGCAATCTTCCAATGAACTTATAACGTCTGGTGCGCTTTACAGTCATTTAATTGTGTTCAAACTCTTGGTAGACGTTATACGAATTATCTTCAAGTCTAAAATAAAAGCTGAAACTTGAGAACGGTGTAAAAGAACATCTTGTTTAAGCTTTTTCTCTAACACGTAAATGTATGCTATCTGAGCTTTGTTCAAGGTCAACAGCCACTCATCTTCGATGTGTTGTATGAGGTGAATTCTTATTCATCGTTTCTTAAAAGATGTCTTGAATATGAGCATGCCATTTTAAACGATAAATCTGAAGAATATTTTAAGAGAAAATTATCGGAGTTTAAAAATAGTAAACAAGTAATGGAAGGTTTTCACTACTTCAAGTTAAAAAGCCCTGGAAGCTAATTACCTAGTAAGTTTAAAAAAATGCCAAGACTCTTTACCATTGCAGAAAGCCTTATATTACCAGCAGCTAAAGATATCACAACATATTCAACGAAAAGTGTCTAATGAGCTTTTGTTCAAATGTACCTGAAATTTTATCTCGTGAAGCAAAAGAACAATTGATAGAAATTTCCTGTAATCGAATTCTAATTGAAGGTTTCAAAAAAATAACACACATGTTAACTTTTGACTGAACCGAAAAAGTTAAAACTGAGATAAGACCAGAGGTAAAGAAAGTGATCCTCTTAAGCAGGTCCGAATTTCACGCTAAATTTTAGAATTAAGGTATTACAACTTAAATTTTAATAATTAAAATGTTAACCAATTTTTAATCTAGCATTTTTTATGTGTACATATTTAATACTGTTGCGTGCGTAAGTGTTCACAATAGATTGAATGCACAAGTCCGATTATAGGTTAATAAAAATTAATTTTTTTATCAAAAGAAATTTTGCAGAACTTAGAATTTTCGACAGATATATTCGTACAAATGTTCCCAGTATCCCACAGTATAATCAGTAGTTACACTTCAAACTACTAAGAACGTTAAACACAACGCAATGAAAAGCGCATCTAAAGAGAAACTAACTCGAATATCTCAATTCACGCGGAATTAAACAACTCGCAAAAACAATATCTAAGCAACTGAACAACTGAACTCAGATGCTCTCTCTCCGGGCTTTTATAGTTTCCAACCAGCCACCGAGGCATTTCTAGATTCTGCTTCTGGAAATTACTGGAAAGCAATACGAAAGTGGAACTACGGTTACAATTAACAAAATGGTCAATTACATTTATTCAGTTTCAATACGTATTACGGTGATAAGAGATCGGGCTAACATGTCGCCAAATTTAACTACTTTTTGCCAAATGGTCGCCAAATTTACTTTTGCAAAATGAGTCACCAAAACCATTGTCAGCTTGGCGATATCTCGCCAAATTACCGAGCTACCCATTTACACAACGTTTTAAATGTACTTCCCGTATATTTTTACTTTTTCGACATAGCTTTCTCTTAAAATTTGTCTCGCGCTACATTACACAGAAAAATACAACAATTTTATTTATAATTCTACTAAAATTACCTATCTAAGTACAAAATTCGTAACAATACAAATAGTCAATAGGTTATGGGTCGCGAGAGAGTTCTAGTAATTTCTTTGCTTCTTGAGATTTCTGGAAAGAAAAAGAGTAAAATTAACTAAATACAGTAGTCAATTATATTTATTCGAATTAAACATAAATTACCGAGATAAACTTTTATTCAATGTTATATGCACGTGATCTTGTATTTTTAGAAAGTTGTGGCCAAAGATCTTTAAATAGAGGCGATTCAGTCCCGGTTTATATACCAGGGAACAGGCTAGCTGCATGGATATTTTAGCAGATTTCTCAACATTGAACGTGAATGTGATCCAGTTCTTCACAGATAGACTTCGAGAAAGGCATCTTTTCCATTAGGCAGATAACTTTAATATGCATTGCTCTGGTGAAATAACTAAATCCAATCGTCTAAAAAATTCTCTACGAAAGTAAATCTTCATTTAAACAGGCAGCCACGCAAGCTTCATTTTAATAAGTTGTTGCTAATGCTCATTTGTCTCACCTAAAGTCAGCCAAAGCCCACAAAAAATCTCGTGGCAAGGAGCGCAAGTTTACGCCTGTCGCTGACAACAGCCTTGAGCACCTTACACATGTTTCCGCTACGTGGGACTGGACGTTGAAAGGGACATTTCTCAGAACCCGCATATTTCCACGAAACCTACGTAGCTAGGTTACCAGTTTTACTTACTAAACAGACTTGAATCTTTGAAGTCTGTTTAGTTTACACTGATTCAACAGTAATCGATTATCGCTCAGACTGGGATCACGTGATCTTTCAGAAGCAGAACTTTCATCTGATTGGTTGATCTTTACCCGAGACAGAGCTGCAGACGAAAAATTTGTGGCGAAGTTTCAAAATATCCCGCGTAGCCGGTACATCGTTTCCGTAGCTAGGCGGGACTTCGCTTTTAGAAGAGCTGTTCTTTCTAGGAATCCTCGCGTTTAACCCTTTGTGGCACAGTGTGTCCGGTCTGGACACAACTAAAAATTTCCTTCTGTACGCACAGAAAAGTTGAATGAAAAAGGATTTATAAGTTACTATCGGTTACTCTGAACGTCCTTTATTTATAGAAGATAGCAGCTCAACACAAACCAGTCCATATATATTTTAGCCATGTTTAGTTTTTTAAGACCCTCATTTTTCAAAGAAATCTTCCAGATATTTTTACGGTATAAAAGGCATTGTTTGAAAAGAAATTTCTATGTTTTTTTTTTGGCTGTATGCTAATCTCCTTATTCTATATTAGTTTTAAATTTTTACCTTGAAAATTTTGCCAAAAATCAAACAACGAACCCTAGGTGTGCCCAGACAGCGTTCACCGGTAATCTAGGACAACTCAGAGTCTGTATTCTTTGTTTCTCCGCATCTCATCGGTCAGTTCATTGACAGCAATGCTCGTTTCAGCACTCTTTTCGAAGCTCTATTCAATCGGTGTGCCACTTTGGGCACACCCACAGAATTGAAACGATAAGTGCTATCTTCATAAAATTTTACTTGTGTACTCCTCTAGGCCTAATTAGATTGCCTACCTTTTCTTTTTATCATCAAAACTCCGACTTTAAAAGGTAGCGTGCCGGAAAGGGTTAAACCACTGCTACGAGAATATCATTTCTCAGAAAAGTCTCGTCTAGCAGGGGCCGTCGTTAGATGTGGTAACCTCTTTACAGGTGACCTTACAGGTGCGATTTAGCTCAGTTCCGCCCTCTGTTTTGATGCTGAGAAACCCGGGGGGCACAGATACGAGGGTCTCCTACCTCTTTCAACCTACCACTAACTTCTCGAGAAGACTTTCGGCTCCCTGCACATTTAGAGTGCCCCTATGCCGCACGGACACTATACGTTTACAAACATCGATTTCTTCCCCGAGATTCGGACCTGAGCGCTTCGGCACGGCAGTCAGCGACGCTGGATTTTATTCCTCTTATTTGAAACATACTCACATCTTTGTATCCCCAGTGCAATATTGCATGGGTAAGTAACAAATACGTTTCTTGCTATTATGCAAATTTGAGCTCTAGAGACACAAGTCTGCGTTTTTGTATGCTCTCAAGCTTAATCTTAGTGCAATGTTCTCTTTTTTAATAAGCTCAGCTGGATTTCGCAAGGACAGGTGACAGGAGAATGCAGGGCCAGTACCCGCACCTATCTAGAACAACACAAGCATCGGGAATTTCGCAAAGACAGTGTTTTTTTGCTTTATGAATTTGTGCGCATTGTTTCGCTTTCGTTTCACCTATACCGGCTTGTATATACAGGTTCAGTTTTCGGCCACCTGCTGCTTACCGGGACTTTTCTTGTTTCCAATGGCTTCTGGTACATATTCCTTTCTGCATTATGCAGTAAGACTTATTCGTTATCCTCGTTTTCAAGTGCCTCATTTTCATAATCTCCCTATCTAAAGAGACCCAAAAGAGATAGGAATTTCACAAGGAAGGTTTATCCCAAATATGGATTTCAATTAATTACCTTAGAAAATCCCAGGGCTACCCAGCTAATTCTGTATAAATGTCAAGATGAATGGCAAAAGTTCATTTTTGCATATAATATATGTCAACGATTTCTGAGATCACGTTAATAAAATCGAGGGTTGATTTAAATTGTTGAATCTGGATTTGGATTGAATTTATTGAATTACGGCAAAACACGCTAGGACTATCTAGCTATGTGAAAGGATGCTTTCATGGAAAACTTTCTAAAATTTTTTGATCTAAACCTGCAATAAAATATTTCATTTTTGTATACTTACCGTATATTCCGACATATAACGCGCACTGGTAATTTCAAGCTACGTTTTAAAAAATTTTTAGGTGTATTCGAAGTATAACGTGCATTCTTTTCGTTATGAAGAAAACTGAAAGATACATAGGCGATTCTGTTATCTTTTGAAGTCATTAATTCAAAGATTTTTCGCAGGCTTTAAGCGATAAGGAGAACAATATGTGTAGGGAGGAACTCTAAAGAGGGTGGGTTGTATTCAATGCAGTTCTGCACAAGAATGTTATTCTAGGGTTTCGAGGAAAATAATTTGAGATGCGAATGTGGTTCCTACTGGAATTAATTCGCGGAATCGGGCGTCAGAGGTTTTTTCTCTTTCTGTAGTCATCTAAAGCCGTGGTTTGAAGTGAACATTGAAGGCTTTAGTAAATCCCATTTGCTTTACCTGAAATGCTGTTGATCTAGGTATGACCTTTTAGTAGTAAGTATGACTCCTGCCAAATGAAATAAACACAGTGCTGGTTTCAAATACAATTCATTCAATTCGCAAAAGAAAACGGAAATCGGGCTGCAACAGGAGTATTTGGTATTGGTGAAAGCTTCATACTTGAGTAGAAGAATTGTAATATCACAATAATTAATATAATAAAGAATGAATATGCTTTACAGAAAGGACTAACGAAATGACCTATCGTAGAATAAAGTGTTGCGAACTGGGTGGTAGGAAATCCACAGAGTCGCCAGTAACAGCATTTAGGTACATTTAGAATTAATTTACATGTAGAAATAAAATATTTGTATGCCATTCTTCTCCTTATTTTTAATCTATCATTTTCATGTCCAGCGTATCACACGCACCCGTAAATTTCGATCTCATTTTTTTTGTATTAAAAATTAACGTTATACATCAATATACGTCACATATTTGTGTGAATTTGCCTTTGATAATATGTGTGAATTTGCCTTTGATAATATAATTATAATTTCGTAGCATTGCTATGGTGTGAGCATGAACTCTGGCGTAAAGATACAGAGGGGGGGGGGGAATTGAAGAGCGTATAAAGAAGGAGTGAACATAACACAGGCATAGGATCAAGTGATCACGTGTTGGATAATTTGAGGTCGCTATTTGGCGAGATTTTCCTTCAACGCGGTTTGAAAAGATATTTTTTTCAACACTAATATAGGAGTATCAAAATCTAAGTTAATGCTATTATAACAACCCGTGTTTTCCTGTGCTCTTTTTTCTTAGTCGCTACTGAGGTAAACGCTTCGTCGATTTCTCTCACAGCAGTTCCCTCAGGTATTTTCTCCACTTTTTTATCTATTACTTGGATTCTATGTTTGGAAGGGGGATAGCAGAAAAGATCACCCACTTGAACCATTCTTGCCTCCCCTGCAAACACCCCCCTTCTCTTTTCTCCGGATTGCCGGCTTTCTCCTATCACTTCATTTAGGTTTTGTTGGACGTATAGTTTTTGGTTGACTCACTTTTACTTTCTGCACGAATCCAAGGTCAGTAAATTTCATCAACTGTGACCTTTACGGTACTTTAATCCTGGTGAGGAAGTTCTTGAGGGGATGCGCTGGAGAGATTGACTGACTGACCACGTGAGTAAGTTTGGAAATGGCGATCACGCGTACTGCCGAGGGCCGCATTCATTGAACGTGTGCAAGAGTGAACAACACGGTGTTCACCAGCCCCTCATGCGTAGCAAAGAAGTATTCGAGCTATCTTTAGCAGTTCCCTACCTGATATGCATTGTGGGAAAACCCTGAATTAAATACATACGTAAATTTCTGAGAGGACACCTTCAGAATGATGCCGTCATCTTTATGCAAGTTTTCTGAGGTTTGAATGGACAGAAAAAGGCCTTGACATAAAGGTGCTGGCGCTCTTTATGCAAAACATTTTAACTTGAAAAAGCAACCTTTATAAATGTTTGGGCCACCGTTATACAACAAGCAGAATTTATATACGGATTCGAGTACTTTTATATAAATCGACCCCAGTTCGAAAAGATAGAAACCTTCGTAAGGTTGCCCTGACATAAATGTGCCGCCATAATCCACAAGCGAAATATCAGTAACTTATCATGAGATCTCTGAAACTATATATCCGATCGACTTGAAATTTTGCATTACTCATTCCACGATGTAGACGCGCACTATAACCTTTTATTTTTATCTTCCCCTTCCCCAAGATATAAAACCTTTATAAATTATAAATCGTATACTAATGTGAATTACTTCATATCAAATGTTCAAAAGAGAGAAATACTATATCAAGTGCCGCTCTCGGTACATTTTCTACCGAAAATAATTTGCTTGGATATGTAGGTTAAAAAACGCGCGATAGCTATCGGCCTAAGGAGAGGGATGCATTCGTGGAGGACCTTTTAATGGAATTAAGTCGAATTCACGATACACATGGCGAAAATCACAAAAACATTCATTTAGCCAGCCCGTTCGCCAGGATTTGAACTCGGATCGATCAGTATTCGGTGATTTTAACGCTCGGCCTCTGGTGTGCCTTCCCAAAATTATTCTAACATAACCAAAACTATACATGCACGATTCGAACTGAAGCCTCATTATTCATAACAATGAAGTGAATAAAAATTTTAACTTTTACTGTTCTATCGTTTCTTCAAATTAAACTTGATACTATACAATACAATTTCAATTTTTTTTTTTTTTTTTTTTTTTTCATTTAAGTGTTTTTTAAACGATAAAGCTAAAACTTTAGACTCAAAGGGCTGATATAGATGAAAACCCGATTCGACTCTCCACCTAAATAGAAACAAGATTTCCCTGAGCGCTGGGCAAAAAAAAAAAAAAAAAAAATTAAGATCATCTAAATCACCCCGTACTCAGGTATCATGGAATGATTACAGAGAGTGAAAGTGCCACTGAAGATGACTATGTACTCATGGCGTAGCTAACGAAGTTCGAAAGGGCTACCATATTCTCCATTTAAATTTGGGGAAAATAGGGTATGTTAGTTTCCAAAGGTTTTTTAAGTAAAAGTTTTTTTTTTTTTTTTTTTTTTTTTTTTTTTTTTTTTTTTTCTTAATTGAACTTTAGACTTTAGTTAAAAATTCTATCGATTTATAGTGGGATTATGGGCACATAAATTGTAAATCAATCATTTCACAATGCAGAAAGCTTTTACACATTTTTAAGAACGATTACTGGGCCATTTAATTTATGTTTAAAATGTAAAGAGTGTTTTTTAAAATGTTCGATCTGACTACATTTTTTCTGGGCTCTAAGTCTGCATAGTGATTTCCATAATAAAAGGGCGTTTCGTAAAATTTCCAGGTGTATTGACTTCCATTCCTCTTCCATTATTTTCCAGATCCGTCAATCGTGGTGGGTTTACGCTTAGAAAGAGCTCTTTTCAAGAGACCAAAGGCATAATGGTCCTTAGCTGAAATGTTTGGGAACTTCGCAGAATACGTTGTAGAGTTATATATGCAATACCTGTATCCGTCTGCATTTTTTCAAGGAATGCAGTGGTACTTTTCAAAGTACCCCTTGTTGCTTTTTCTTGATAAAGTTTCACTCTTTGAAAGTCACTGGGATAAAGGAATGAGATTTTTCCTGTAAATATCGGACATAAAACTTTTTTCGTATAGTACTTTGAGTTGATTTTAACATTTTTTCCCAAGTCTTCTTATTTTTAGTTCCCATTGTAAGAAAATCCTGCGACTATCATACCTTACTGAAACTTTCTTTGCAACTTTGACGGAAACAGGTTTGGACATTTTTTTAATCTCCGTTTTCGATAATAAACAGAGCTCCTTTTCTCACTCTCTCTCTCTCTCTCTTTTTTTTTTTTTTTTTTTTTTTTTTCCAGTCATGTAGATAAATCTATGCTTCATCAAGGTTCCCAATATATTTGCATACATCTCAGTAGTTTTATTCAGGGTTCTACAAATTGTTCCGCGTTGAGCTACATGTCTCAGCAAAAGCTGATGCACATTATGCTTTTTAGTTTTCTTACGTTGTAAATCTGCACCTATTATTTTATTTATTGTTGATACATTAGTATTTAAGGACCTTGCTATTAATTTCTGCCTCGGCGGATTTCTTTTGTTACTAACGATTTAAATTTAGAAACGTTAGAAATACTACGTACCTTTTTCAGGGATCTATTTGGAGTCTTATTTGCGTCTAGAAATAATGATCGACGGTTTTCTCTTTCCAATTAATATTGTTATTTATTTTACACTTATAAATTTTAATACCATGCATTTCACAATATTTTTTCAGTTATGGAATAGGAATATTTCTCTTGGGAAAGCGCAGAAACGTATTCTTCAATCCACAGCTTGTTTACATGCATGTTTGTTTAGATTCTGAAAGAAGAATAAATTTAAAAGTAGCTGACCATACGTCTTATTTCAAATAATAAGTTATTGCCAGAGACTTTTATACCAAAATATTTGCTTCATTAAATTTCTTTAACGAATTGCCTTTCACGAAATCGAGGGTCTTCTACCCCTTTCCCCTTCCACCAAACCACACGAGAGGCCGCAGGCTTAGAGTGCCGCCATGCCGCATCGACATTATACATTTACAAACATCCATGTCTTCTCCCAGATTCGAACCCGGGCCTTTCGGCAAGGCAGTTAGCAACGCTAACCGCTATACCGGTTGGGTGGCAAGGATGAAGAAGGAAACTGTAAGAATGAAAATGATTGTTGTGGTAATGATTCAAACATACCGCATGTACTGAATTTTTTAAACACTCTGGAAACAGCTGTTAGAGTGACTGTCTGGTTTGGTAGAAATGTAGTGGGGCACCCAATGTTTACTATAAGTAATGTAGGTATAGTCCCAACACACTTCGATCCAGAAAAAGCCCAAAAGAGTCACTGGAAAACTGTGGTCCATTCGGTGCCAGCGTTAGGCTTTCTGGTGTCCGGTGCATTCTCTTCTAAATTCTACCGCCCGGTGAGATCGCGCTGTTTGGATCGGCTTTCGATCCAATTCATCTTTTGTGCCTAAAAACAATTTTACATAATAGCCGCATATAGACGAGTACCTTTTCTTTTTTTGGAGGGGGAGAGGAGTTCATAGATTTTCAAATGATAATAACTAAAAAAATAGAATTATGCAACTCTATAGCCTAAAATTCTCATAAAAGATATATTTTAAAGGATTAAAGGCAGCAGAGGTTTTTTACTGTAATGAGTGGTCCTTGAATTTGCACAGCGTCTGTCTAGAGCACAGTTTGCATTAATTTCTGCTACCGAATCTTTGCTTATCCGAATTGCTACAGATCATGTCGAGTTCAGATAATGCACGCTGCTCTGCCTCAGTGTGAAGGAATTCTTACGCTCTTCTCTGCAGTCCGCTTGGCGTCCGTTTTGAGTGTCGACCCGCTGGTGGATGCAAAACGTCACTTTTCCTGTTTAAAAATACTTCACTCATCCCTGGAGAAGCATCACTTAAGAAGGAATGGATGAGAGATCCCACAATTTATGCACCGAGTGCACACGGCATCTTTTTGCTATTGTCTGGCAGTGTTCCAAAGGGGATGCAAAGGCTGTCTTTGGTTCTTGCGTGGGAAAAAAAGGCCACGCCCCGGTATGTCCAAGATGGAGAAAAATTACTCACCTTAAGATTTGCATAAAATGGACTCTCGGGAAAAGAGATGCATTTAATGTAGATATTGTTCCGTTATAGATTAAAATAGATACATTATTCGGAAAATTATACGCTTCTTTGATTAGGAATTCACGTTAATTTATATGGCAAAACCCTGATTAAGAGATTTCATGTAATCAGAAATGAATCTTTAGGTGGGGTACACTAACTTTCTTACAATGTTATCAGTGTTTACCATGAATATTACATCAAAAATAAAAAAAATTCAAACAACTTTTGTCACACAAATTGGCTGAATACCATCTAAACAGCACATATAAACGCATCGTTTCGAATATTGTACATATGTAAATAATTTTAATGAAATCATATGTGAAATTGTAGTATTTTTTTAGTCCAAAGGGGCTTTTTTCCTGAAGGACTATTGTTTTCGTTTTGCGATTTTGCGTTGGTTCACTATAAATGTCCGTTTCACTTTTCAAACTGTTGCGACAAAATGTTAGAGTCCTGCATTATATTTGAAGAAATTAAATAATGAAAAATCTGCATAAATGTACGTATATTTCTCGCATTGTGACAAAACAACGGTATCTAGAGCCATCCAATTTTGAATGACGTAATCCTACTGCGAATAGGGGCATCTGAAATCCCAAATTTGAAATTTGGAATTTGTTTTATTATCGATTTAATACTTTGTAAAATTTTAACGAATTTTTGAATAACCAACTCAACGATTTAAAAAGCGAGCAATGACAACACTCTATGGGGGGGGGAAGTCTTTTAATCTCCAGCGCGTCGAACTGTGTATCGGAAATTTTAAAGATAGGCTCATTTTAAAATTATTTTGCGACATTGATATTGAACTAAATTTTATGGTTTAAGTGCAAAGAACATGATATTTAATAAAGAAAGGTAACACACAAAACGTTAAAAATACGCCCCTTTGGACGTAATTAAAAATCTGAAACATTTCAGATTTTTTTATTAGTAGTATTATTACTGTTATCATCATAATCATCATCTTGTAGGGTTCATTAGAATCCAAGCTTCATATATGTCTACCGTAAATAGGCTATCAAAAGCACATTCTTCTGTAAAACACCTATAATGAGTGGTCATTGTTTGATTTCTGTTACTGTACTGTTTACATTTAATTGGAAAAGAAATCCGATATAAAATTCTAAACTAGACTGGCATAAAAAAGAAACTTAAACTGGCGTAAATTTCAGTAAAACTGTACCGATTTCGAAGGCGATCAGACATAATTCTTTTAAGTAATGAAGTAATCCTTTTTTCTTGAAGATGCTTCTCAGAAGGAAAAAAAAAAAAAAAAAACTTTCGTATTCTTCAGCCAACAAATTCTTATTCAAGAGTAAAAAATAGGAACTCTTCTTAAAATTTTACTCCTTAAGAAGGACTTACGTTTGAATTTGAAACGACCATCTGGAGCTCCGAAAAACCTTTCTTGCCCAGCAGGCAAATTAAACTGTTAACCCTGACTAATTAAAATTGAAACTAAGACCAGTTTCCTAGGCACTTTATATCTTATCCTAAAGATCCGGTCGGTGTTAATGACACAGTCCGGGGACACGTCCAAGGAGATGGGCCGCGTGAGGGTGGCACCGTGTCGATCGCTCATGAAGAACGAACCGTGAAGCCCTCCCGACCCCCACTTTAATTGCAGTCGAATACCGGAAGTGCGTCAGCGAGTCCCTTCGTCATGCACAATAAGGCAGACGCCGAATCTTGAGCGAAACCAGTGATTGGAAAAACTTCAGGCTTTTCAAAGTCATCCCTATCTGTGAATGAAATCTGATATCACCGCATCCCCATTCTTCCACCACATCCCCTCTTGCCCCCAACACTAACTACACATGAATGGGGCTTCGTTGCTATGAATGAAATGGGCCTTTTTCAAATCAAAGCAAAATGAAGAAGATAGCAATGGACGAGCCCCCCCCTTTTCTTTGTGCGGCCATCTTTGACCACGAACTTTGACCTTTTTTGTTGTAAAAGTGACTGTAGGAAGCTCGTTTTCGGGAAATAGGTAGACAAAAAAAAAAAGTAAGAAACAAATGCATGGAATCAATGAAATTAAGAAGAGTTGTAGACAACGCCAAAGTAATTTTACCCATTCTCCACACAATGAAACACATAACTAACATAAGATTTATTTATTTCTTTAAAATTAAAGTTAACAACCGCTTTCAATAGAAACTCTATTTTAGAAAAGGAGAGGGAAAAAAAGGCTGAATTCCATACAAATGATTAATTTCGTACAGTGAAAATGGCAGCAGGAGAAGTGAAGTATTAAAGTCGCCAGTTGAAGAATTAACTACTCTACATTCAACAGTTAAACACATAAGGTACCAGTTGTGGGTGGCAGCCCGGCCCATCTAACCAAACAATTTGGTCTTATCATCATAACAGGCCACGCCTAAACATGTAAGGTATTTCTTTCCGTATGCCTTTGTCGTGTGATTGGAAGCGTGCTCAACGTGTATTCGAGAGGTCCAGGTTCGAGTCCCGGCGCGAGGGTACTGCACATTTTCACGTTTTCTGCTTTCAAAAAAATGAACGACTCTACAAATGACGCCCGACCTAAAAGGCGGTGGACAATAATTCGTCACCACCAGGGTTTGGCGACTAGATTCCTTAATCCCCAGTCAGCCTTTCAAAAGGGGAGTATATAAGGTATTTTCTCCCTCCTTTCAGCATGCTTTCGTGATGTAATTGGAAGCATGTTCGACGTGTATTCGAGACGTTCAGGGTTCGAGCAACGGTGAGGACAATGAGCTTAAAATAATAATAATCTACATACATATAAGTGGCTTAAGTGTTTGTCGCCGATAGTTTATTTGTTGCTTGCGTAACTGTAAATTGTTTTATTCCCCGTGCAATGCAGTGCGTGACGAATATTATGAGACAGCTAAGCCGGAAAAATTAAAAATACAAGAGCACGTGCATTTAACATTTAATAAATAAATTTAGCGTCCATATATAATAGAATTCGGAAATATGCAACCGGCAACGATGGAAAAACAAATAAAATGAAATAAATAAATATCTTTATTATATGCGGCTTAAGTGTCTGTTTGTCGCCGATAGTTTATTGGATGCTTGCGTAACTGTACTAGCCAATGGGGACGTAGACGTAGACAATTTCCTGTAAATCTTACCTTTCCTATGACCATCCATAAGTCTCAGGGCCAAACACTTAAGCGTGTTGGCATTTTTTTACCGGAGCCTGCATTTGGACACGACAACTTTATGTTGCCTGCTCAAGAGTTCGTGAAAGAACGGACGTAAAACTAAAAATAATGGATGGTCCTCTGCAAGGCGAGCTTAAAAAGGATGGAAAGATCTACACAAGAAATGTTGTGTACAAAGAGATCTTTGACATGTGAATTAACAGTTTATTATTTAAATCACCTTTATTTATTGAGCTAGCGGTGGCTCTTAAGAAATGTACCGCCAGTGGTTTCTTTCATTGCACTCTACTTTAAGCAATTAAGTAAGTAGAAGGAGAAACCCCAATGGGCAGTAAGCAAAGGGGCGTCCTCTCCGCCTGCCCTGGGCAATTCAGTTTTAATTAGCAGACAACTTTGCCCAAATCATTTTAATTACAATTCATAATATCTAGAACAGCGGTCATTTCATATGACCGCCGGGCTTTCTAGTAAAAATAATAATAATCTGAAAGCTGTCAGATTTTATTTTACGCCGAAAGGGGCGTTTTTTTAATGTTTTGTGTGCTACCTTTATTTATTGTGTATCATGTTCTTCTCAAGTAAACCATAAAAATGAATTCAGCAGCAATATTTCAGCAGCAAAATAGTTTTAAATTGAGCCTATCTTTAGAATTTCCGATACGCAAAATGCCAAAACGAAATTAATAGCCCTTCTGGGCAAATTGCCACTTTGGGCTTTAAAAGAAAAGTGCACCTAATGACTGCAAACATTTTGCTGCAATCCAGCCTTTAAATATATGAAATAATTTAATATTAATGAACTAACTACGAACTTTCGTTTTTTGTTTGTTAAACACATTTAGGATGTGGGAAGCGCTGCCTTCGACAAATATTTTCTAAGTGAGCTCGTAGTCATGTTATACAAAGAATTTTCGAATGTACACTCATATTTTTATTCTTATATGTTGGTAAAAGCGCATTTTTTCCCTTTAAAAGTGATTAAATTATATTGTTCTTATGTTTCGAATAAGGTTTTTATGCCTTTAGCTAATCTGCATGCAATATTTGGAGAATTATCAAAATTTAAAATTGATGCTAAACCTAACGCAGCCGTCATTTGTTTACATTTGAAACTCTAAATAGAACAGTGAATTAAGTGAGTTTGTGCACCAACTTCAGTACTTTTCTGCCAAGTAGGACCAAAAGTGAACTTTTAATTTTGTGCATCGAAAAACCTGTCTACCTTTCTGCTGGCCGAATGGATTGTTTTCGCGTAGAAACTCTAATTTTAATTGTTAAAATTGTTTTTTTAACTGTATTTTACAATTTTTAGTGAAGGTGTTTTGAGTTTTTCCTTGCCGTGAAGTGAAAAGTGAATTAATTGAATGAGAAATATATCTCTAATGAAATTCGAGAATGAATGCAGCAGAAAAATGTTAATAGACCATGCAAAAAAGTCATGTGGTACCCGAAAATGCGATACTGGAAAATTCGAGACATCAAATTAAGAACGTGGCATCACTATTAGATATTAACGTTGGATCAGCTTATTACATCTTTCGAGACGAGTTGAGGGAAAGCAAAAATGAGTATGCTGATGCTTGACATCTAAAAAGAAAGAAAGACATATCGATGTTTACTAAGACCCATTCCAATGGTATACGGCTGGGGGTGAAGCAAATCATCACTGGAGATGACAGCTAAATATACTTCTGAGTGAAACATAGTTTCAAGATGATAATGAGATCGGTGGGCCGTGCAATGAGTAGTTGCTCACCTGTCAGAAAGACTTCAGTTTCGAGGTATCTCCGTAACTGCCAAGCGCTGGTGTAACTGTATTGGATTAAAAAGGAATATGCTAGGCGAGCTTCAAGTATAGGTGACATAGCTAACCGCCTAGGGCGCTTATTTTTTGGAGGTGACAGCTAAGCCCTTATAAGCCACAAGTAAATAAATGCGTATTTCATTCTGAATTATTAATACCTTTACTAAAAGTTATTATCAGCCCCAAAGAGACGTCAAGCCCCAATGGGATGTCAGTCTCGAAACGGCATTTTGCACTGAATCACTATAAACGACGTATCACTTTTCAAACTGTCGCAGCCAAATATTATCGCCTTGCATTATATTTAAAGAAATTAAATAATGAAGAACCTGCATGAACGTATGTTTATTGCATTCTAGAAAAAAAAAAAAAAAAAAAAAAAAACGGCACCTAGAGCTATCAAATTCCCCGAAATTTTGAAATTCGAATTTTACAAATTATTTTCGTTAATTAATCGTTTCGTTTTGTTAAATTTTCGAATTTCGAATTAAATAAAAAGTGAGCAGTGGCAACACTATACGAAATAAAACATTTTTATCTCCGGCGCAGGAGACTATCTGTCGTCACACTATTTTTAAATATTTTGTGAATTTGCTGTTGAATCGAATTTTGGGGCATAAGAGCCAATAAAGTTACATGTAATAAATAAAGTAAAGACACAAAACATCAGTAATTAAAAAAAAAATGTAAAGTGATGTTAGTAAGGAAACTGAACATTGATACGATGAACTGAGATAAGCCTGAAAAAATATATGCCAACACCTAACGCTGCATTAGGAATTCTAAACCTTATGCTACTTTTAAAATTTTTGTAATTTTGCTGTGGAATTGTATCTGGTGTAATTGAAAAAAAAAAAAAAAATTATGCTTCATAATAAAGTTAAAAAGACCTAAAAAAAAAAAGAATAGGCTAGTTGGAATGAATGTAACAGAAGACTGGTAGACTGCGAGCTCAGCGGGTTTATATAATTATCACCAAAAGTATATAATTATAAGTGTATATATATATGTATATATATATATATACCCATTTTGTTATCCGGCTCGGTAAGTTAATTTTTTTTTTATTCTTATATTTTGGCAAATTGTGCATGTTTTGCTTTAAAAGTGATTAAATTATATTGTTCTTATATTCCGGTTAAGATTTTACGCCTTCATATAATTTGCATGCAATAGTTGTAGAATTATCAATAATTTAAAAGTTGCTTATGCTCTACTAAGCTTAATCACGCCGTCATTTGTTTTCATTTGAAACTTAGTATCACAGTGAATTAAGTCAGTTTCTGCACCAACTTCAGTGTCTTTTTGCCGAGTGTAGCCATAACTTTTACCTCCCGAAAAATTTGTCTGTCTGCCTAATTTTAATTAATTTAAAGTCTAATTTTAATTTTAAACATTTTTTTAACGGCTTTTGACTGTATTTGGTGTTTTGGGTTTTTTAGGTATTTTACAAGTTGGAATGGAGACGTTTTGAGGTTTACGTATTTTTTCCTTGCCACGAAGTGAGAACTGAATTGATTGAATGAGAAATATATCGCTAATGAAATTCGGAGAAATAAGTTTAAATGAAATGCAGCAAAAAATGTGCATAATTTAATAGACCGTACAAAAAAAGTCACGTAGTATCCGCATCAGATTTTTTATTGTGAGATAGTATCCCAATGATATTAACTATATTCAGTATTTTTAGATCTCAACATTGGTGACCTAGACATGATTAGAACATGCAACCTTCTGATTATTTCGCACAATTTGGACAGTACGAAAACGGCAAGAACGGAATTATGCATCATATACAATGGATGAGGTATCAGAAGTAAAGATACCCACTTTTATTCCTTTTGATCCGTCTCTGTGGTTCACGGTGGTGGAATCTACGTTTGAATGAGCGATTCTAAAGGTTATAATAGAACCAGGAACAAAATATAATCATCGTGTGGCGAACCTCTTTCTCGACATCGCTATGATCATAAGGGATATCATCATTTCTTCTGATAAAAGGGGTCCATACGGAAAACTGAAAAATGTAAATGTTTAGTAGCGAGACAGAAGAAACAAATTTATAAAAAATTAAATTTATTAATTGAATCTAACATAACAGCACTTCGACGGAAAGTAAACTGCTGTGTCTCTCCGCATACTCTGCAATATCTCATAAAACGCACACACACAAAAGTGTAACTCAATTCTACAGAACGAAACTTCGCACGTTGCTTCCGTAGCAACATTACAATACATACAAGTTAACGCCGTGAATTCATAAGGAATTATCGATCGCTTTGCCCCGTGCATGTTCTCGTGGTGTAAGTGGTTAAGACGTCCAGCCAGTAACTGGAAGAACCCTGGTTCAAATCCGGCCAAAGCACAGTTCTTTTTCGTGGTTTCTGGTATTAAATTTTTAATGGTCGTTGCATGTTTTGCGAGTGATTTTCTTTTTTTTAACAAACTTCATATTGTATAAAACTTGAAAATCAAATATTGTTATGTTATTAACCAGCTTTTTATAAAACTGAAAATTATTGCTTACATAATGTCATAGACGCTGCTCGGTACAATCTTCAGCCAGATAAATTTGGATTCTATTCAGTTTACACAGGAAAGTTCGTATAAAATGAAATCAACAGCATAGAAATTACCCAGGCTCAAATATCAGAGGAAACCAAACCACCAGGAAACAAATTATCCGAAAGATTATACTTTTTTCATATCCATTTTGTTCCGATATAAAAGATATTTTGTATTCTGAATGGTGTAAACGTAAAAAAGAACATACACGGAGATTCACTTTGTTTGAGAAGAAGAAAAATAAAACAAGGTGCCTCATAATAACATTGTTAGGCTTGAAACACACGTGAAAAGGACGCTGTCAAGGGCACAGATGTTCCTGCGTGACAGGCGATTACTTTGAAAACCTACTCAGCAGACGAACTGAATCTTGCTAACAAGTTCAGATATAGTGAAGATGTTCGAAGTAATAATTTTACTTTTATCAATCGACGAGAAATTTTTGGAAAAAGGAACGAAACAAAAAAGGAAACTGGACGCAATTACCCCGATTTCCAGTGAAAGTCATCATCAAAATTTTACTATACCCCCTGCCCGCGCAATACTGGCCCCAACAAGGTCTAGCGCCCAAGCGTGCAGAATCAGCGCCACCTGCAGGCGTACGTTGAAAGCTCAGCCAGGCGTGAATCCTCTACTGTGAGCACGTGCTCGTTCACTTTCCTCTCAATGAAAATGACGTACGGAACGCGGTAGTTTGTTTACGATATTTGCCGCCATTAGTTGCAAACTGAGATGACTCACAAATTTCGGACGAAATATGGAATTCAAAAAATTTTAAACATTCTGCAAGTATGGAATATTTATGGGAAACTTTCAAAAGGTTTGAAAATAAATAATTACTGCTATGATTTTTAATTGATGCACACGAGAGACATACTTTAAACAATGAAATTTCAAATTTTGTATTAAACAACTTAGTGGCCGAAGACATAAGTCCACAGAAACGTAATTCGTCCAGGTTCGGTTCTCGACGAAACAGCTGGCCGATTGCATCAAGATTCGCGAATATAAATGCAAATGCAACACTATTTCATAAAGAAGTCCGAACCCAGGTGAACGGACTGGTTGCATGGTTGGTTTTCGAGGTTTTCCCCATGTGTAGCGTGAATACGAGCCAATTCCCCATAAGAAAGTCCTTCACCAAAGCATTCCCCCCCCTTTAGACATATAACCTTCGTATAGAACAGTGGTATTCAGTATGTGCATTGCTACCCCATCTGTAGGTGGTTGGGCTATTTTGCCAAGTTTGTAATGTAATCAAACATGTCCGCCATTCGCAAAATTCATTAGGCTTAGCTGCATTAGTAAATCTGCAAGCAATGTTTGTACCATTATCAACAATTTAAAAGCTGTTTAAGTGCGGTTAAGCCTAGTTTTTAAATAACATGGCGGACATATTTGTTTACATTTGAAACAGCAAAATAGTAGATCTGTTGCCAATCTAGAGAGACTAAGCTTCGCAACAACAAAGATAATGCCTTCTTTTATTACTGCGAATTAAGTCGTGCTTAATCCATTCTGAAATTTAATCGAGAAAATAAGTGTTTAAGATTTACTTCGTATTTTTTAATATAGATATTTTGAGTTTTTATGTATTTTTGCCTTCGCGGGAAGTGAGAACTGAATTAATTGGTTGAGAAATAGTGAATCGTTTGCGAAAAACTGTTTCTATTTTGTTTTGTTTGCTTAATTTCTTTTATACATCGTTTGAGATTTATTATAATATTTAAATAGAACATGTGGCAACGATTAGATAATTCTTCAAATGATATAAGTGTTGTGCTTTACGAGTTATAATATGAACGAAATATAACGCTGTTAAGTGAACCTAGCGCCAGAGTGTCGCTATGGTAAACAAATATAGTGAATTTTAAAGGGTGCATTTATTCAATTGTGGTTTATGCGCTCTCGACGAAGTAGATTTAATTCAATCCAATAAGTTTAAATAAAATGCAAGAAAAAGTGCGTATAATTTAATATTCCGTACAAGGAAGTCATGTGCTGTACACGTAATTTTTTTTTCTTGTGAATATGCTGCTGAAGGAGTTCTATACATAGGTCTATATTGAGTATATCTTATATTGCTTTAAATATACCCAAACACTTGACTTACTTAAGTATAGCAAGGTGATTTAAATGAGTAAATTTTTCATTCATCAAGTAAATAAGTATTAGTTCCCATTTCTGATATATGCTATTCGATACCCTCCTTTTTATAATACCTTCTGGGTTTAATTATGATTTTGAGAATCCATATAGGTTCGCATAATTATGGTTCAGGAAACCCCATATAGCTTTCCTGAACCATAATTATGCGAGCAATAACGCAAACCATTCATTATTCTTATCCTCAGCTTCAGTTACTGAATACAAAATTTATATAATCATTATCATGTCTTATTCATTTAGGAGACTTATAAAACCTCATATTCCTTTACCTGCAACTCTAATTCTCTGTTACAAAAGAACTTCAACTATCTGTCAATTCCGGGATCTTTGCTGTGACGGATAAGACTTTTCTGTGATGGATAATAAAACTTTGTTGTGGTGGATAACAGAACAGATGGATAATCAAGATCCTTTCCATCATTACATTAATCTCAGGTTCTTTACCCTGACTTAAGAGACAGTAGACTCATAATAGAGGGTTCTTCCACCACCACATCAGTCTCCGTGACGGATAAGAAAATAAACGGATAAGTGAGACTTCTGCTACCACCATCAGTGGCGAAGTAAGATCCAAATATGTCTGGGGAAAAAACGTTTTGACAATAAATTTCATGTGCATACATGAAGTGGGAACTTTGAGTGAGGAAGCTTCATTAATCTAACAGTCTTCTGCAACAGTTATTTGAATAAAATGCTTTGTCAGTTTTCAAAGATGCTTAAAATTGAACATTGTGAAATCATTAAAGTTTTCACTAGAGAAGATCTATAAGTCTTTAATGAAATCTAATAAAAATATTACTATGTTTATGATAATTCCTCCTCTTCATATTCTACAGTGAAGGAACAGGCAAAACGGTTTCTCATGGGTCGAGAATACGTTTGAAGATGATCCTCGTCAAGGTTATCCACCAGAGGCGTTGATGTCAGAAAATGTCGCTTTCAATCAAAGAAGGTGCATTGAGTGCAGAAGATTAAAAACCAAACTGTTTGGATCCTTTTAAAATAACTACTTCGCACATTTCACAAGCACTTGCGAATCTCTAGCCTTGGACCACACAGTTATAAATTCGCTAGTTCTTAAGCTTTCGTGTTCCTTTTTATTATTAAAAAAATATATTTATTTATTTTGGCAATATCACGGCTTCCTTTCATCTCTTCCAAACAGAACATCTGCAGTTACTTTGAAAGACGAATTATACTTGATGTGTTACGAGTAATAATATAGTTCTGTAACATATTTATGGAGCTAATATTAGATAGCTGAAACATAAAAGCTAATATTAGATAGCTGAAACATAAACAGAAAATTCCGACTTGCTATTTCTTATCTTTCAAAGCACTGTATCAGAAATGTCTGTAGTAACGTAATTCTGACTTTTTTCACAGAAATGGTATTTCGTAATAAAGCAGAACTTTTATCAATAAATGGAGTATAATCTCTTTCATCTGTCGTAACATTTTCTAGCTTATCAGTGCAATAAAATAAAATGTTTGACTTCATTGATTATGTATTTTTACTTCCTTGAACGATATAAAGGAAATATTATAACAGCGAAAAACTTCCGATATCATATTTAACCGAAAATATCCATTTTGACCACTCTCGAATCCATTTAGATGATTTTTTTGTGTGACCTTTGTACATACGAACAGAATAAAAAACTTTTTTATTTGGAAAAACGGATTGAAAATGGATTTGAAATGAATTCAGAAGGGATTTTTTTCGTGGGTCTGTACGTACGTATGTATATACCTTGCATAACTAAAAGACGATTCGCTGTAGAAGGTTGAGATTTTGTATATGAGACTGCTATAACATATAATTATGCACCTCTCTTTTTTTTTTCAATTGGGAGCACCAAATGTATATGTAACCGGCTCTCTTACTCGGCTCGGTGAGCTCTGTGTTTTTATTCTTATATGTTAGTAAATTGTATGTTTTTTGCTTTAAAAGTTATTGAATTGTGTTGTTTTTTATGTTTCGGTTAAGATTTTTATGTCTCTAGTTGATCTTTAACGAAATAGTTGTAGACTTATCAACACTATAAAAGTTTAGATGACGCTAGGCCTAACGAGGCAGTAGTTTATTTACATATGAAACTTACTAGAATAGTGAATAGTCAGATGGCGCACTAACTTCAGTGGCTTTTTGCCCATTGGTACCTAAAGTTAACTTTCAATTTTGTGCACCAAATTCGTCTTCCTGTCCGTTGGTTGAATTGCTTGTTTTTGCGTACAAACTGTAATTTTAATTGTAAAACAAAAATTTAAACTGTATTTGGTGTTTTTGGTTTTTCTGTATAATGCAATTTTTAATGACGATATTTTGAGATTTTATGTATTTTTGTTTTGCCGTGAAGTGAGAAATAAATTGATTGAATGAGAAATACTATATCTACCTTTAAAGAAATTCGAGGAAATATATTTAAATGAAGTACAGCATACAATGTCTATAATTAATAGGCCATTCAAGGAAATGATGTGATCTCCGTAAAGTGGATATTTTATATTAATCTTTTACCCGTAATAAACGTTTAACTCTTTAAATGAAAATTAGATAACACGATGACTTAACAAAAAGAACGCAACCAGTTTATTTTTCATCAAATCGAAAATCAAATAATCTACCATTTGTTACTGGGATTTGCCATCTTCCGAAAATTAAAACGTGTAGAAATTAAATATAAGATGAAGAGGAAACTAGAGGACGCTACATCCGCACCAGATATTTATTTTTCATAAAATGCGCATAATTCTTCGGAAAACGCTCAGCTTTCGAGCCGTTTGCTTTTGTGGAGCTAATTATATTTTGTTTTTTTACGGTAAGTTTGTTTTTGCGGATCTAACTCTAAACATTAGACGAAATTTTATTGTTTATTTAAATTAAAACAAAAGAATACGGCCATGTACTAACTCTCATTAAACAATGTGCAGTTAATTGTTATAAACAGTTCTTGACATTTTTCTTAAAGTATTCCTTATGACAGCATTATAAAGCATTAAAAGCATCATTTGATAAATGTAAGATCAGCGTGTATAAGCAAAGAAAATCAAAATTGCACCATATCAGTATTTTAACTGTATCCGCAACTGTAAATTTCATGCCGAAATCTTTCAAGCCGAAATTTTTGCGCAGAAACTTCGCGAGTTGGTTTCACTCTGCTAAAGAAGCGTGTAATCACTGTTTTGGATTTATGTAAATTCGAAGCAAAAGCGAATCGCCGTCGATCACCGTCATATTCCTGAGCATCAATATTAATCGAAAAAGTTCCCAACAAAGGGAAAATTTTGATACTTCCCACGCCATTTATTTCTGAAATTTTTTAGAAAATGGAGATTTCTTCCTCTCCTTGCCAGGGAATATCTGTTAGAATCTTGAGACCTATTATGCGCTGCAAGCGTCGGAATGATTTTCTGTAAATCATTCTGGAAATGAGGAAATGGGAATTAACGTCGTCTGCAAATGGTTTCGCTGGTGAAACGATTTCCTTGAACAGTTCTTTTTTATCGATGAAATATCGTTTTCCACCACATGTGGCCGATTTCTGTGTCCAACAAGGAAATAGCCCAGCTGTAAAAGGTTTTTCATCTTTTCGTAAAGTTCTTCGAAATTTAAAAAATACTAATAAATGAATAAATTAATAAACAGAAGAATTATTTTCGGATGGGAATGGCGGAAACTTATTATGATGTGAAATATAATTTCTTCTCCGGATGGATACATATTTTTTTCATGAAAATAGATTTTGATTATATTTCCAACGTTTTCCCTCGAATTTTTTGAATTTCAGACTTTAGATTAATGTACGGTTAGATTGATTAAGCTTCAGTATATATATATGTACATCACACTTTACGTAAAGTCAGTTTAATTAAATCGGAAATGTGATAAGTACCTCCTTACATTCAACATTTTGTGAAGCAAATTTCATCATGGAATGAAGTTATCTATCATTTCTATGAGTATCTTTATTATATAGTCTTTTAATCATAGGAAAAGTATGCTTTTATTCATGCTATGTGTTTAATGTTTTATATAATGACTGGATCACGTCTATAAGGAAAAATTATTCTGTTTACCAGTAAGGAGTAAATTTTAGCAAAAGGTACGAAGATTATCACTGAAACAAGAGAATCATCGCCCAGGATTTCCAACGACATTATTCATATTAAGTTTTAAAAAAAGAGTTCAGATTTTAACGATCGCCCAAAAGGATTTGTTAAGGTTTCCTACGTTCCCGCTGAGTTTGCACTCTACCAGGCACTTACTCTATATATGATCCAACAGCAAAATTATAAGAACGTAATTATATATTTTAAAAGCAACGTAGCAGCATATAATTAGAATTACCGATGCAGTGTAAACTGTTGGCATATGTTTTTCTACTTTTTTCAGTCTTTTCTCAGTTCATAGTATCAATGTTCAGTTTGCTTATTCCGCATAGTGTTGCCACTGCTTGCTTTCAAATCGTTGAGTTTATTAATCAAAAATTCTTTAAAGTTTTACAAAAAATGTATAAAATTTGAAATTCAAAATTCGGGCTTATCCAGGTCTCCATATTCGGGGGGAGGACAACGTTATTCAAAATTTAATAACTGCAGGTGTCATTGTTCTTTCACAATGCGAGGAACATACATACATATACACAGATTCTTCGATATTTAGTTTCTTTAGAAATAATACAAGGAGATAGTATTTGCTACTAACAATTTGAAAAGCAATGTGCTATTTACAGTGGCAGACGCAAAACACCGTTTCGAGACTCGTAGCCCTAATGCCCTTAAGGGCCAATAATGAAAATCATGAGAAACCGACTCGCCCGCTCCATTTAGGAGCCGAAAAATAAGACCTGATGAACTAGCAATATTCAGGTATTCAATTTTTCCATGTGTTTATCCACTAATAATATACATGCTAGCTACATAAACTATATATGCTAACTCAGAAGAAGGTAAATATTAATTCTTCCCTGACGGTTATCCTATTATAAACGGTTAACAAGTCTATTTAGAAACATAAAAGATCCGTGGCTCTAATTTAAGAGAACTTGTTTTCTCACTTTTCTTTCTCTAAAAGTTTTAAAAGTCTCTACAGCGGCGCCTGTTTTTAAAATGGGGTAGGCGATAATTCATCTCAATACTTGGGTTGGACAGACTGGACCTCGTACCTCTCCCCAGTCTCCTTTAAGTGAGGGAAAATATAAGGAATTATCGGATTCTCTAACACGTTCTCTCGTGGGTAAGCGGTTAGCACTTCCAGCTATCAGTTTCAAAGATCCGTGGCTTTTGGTTTGGTTTATTTGATTATGGCAAAGCACTCGAGGGCTGACTGTCTAAATGGATAGATGACTTCGTGGAGGACGTTTTAGGGAAAACTCACTCATCTGCATGTTACACACGAGATAAATAAAAAAAAATGCTCATGTAGCCAGGCCCTTTCGCGAGATTCGAACCTCGGACCGAGCTGTTAGAACTTTTCATATTATAGAGAGTGCTGTTGCGCCTAAAGAATTCTGTGTGTTTACATTATGTAAATGTCGATCCGCCGTTGCGATGTTTCTGTATTACTGTGATATATTTTGATGTTTTCATTAAATATAAACGAAAGATGTCGTCCAAGAATCGTCAATTGTTGTCTTCGCCTTTCGAACTTCGCATTCGTATCGTTAATCGCTTCGTAAAACGAACTACTAGTGTTCGGCGACTTTGCCGCTCGGTCGCTAGGGGGCCCTCGAATCCTGTAAAGTGCACAGATTATTTTTTTCTGGCTCAGTGTAAAAAAATCCTAACAAACCTTTTTGGGGCAACCGTTAAAATCTGAACACTTTCAGATTTTTATTTTTTTATTATTTTATTATTAAAGGTGTTTTAGTCAACAAGGGCACAGCTTGACAATATCTATGAATAATTAATTAAGAGGCCGTTCACCACGGCAAGAGGACATGTTAGTTTCATCTTGAATGTAAAGCTGTCTGCGATGATCCTTTCATTTAAAAGGTTTTATTGAAAAAGTCAGAGGAACATTATCTTACTTCAACGATAAACTTTGAAAGAAAGCAATAAAATTTTTCACTAACCATTCCCTATTAGTAAATGCCAATCGCTTTTCGTATTGGCTATGGGCACACCAGCGGCCGAGTGGTAAAGTCGCTGAAAACTGGTAGTTCGGTCCGAGGCTCGAGTCCCGCGAACGGGTTTGGGCTACATGGGCGTTTTCATGGTTTTGTAACATGTATACGATTCAGTTTCCCTTAGGAATTCTTCAACGAAGGCCACCCTCCCTTAAAAAGCAGATAGCCCTCGAATGCTTTGCCATAATCGAATAAAACAAAACCAATTTCGTATTGGCTAACACATTCTATCCCATCAAGATACCTACCTCTGCATTTTTTACCTCGTTACAGTAATCAAAGCACGCTAATAAATATATAAGCATTTATCTTCGGACTGGCGACATTCACTGCATTGCTTTATAATAATGGAGTCATATCTCTAAACTTCCGTTTTCGTTTTCGGGAGTTGTAACACTTCTTTCCGGGGAAAAGGACGGAAGCAACCAAGACATATTAACTTTCTATTTCTAAAATTAGCCTAAATATTTGCATATTACTTAATTAACAAGTTTGATTCGAGAAGTACTTTTACGATGCAGTTCGTATTTGCACGGTCACGCGATTTTATTCGAGTACTAGCCGCTACGCTGGCTTTTAAATGTACCATAAAAATGCCTAAAGGGTACACCAAGCATTAAATTTAAAGCCTGCACAGAATTTTACTCTGCAGAACAACTTTATATAAAAAATATCAATAAAAATATATCACATATTAAAAAAATTACACTGAAATAAGCAATATCCCTTAATACAAATATTAGCTATCCTAATAAATAAATTAACCAA